>NC_082384.1:10670643-10970643 GCF_031168955.1 Gadus macrocephalus
TGAAAAATGTAACACACTATTTTTATTTATTTCTCAATGGTTTATCTGATTCATCTATGTTTTTAGTGCCCATCATTTTATATTATATGTAAGAGATCAAACCTGCCTAAAACCACAGAGAAATAATGAGGTTTTTTTTTTTTTTAATGTGGAACATACATAAAAAACAATTGAGTGTGAAGATGTGTGCTTGCGTGGGTGACAAAGTGTGTAAATTGGATTGTGGGTTTGAGAGAGAGAGAGAGTGTACTTGTGTGTGTGTGTGTGTGTGTGTGTGTGTGTGTGTGTGTGTGTGTGTGTGTGTGTGTGTGTGTGTGTGTGTGTGTGTGTGTGTGTGCATGCGTGCATGCATTTGTGCAGGTACAATACAAGTAGATGAGGCTATCATTATTGTCAAGGCATAAAGGTTAGCTGTCAGAATTAATTCATTAAACTCTTAACTTTTCCACTTTATGACCCAGAGGTGTTTTGCCCTTTCACGGTTATTTTCTTTTTACCTTTTTCAGGTTTCACAAAGAGACTAACCAGAATTGATTGCTTTCTTCTGTAGCCCGTTATTAAGGACAACCATTATGACCACTAGATGGCAGGCAAACACCAAATCCAAACCCATTACCTTACGTCGACCTTACATTATATTTGAAAATATTTAATAGGCCCACACTAATAAACATGTAGGCGTTATGAATAATGAAATTACATTTCGAGTCATTTTTAAGTATTTAATTTTGATATAAAGTTGTTCGTAGGCTACTCAGTTGGTATGCTATCTGAGGTATGCTTATGGAAAAGGAAATAGAGCTCAAATCCAAACCTATGATTTATCAGGACATTATGGTCTTCTACCACAGCACTGATTAACTTTGAACTTCGGAAATGTCAACATTTTGCGCAGCTCATACAGCCTCGAACACATTTCCAGAAAATCAAAACTCATCGTCCTCCGGACAGAAGCCCCCTCCCCGCAAAGAGCCTCCCGGCCATCAGCCCAGGCTGCCAGCTCGTTTGGTTCGAGCTTGTTTCAAGGAAGGAACCCATTTATCTTGTTCCCATCTCCTCAGATTCAATTTTAGGAAGACAAAATGTCCACTGGCACTGCCAGATTGGAAGTAGAGTCCATAGGATCAGTCAGTCGTGGGGATTAATCCTTGCTCAAACACAAGAGGGCGGGAGAGTGATACAGTGCTCAGATGACTGCAGAGACATGCAAGGCAACGCTAGCACCTTGACAGCGAATACTCCGGTGAACAAAGAGCAAGTTATTTTATGATACAAACTATTTAAAATGTATTTTCGAAAACATGATGTGGTTGTCAACTGCATTGCAATGCATTTTAGGCCAAACTGATAACCTATTGAAAAAAGTATGATAGGCCTATGTGCCCATTGAGTTATGTGAGCATCACCTCAAAATATCTGAATTAATCAATCAAATATTTAGCACTATAAGCAACCTGAAACTTGTAAAGCCTTTGAAGCCTATTTAATTATAAGCCTTCATGCACACATATCTGACATATCTGACTAAATTACATGTGATGACAGATTCCACAGATGATTGGGATTTTAAGGAAGGAGTTCACTCAATCTCGATGGATTGAACCTGAATCACGAGCGATCGTTACAGGCTTTGAATGCCAGCTTCCATTGCACGCCCCTTATAATGTGGTCGATCAGGGAATTTCCAACCCATATTGCTTTGTCAGTCCTCTTATTAGTTTACGCCTGGTCGGTTAATTTTCACTATAGCACCACATCCTCATGGAATCGTTGGCTCCGTGAGCGATTATAGCTGTTACAATAGACCAAACAGATTAATCTATTGATTGCACACATGCAGATGTCATTTAGGGTGCAATATTATCAAGTTTGTTGACAATGTAACTCTTCCAGCTTTCCCATCTCTACACAGATCAATAGGTGTCATTTACACTAGGGACCTTAGTTCCCTGTCGTCACTACTTTTTGAAATGGCAGATTCTGTCCCTACCACTTTTTAAAATCATAACTTGTATATAATGTTTAAAAGAAAATGCACAACATACAATTAAATTTAAATATAGAACTAATTGTCTAAAAAACAAACAATGCACCGAAAAGCGTGTTGACTCTACCTTTGAGGGGCCTTTATGCAAAACTGCCATCATGTGTCACATATTCTAAATGGTTCCCAACACTTCTCAACACAGAGTGACAGCCTTGCTTTGATCGGCAGTGAATCGAGTTTCAGTTTTCTTGTAAATGTGATGTGAGATTTCAATATAGCGCCCAGGGTTCGAAAGAAGCAAATGATACATTTTGCTTAAGGAACCGAATCCTCTGAGGGTTTGGAACATCGTAACAGAATTCCCACGGTAATAAAATGAGTCTGCTTTACCTATGAAATATTATCTGTCATGAGTTTCTCACTCCATTTGTAGGAAGTGAAGCGCTGTGAACGATTGTGAACTGATCCACATTCTTCAAAATATGATCACCTCGCATGCTTTAGAGTTAATGCACTGCTGCCTAGGGAGCTAATGTGCATTGTGAATTGTTTCTTGTTTGCATCCATTTAACCTTTCTTGATCCTGGGTTAGTCTCTTGGACCTGGCTAAGTCTCTTCGACCTGGGTGAGTCTCGACAACCTGGGTTGGTCTCTGAGACTCGGGATGGCCTTGGCTCTTCGACCGGGGTTAGTGTCTATGAACAGGGTTATTACATACAAATGACCTAGTCAGTGTAATACATCACAAATATCAAACACACACACAAACACACACACACACACACACACACACACACACACACACACACACACACACACACACACACACACACACACACACACACACACACACACACACACATCCTGATTAAATGCTATCAACATTGATGATGCAGGCAATAAACTTTTCCATTATCCTTATAAGGATAGAAGACCATCTAAATCTTAACAACGGACGGCTTCCAACAACCTCCAATAAGGGCTTTGCGTAACAAAGCGCACATAGCACCCTGCTCCTTCACATTATGGTGAGACAATGCCGTTGAAGCCGCTCAAAAATCAGCCCAAACACAAGTTCAGCATTAGAGGATGAAAGCAATTTTCAGCAATTACGAGATTCTAATGGAAATGGATCTACAGTTTATTTATGTATCTATGTATGATTCACTTTGAATGAGCTAAGCATTCAGCAAATCAGCAGTGATTGACTCATGTAATCACAGCAAGCTATATTTGTCTCTGTCATAACAGCATCATTACAAAACCAGTTAGACAAGCTTCTCATTATCTGACAATAGCCTGCGAAGAGAAATTCCTATAATGGGTTTGTAAACTTTCACCAAACTCTGATATTATGCAGTAAAGGATTGGACAGTACAATACAAAGTAGATGAGGCTATCATTATTGTCAAGGCATAAAGGTTAGCTGTCAGAATTAATTCATTAAACTCTTAACTTTTCCACTTTATGACCCAGAGGTGTTTTGCCCTTTCACGGTTATTTTCTTTTTACCTTTTTCAGGTTTCACAAAGAGCCTAACCAGAATTGATTGCTTTCTTCTGTAGCCCGTTATTAAGGACAACCATTATGACCACTAGATGGCAGGCAAACACCAAATCCAAACCCATTACCTTACGTCGACCTTACATTATATTTGAAAATATTTAATAGGCCCACTAATAAACATGTAGGCGTTATGAATAATTAAATTACATTTCGAGTCATTTTTAAGTATTTAATTTTGATATAAAGTTGTTCGTAGGATACTCAGTTGGTATGCTATCTGAGGTATGCTTATGGAAAAGGAAATAGAGCTCAAATCCAAACCTATGATTTATCGGGACATTATGGTCTTCTACCACAGCACTGATTTACTTTGAACTTCGGAAATGTCAACATTTTGCGCAGCTCATACAGCCTCGAACACATTTCCAGAAAATCAAAACTCATCGTCCTCCGGACAGAAGCCCCCTCCCCGCAAAGAGCCTCCCGGCCATCAGCCCAGGCTGCCAGCTCGTTTGGGTCGAGCTTGTTTCAAGGAAGGAACCCATTTATCTTGTTCCCATCTCCTCAGATTCAATTTTAGGAAGACAAAATGTCCACTGGCACTGCCAGATTGGAAGTAGAGTCCGATCAGTCAGTCGTGGGGATGAATCCTTGCTCAAACACAAGAGAGCGGGAGAGTGATACAGTGCTCAGATGACTGCAGAGACATGCAAGGCAACGCTAGCACCTTGACAGCGAATACTCCGGTGAACAAAGAGCTACAAAGTTATTTTATGTTACAAACTATTTAAAATGTATTTTCGAAAACATGATGTGGTTGTCAACTGCATTGCAATGCATTTTAGGCCAAACTGATAGCCTATTGAAAAAAGTATGATAGGCCTATGTGCCCATTGAGTTATGTGAGCATCACCTCAAAATATCTGAATTAATCAATCAAATATTTAGCACTATAAGCAACCTGAAACTTGTAAAGCCTTTGAAGCCTATTTAATTATAAGCCTTCATGCACACATATCTGACATATCTGACTAAATTACATGTGATGACAGATTCCACAGATGATTGGGATTTTAAGGAAGGAGTTCACTCAATCTCGATGGATTGAACCTGAATCACGAGCGATCGTTACAGGCTTTGAATGCCAGCTTCCATTGCACGCCCCTTATAATGTGGTCGATCAGGGAATTTCCAACCCATATTGCTTTGTCAGTCCTCTTATTAGTTTACGCCTGGTCGGTTAATTTTCACTATAGCACCACATCCTCATGGAATCGTTGGCTCCGTGAGCGATTATAGCTGTTACAATAGACCAAACAGATTAATCTATTGATTGCACACATGCAGATGTCATTTAGGGTGCAATATTATCAAGTTTGTTGACAATGTAACTCTTCCAGCTTTCCCATCTCTACTTAGATCAATAGGTGTCATTTACGCTAGGGACCTTAGTTACCTACCACTTTTTAAAATCATAACTTGTATATAATGTTTAAAAGAAAATGCACAACATACAATTAAATTTAAATATATAACTAATTGTCCAAAAAACAAACAATGCACCGAAGAGCGTGTCGACTCTACCTTTGAGGGGCCTATATGCAAAACTGCCATCATGTGTCATGCCATACATATTCTAAATGGTTCCCACCACTTCTCAACACAGAGTGACAGCCTTGCTTTGATCAGCAGTGAATCGAGTTTCTTGCAAATGTGATGTGAGTTTTCAATATAGCGCCCAGGGTTCGAAAGAAGCAAATGATACATTTTGCTTAAGGAACCGCCATCCTCTGAGGGTTTGGAACATTGTACCAGAATTCCCACGGTAATAAAATGAGTCTGCTTTACCTATGAAATATTATCTGTCATGAGTTTCTCACTCCATTTGTAGGAAGTGAAACGCTGTGAACGATTGTGAACTGATCCACATTCTTCAAAATATGATCACCTCGCATGCTTTAGAGTTAAAGCACTGCTGCCTAGGGAGCTAATGTGCATTGTGAATTGTTTCTTGTTTGCATCCATTTAACCTTTCTTGATCCTGGGTTAGTCTCTTGGACCTGGCTAAGTCTCGACAACCTGGGTTGGTCTCTGAGACTCGGGAAGGCCTTGGCTCTTCGACCGGGGTTAGTGTCTATGAACAGGGTTATTACATACAAATGACCTAGTCAGTGTAATACATCACAAATATCAAACACACACACACACACACACACACACACACACACACACACACACACACACACACACACACACACACACACACACACACACACACACACACACACACACACACAAACACACACACACACACACACACACACACACACATCCTGATTAAATGCTATCAACATTGATGATGCAGGCAATAAACTTTTCCATTATCCTTATAAGGATAGAAGACCATCTAAATCTTAACAACGGACGGCTTCCAACAACCTCCAATAAGGGCTTTGCGTAACAAAGCGCACATAGCACCCTGCTCCTTCACATTATGGTGAGACAATGCCGTTGAAGCCGCTCAAAAATCAGCCCAAACACAAGTTCAGCATTAGAGGATGAAAGCAATTTTCAGCAATTGCGAGATTCTAATGGAAATGGATCTACAGTTTATTTATGTATCTATGTATGATTCACTTTGAATGAGCTAAGCATTCAGCAAATCAGCAGTGATTGACTCATGTAATCACAGCAAGCTGTATTTGTCTCTGTCATAACAGCATCATTACAAAACCAGTTAGACAAGCTTCTCATTATCTGACAATAGCCTGCGAAGAGTAATTCCTATAATGGGTTTGTAAATTTTCACCAAACTCTGATATTATGCAAATAGTTTGTCATTAAAAAGCTTGCCATTCCAGTGTGAGCTGGCTTGATTTATCAGCCCTAAGCACTTTTGTTCAAATGCTTTCTGACTCTTTTACGACGAGGGGGGCTAATGGGTTTTAACAACGATCTGTAGGAAATGCTGAGGGGAGGTAAAAGGAGACAATGACTGACAAAGGCATTGCAAGGTGAGTTTGGTGTGGGACACGAAAACAGGCTCAACATGATGAACGGCTTAAAGCAGCCATTATTTATTTTTAACCACCAGATGGCAAACAAAGTCCACTCAACAAAAAAAAACGTCCTTCCCAGGAACATGCCTTCATTACAGAAATACTGTAAACAGAGTCACCTAAGGCTGGCCTAACAAGGGCAAATGTCAATATTTAGTCATGTGATGGACAACAGAAATTGTTTCAGTTTATTGATTTCCTTCTATTCCTTCAAGCCAATTTATATAGTTTAATCTATTTTCCCTCCTGACAGCTAGCCAAGCAGGTGAACAATTAGCATTCACTCATCTGGTGAGGCAAGGCCAATCACATTACGACTATGGGAAGCTGAATCAAGCGACAGCATTAAGGATTTCGACAAACTACTCAGAACCAACTAATTTTCCCCTTTTCCCCCGACAGTACCAGCTCAACTCGCCAAGACTTAGCACGACTTGGTTTGGTTCCAGGCACGTCGTGTTTCCATCTAGAAAGTACCTCTTCAACGTGGGCGGATCCCGGGTTGTCATAGCACGGATGCGCAAAACTGCGACACATGCGCGACCACGCGACACATAAACAGACAGGTTTACGCACAGGGGCGTCTCTGACTCTGTCATGGTCCACAGCGTTTTTTTGCGCTGATCATGCAATGTTCAATTAGCTATTGTGAATCTATTGAAGCTATTGTTGACTGAACACTGATGCTAGTATTAAGTATTTATTCCAGTATTTATTCAGTGGCATCACTCAGTGGCCAGCAGCCTGTTTACGTCACACAAAAGTATCAGTTCAGTTCTCTTGCAGCCTCGACGGAGGTGAGACTGACTAAGGCCCTGTCTACACTTACCTGGGTAAATATAAAAACACACATTCGCAATGAAAACAATCTCCATCCACACTATCGTTTTTATATAATTGACGGAATGTTTTGCATCCACGTTCCACACAGAAATGATTTTGATAAACAGTTGTTATCATGGTTACGTGACTCCCGCCACGCCTCTCTGTTTGGATTACCGGCACGCCATCAGCTGTGATAGTTGCAGTTGATAAGCTGGCTAATCAATTTCACTCACAAGCTAAAATATGGCTCAAACTTAAAGTACAAAGGCAAGTTGTTTTTTTTTAGAAACGCAGCTCCAAATAGGACTAAGGTTTGAACTGTCTTTGCGTTTTTTTCCGATCGCTTAAGCGCAGCAAGTACAGTGCTCGCCTTCGGCGTTGGAGTAACGAATATGTATGAGACAGTATGTTGAGTTGTAACTGAAATTACATAATTACATTGTATGTACTGGCTCTGGGGACGTGGAACGTCACCTCGCTGTGGGGAAAGGAACCGGAGCTTGTGAGGGAGGTGGAGCGCTATCAGTTAGATCTGGTGGGGCTTACCTCCACGCACAGTCTCAGCTCCGGTACCGTACTCCTGGAGCTATTCTTCTCCGGAGTTGCAGAGGGCGTGAGGCGCCGGGCGGGTGTGGGGATACTCATAAATCCCCGGCTGAGCGCCGCGGTGTTGGAGTTTACCCCGGTAGACGAGAGGGTCGCCTCCCTGCGCCTAAGGGTTGTAGGGGGAAAAACTCTGACTGTTGTTTGTGCGTATGCACCAAACAGCAGTTCAGAGTACTCTGCCTTTTTGGAGACCCTGAATGGAGTCCTGTATGGGGCTCCAGTAGGGGACTCCGTAGTTCTGCTGGGAGACTTCAGTTGGCGTCTCCCTTAGGGATAGGGTGAGAAGCTCAGCCATCCGTGAGGAACTTAGAAAGGAGTCAGCTGAGGTGGTTCGGGCATCTGGCAAGGATGCCCACTGGGCGCCTCCCTTGGGAGGTGTTTCAGGCACGTCCAGTGGGGAGGAGACCTCGGGGAAGACCCAGGACTAGTTGGAGGGATTATATCTCAACACTGGCCTGGGAACGCCTCGGGATCCCCCCGTCAGAGCTGGTCAATGAGGCCCGGGAAAGGGAAGTTTGGGGCCCCCTGCTTGAGCTGCTCCCCCCGTGACCCGACCCCGGATAAGCGGATGAGGATGAGGATGAGGAGGACATTGTACAGAGAAATCATCATTTCCATTTCACCTACCATTTTTTGACGAGCGTCTCGCTCTCGAGCGCAAGCTTGTTGCAGCATCATGGCAGTGTCATGGCAACTAAACGTCATCGTTTCTGAAAGCCTCCGTCTACCCTGACCACACTACAACGAGAACCCAGTGTTTTCACATTTATCCACCTCGGCGTTCGTTTTTCAAAAGCATAGTTTTCAGTGTCAGAATTCTCAGTTTTAATGAGGGTGGAAGGGCTAAATGGATAAATATTTATGCGTTTGTAGATTTACCCGGGCTACTGTGGAGAGGGCCAAAAAGAGTAAGAGGTTCCAGGGACCTAATTTTGACGATCTAAACACAAAAAAGGCGGGCCGAGCCGAGTCGACACACACACACAAACACCCACACACACACACACACACACACACTGTGAGGGACCGGCGTGGTCACCCAACGTATCTGGTATACGGCCAACCAGATTCTGAGAGTGTGGGCAAAAATTAGAGCAATTGTCTCAGGACAAAGAAAAGTGAAGTTTTATTTTCTCCAAAACATTCACAAAAAAATAAAGCAACGTTCCAAAAAAGAAACGAAAATGACTGCATCAGTCAGCAAGCATAACCTAAGATAGCATAACATAGCATAGCCTAACCAAAACATGCGGCTCTTGTACTGGCCTCCCGTCAAGCCAGCACCACCTTCAGCCCCCTACCGTGGCGGAAGTCCAATTTTACACAATCCCAATTATAATATATATATATATACACAATATAATAATAATAATTTCTCTATTGCGGGACTTTGAGAAGGGGGAGGATTTCAAACTTCTCACACACAGACACACGCACACACGCACACACACATCCTGATTAAAGGCTATCAACAATGATGATGCAGGCAATAAACCTTTACCATTTTCCTTATAAGGATAGAAGACCATCTAAATCTTAACAACGGACGGCTTCCAACAACCTCCAATAAGGGCTTTGCGTAACAAAGCGCACATAGCACCCTGCTCCTTCACATTATGGTGAGACAATGCCGTTGAAGCCACTCAAAAATCTGTCCAAACACAAGTTCAGCATTAGAGGATGAAAGCAATTTCCAGCAATTATGAGATTCTAATGGAAATGGATCTACAGTTTATTTATGTATCTATGTATGATTCACTTTGAATGAGCTACGCATTCAGCAAATCGGCAGTGATTGACTCGTGTAATCACAGCGAGCTATATCTGTCTCTGTCATAACAGCATCATTACAAAACCAGTTAGACAAGCTTCTCATTATCTGACAATAGCCTTGCCTGTGAAGAGAAATTCCTAGAATGGGTACGTAAACTTTCATCAAACTCTGATGGTAAGCAAATAGTTTGTCATAACAAAGCTTGCCATTCCAGTGTGAGCCGGCTTGATTTATCAGCCCTATGCACTTTTGTTAAAATACTTTCTGACTAATTTACGACTAATGGTTTTTAACCACGATCTGTAGGAAATGCTGAGGGGAGGTAAAATGAGACAGTGACTGACAAAGGCATTGCAAGGTGAGATTGGTGTGGGACACAAAAACAGGCTCAACATGATGAACGGCTTAAAGCAGCCATTATTTATTTTTAACCACTAGACGGCGAACAAGGTCCACTCAACAAAAAAATACTTTTTCCCAGGAACATGCCTTCATGACAGAATTATTGTAAACAGAGTCACCTAAGGCTGGCCTAACAAGGGCTAATGTCAATATTTAGGCCCCGTCCACACGAAGCCGATTTCATGGCGAAGCCGAAAAGGAGAAAAGCCACCCTCGGAGGTGGTTTCAAATCTACCCGGTTTCGTTTTGGATTCCTGTGGACGCCTGAAACCGACTGAAACCGTAAACCATGACGTCATCGCCCCACCCCTCGACCCTCTAGCCAATGACTGACAATGACTGTAATCGTTCTGCAGCAGATCATGTCCCTTGTTGGGTTGCTAAGCCATTATTTGTTGAGACTGTTGACTGACTATTTGTTTGTGTTGTTAGTGGTTCGGGGGGCAGCCTTTATGCGCATGCTTGCCTCTTCTTCTTATTTAATTTTCTTCTGGATTTCTGTAGCAGAAGCAGCACCCCTTATGGGCCTGGCATGTGCACTACAGCGTTTCTACAGATCTACCCGGTTTCGCTTGACTCCGTCTTTACGGAGATACTCCGAAACCGGATAGATCGAAACCGGAACGGTTTCGCCCGTTTCGGCTTTGTGTGGACGGGGCCTTAGTCATGTGATGGACAACAGAAGGAGTTTCAGTTTATTGATTTCCTGCTATTCCTTCAAGCCAATTTATATAGTTTAATCTATTTTCCCTCCTGACTGCTAGCCAAGCAGGTGAACAATTAGCATTCACTCACCTGGTGAGGCAAGGCCAATCACATTACGACTACGGGAAGCTGAATCAAGCGACAGCACTAAGGGCCGTTACATAGCCAACGCGAACAACGCGCGTAAACGACGCGAGCGACGCGCTTCCTTTCATAGTCTACCCAGCATACGCGAACGTCGCGGGCAATGCATGACATGCAATACACCACTCACGCCATGGGTGGCAGCAGAGTCACCGGTGTTTTCGCGGGTGACATTCCAGGTGACATTCCGATCAAAGTGGCTACGGAAGAAGAGTGATGAAGCGCAGAGATAGGCGGTGGTATGTGCGCCCTTTAAATACCACACGAGATCAGGATGGGGAATTTGTTTCGCTGGTGCTTCCAATGCGAAGCCTGGACGTGGAGAGGCATTTCCAGTATTTTCGAATGTCGGCGCCAAAGTTTGATGATCTCCTTTTGCGAGTCATCCGATATCTTTCCGACTCTCACCAAAACCGTCCCTTGTCAGGGAGCAGCTGGCAGATTATTTTTTGCCAGATGCTGGCGTGTTTCCCCACCAGTACAATGTGCTACGATTGGGTATGCGCACTGACCAATAAATGTATATACATTGGTCACTTGGAAGCATGACTTTTGATTCTTTAGTTATCACATTACACAAGTTAACTAATTTGGTTTACGTCAAACTCATTAATTCATATCCATATAGAATGTTTATACAACGAGCTACTGCCTTCACAGATGAATGAATTATTTAAGTGTAGGCCTATAGCCAAAGCTATAGCGCATAATGTCCACAGAAATTATATGGTAGGAAACATTATTAGAGAAAAGGGGTTTATTTTTTATCAAATACAGAAACTTGACGCACCATACAGCACACATTTTTCATTCACTACACACTCACGCTTTCAAATTTCATTCACTCAAAGAGGCTACTGAACTTATGTTTCACACAGAACATGAACACTTATGTTTCACACAGAACGTGAACACAAAACATTACGTAATTAATTCAAATAGGTACATAAGTACATTGTACAGAGAAATCATCATTTCCATTTCACCTGCCATTTTTTGACGATCGTCTCGCTCTCGAGCGCAAGCTTGTGGCAGCATCATGGCAGTGTCATGGCAACCAAACGTCATCGTTTCTGAAAGCCTCCGTCTACCCTGACCACACTACAACGAGAACCCAGTGTTTTCACATTTATCCACCTCGGCGATCGTTTTTGAAAAGCATAGTTTTCAGTGTCGGAATTCACTGTTTTAATGAGGGCGGAAAGGCTAAACGTATAAATATTTATGCGTTTGTAGATTTACCCGGGTTAGTGTGTACATGCGATAAATCCGATAAAATAAACGTTGTTAACATAGGATGACGTACTAATCTCACATAAAACCAAAAATTATTAATCTCTCGAATTTCACCTAATTTTGCCGATCTAAGCGTAAAAAAAAGGGGGGCCGAGTCGAGGCGAGTTGAGCTGTTATTGGCGGTGGAAAAGGGGAAATTGTCATCCGAAGAATGAGTTTATTGTCTGACTCTGTGTTATTATTATTATTGTACCTTTTTAGATCATGTTGTCCATAACTTCAAGCCTTTACAATATATCCATGTAAAGGCTGAATGGAAAACAAATAAACATTCATTTACATCTTCACCTATGTTATTTAACAAGCAAACATGTTAGATGAAACATTTACCCTCCGGGAGGCAGATGGTTGGATACACAGAGGAACCATCTGTCTATGACCGTCATACCATTTATCATGCATATCATGGATCACGTATCATGGATCACGCAGATATCCTAGTCACTCACAACATACTGATTGGTCTGAACCCCTGTGGTTCAGCCACAAACGCGGCACTTGATACCTGGCAGTATAGATCCTCCCAATATCATGATCGGGATCTCGAGAATTCAGCCCCCTCCAAGGTCATTTTTTGTGTGCTTGAGACAGAAAACAAGAGGAACGTCTACAAGAGAATGAGCACCTGTGCACACACCCCACTAGCAAAACAGTGGGGGGTGTGGGCTGAAACAGTAGGACGTCCTCTGGGATAAATCGGTCTCTTTAAACCGGCTCACTGACTATTTACCGCTTGAAGGGATACCCATTGCAGAGAGACAGGGACGATTCCTTGTCAGGGGAAGTTCAAAGTTCATTCATGGTATGATACGGTTAACAGTCCTAGTGGACTTCTGATATAGAGGTTCTGATTCAGTCTGGAAAGACTCATTATATATATACCTATTTTGTTCTCATTTTTAAGTTTGATTTGATTTTGTCACGTTTTGCTGCTGAAACTCGAGAGATTAATAATTTTTGGTTTTATGTGAGATTAGTACGTCATCTTATTTTATGTTAACAAAGTTTATTTTATCTGATTCATGTCCCATCTTGTCGTTGTGCAATTTGAATATTGCTCCCCAATGACCAGAAATCAAATTCGGAAAATACAGTGAATGAATAAATCGCAGGCATCCATACACAGACATGGTTTCCTAAAGTCAAACCAACTAAGACTATTAAAAAACCGTCCCTGGCTCATCACAGCCCCACCACCACCTCCTGAACTCTGTTCAAGCTTGACTTTTTAATCAAGTGGTTCTGCTCAGCACCTTCAGCAGATCAGCAGATGTATTATTAACCGGCAGTGAGACGATTTATATAGACTTCTCAAGTACCTCACATTTAATCTGAATACTTGACTTAGTCTACTTCAAGGCCATTATCATCTGCTTTTGCACCTCTATCTTTCTTTTCAAGATCCCTGAACATTTTAATAGCAAGTCAATTATCACATTGTAGTATTTATCCTTTCTAAGTAAATGCTACAATTTAGATTAAATTAATGATCGGGAAAATTATCTGGGCAGTTTGACACATCCTGGTATTGAAATATTTGCATATAGCATCAGCAGGTCTAAATATAAAAATTTCTAAATTAAATGTTATACATTATTTTATTTTTCATTTTGACCATTTGACACACTCTAGACTTTTGTGTGACGTCATTTGACGGACACGTGATACAAAGTATACACAAATGTATCTGACGCAAAGCTTACCTTTTTTTTTGCCTACAGCGGCTCCCATCAGGCGAGACGAGCCGATCCATGAGTCACTGATCCGTATTTCAAAGTAATTAACGACCAAAATGTCCATCTGATGTTCCCACAGGTGCGAGTGTCATGCATCCGATGACTCACCTGCTGTCTAGTCAGTTGCCAACAGCCTGGAATACTCTGTGAATTACGTCCGTATGTGTTCAGCCTCTTAATGTATGTGGTTACGTTTCTTGAACTACATCAACCTTGTTTAAATGTAGGCCAATATATTTGTGAAAAGGCATTTCCACTTGGAGGGCAACATATGACAATATCTTTGAGCAACACTCCCAATGCACTGGAAATTACAATTATATTTAAAGTTACAGTGTTTTCCTTTCTCATTCATTAGTTGCATCTTGCAAGACGGACCAGGCAGAAATGTACTCCCTCTTGAGGGTGAGGTCAATCCATTGTGTATTTTACGTTCTTCGCGGTTCTAGAATATGAACCATCTAGCATGGGTTCCCCTGTATCCGACTGTGAGATTGTATCCTGATTAACTTTAACAATCATAAGAACTGCTCAAAAAGGGACGAAAGAATATAACACATATTTTCCTTTTTTCCTTTTTCTTTTTAACTTGTTCTATTCTTCTAATTTGATTAAATCAGCGTAGGCATCTGTGGAATCATGATCAAGTTTATATGGAGCTCTACAGAAGGGAAAGATCCGTTGCTTGTTTTTGGTGATGAGATATGTTTGGTTGTGTGTTCCAAGTCAGGGTCACTGGCTTCAAAGCAGGGACATCATAGGGTTCACGGGCCACAGTTGAAAGCGCAGTGAAATCACAAACCCGCTAACGTGTTGTTAGAGCCGAGCGAGACATAGAACAAGAGGCAGCAGTGGTCACTGTGGTTGACTGAACCTCTGCCTTGGCCATCTTCAAAATGCATTGTGACTCTGAAGTAGATCTGGGCTGAATGAAAGATCTCACGTTAACGCAGACAGACTCAGTCTCTCTCTTTATCAAACTCACACTCTCCTTCACACATACACACACAGAAACACACACACACACACACACGTTGGCTTGTTCTCTCTCTCGATTCCACACTCACGCTCTCATTCACAGTCATACACTTATTCACACACACACACACACACACACACACACACACACACACACACACACACACACACACACACACACACACACACACACACACACGCACACACCCTCACCCTTACAGAAGCACAGCCAATGGTGCAAGGGAGTAGAATATCTCAAACCAGAGAGGAAGGGAGAGAGCAGGGGAGAGAGGGAGATATTATCAGGATCATAGAGAAGCAGTGTATTTGTGGTGGAGGAGGGTGAAGTTGTTGTGGGGAGAACAGAGGTGTAGCATTGTTTGTGGTGGAGGAGGGTGAGGATGAATTTGGGACTGCAGAGGTGTAGCGGTGGGTTTATGTGGAGGAAGAGGATGAAGATATGGTGGGGGGTACAGAGGTGTAGCGATATGTTTGTGATGGAGGAGGATGAAGATGGGGTGGGGACTGCAGAAGTCTAGCGGTGGGTTTGTGGTGGAGGAGAGGGAAAGTGAGGTGCGGAGAACAGATGTGTAACACTGTGTTTGTGGTGGAGGGATGGTGGGGTCAACAGAGGTGTAGCGGCGGGTTAGTGATGGAGGAGGATGAAGATGAGGAGGGGACTGCAGAGGTGTAGCGCTGGGTTAGTGGTGGAGGAGAGTGGAGGGGTGGTGGGGAGAACAGAGGTGCAGCGCTGGGTTAGTGATGGAGGAGAGTGGAGGGGTGGTGGGGAGAACAGAGGTGTAGCGCTGTGGTGTGGAGAGGTGGTTTTTATGATGGTCTGCTGGAGCCCAGCTGTGTGTTCACAAGTCACGGCCCATTTAGAGACCAAAGAGCTGCTGGCACTACGACTTGGGGTGAGAGAGAGAGAGAGAGAGAGAGAGAGAGAGAGAGAGAGAGAGAGAGAGGCATGAATGGGGGGAATAGGGATGGGGAGAGAGAGAGCAATAGGGAGAGCGGGAAAGAGAGGGAGAGATACAGAGAAGGATAAGAAGGGAGAGGGAGGTAGAGTGAGAGGGAGTGAGGGAAATTGCAAGAGGGAGAGACAGGGAGGGATGGAGAAGCAGCATAAAAATATGAGCGAAAGAGATAATGGATGAATAAAAGAAGAAAAAGGACAATGATCCAGAGAACAAATGGTTGAGGTAAAAAGCGTATGTACCTGAATAATGACGTGAATTAATGTTTTTTTTTAAAAATAGTTGTGAGATTCATGAAAGATAATTAGCTTCAAAGAAAAATGCTTTATATCTACAAAGCAGATAATGGCAACAGATCCACAATGAAAGATTGAAGAGCTTGCAAATTGTCCATTTTGAAGGACATTTTGTCTGCATGCATGTGCATGCCATGTTAATGAATATCTTAATAATAATATCTTAATCTTAATAAATCATGTAGTTTAGGTATTTTCTTCTTGGGGTATCTCACTGGAGGAGTATAAAGTACTGACCAATCAACATATAGTGACTACCTGGAAGGGTTATATTTATTATAAACAATGAATTGGTAAAGTTAACTATTCGCTGTGATCCTAAACTTAATTTACACAAATGGGGGAGAATTTAGGGTCAGGATTTATTTATCGATCAACCTTAACAACCATTAACAATCTCTCTCTCTCTCTCTCTCTCTCTCTCTCTCTCTCTCTCTCTCTCTCTCTCTCTCTCTCTGCCTCTCTCTCTGCCTCTCTCTCTCTGCCTCTCTCTCTCTGCCTCTCTCATATACATTTAAATAAAGACAACAGCCCCCAAGCTGACTGTAATCAACACGCAAAGATCTATCGCTTGCAGCTGTTGTTGAAGTCAAAATATTTGCTTAGTCGGCGTTCAGAATTAAATGGTACAGGCTACAAGTCATGTTTAACAGAATACAAAGGAAACAGAGTTCATGAAAGTTCTTTATTATTTAGATTTAAATTTCAAGACAGAGTGGGAGGAGAGCCAGACAGGAAAGGTGAGAAAGGTTTTCATGGAGGTTCGCTGGATTGCAATTGCGGAGG
Source organism: Gadus macrocephalus (assembly GCF_031168955.1). Classification (NCBI taxonomy): domain Eukaryota; kingdom Metazoa; phylum Chordata; class Actinopteri; order Gadiformes; family Gadidae; genus Gadus; species Gadus macrocephalus. The sequence goes on from NC_082384.1 coordinate 10,687,721, forward strand.
ATTGAGTGAGGACACCCATTCCGCTCCTCATTGGGAGGAAGTATTTTAAGCTGAACAAAACACAGCAGGGGGAGGAAGCACACTTCAAAAGAAGCAGAAGCTCGTACAAAATGTGGCTACTGAATGGTGACCTGAAAAATGACCTATTTCAAGAGGTTACAGCATAAATCAGACTTTCAAATGTCCCGTACATGACAGAGAGAATGGTCGGTCAAAAGGACTGAAGGAATATCTAAAGCCTGAATATTTGTGATGGCGTCTCTTTGGAAATATTAACACTTCTTTGAGCTTTGATAGGCTCATCATCTAAAACCTGATTTCCTGCGGAGATTAGTCCTGAGCCAGACGGCCTCGATGCTAAAATTGTGACTGAACTGTCAATGGACTAAAGAGGGAAAAAAGTATTTGGGGTAAATGTGAGGTACTTGAGAAGGTCTATATAAATCGTCTCACCGCAGGTTCATAATACATCTGCTGATCCGCTGCAGGTGCTGAGCTGAACCACTTGATTAAAAAGTCAAGCTTGAACAGAGTTCAGGAGGTGGGGGTGGGGCTGTGATGAGCCGGGGACGGTTATTTAATAGTCTTAGTTGGTTTGACTTTAGGAAACCATGTCTGTGTATGGATGTGTAAAAAAAATAAAAAGCACCAATACATTATTCAAAGTAACAAAGTCCTTTCAAAGACAACCATACAATCAAGAAGAAAGATAACCTGGATCATTTTGAGAGGGAGATGAAAGTGATCTTGGTTCTAGATGATTATGTGAATACAGTGCATGATCACTGACCAATTTAGAATATTTAGGGAGTTGAGGAGGTGATGGCTGACAACTGTCCGAGTTAAGGGTGCTAATCTGCTACAGGAAGTTGCTGTGACCCCTCTATTTTAAAGGTGATTATCCAGAAAAGAGAATCACATTAGGGAATGACAGTACAAACAAGCTGATTTAAATAGTTCATATTTGTAATCTCAGTTTATTTCAGGTGAAAGAAAGCAGCGAAACGTTTGATTTGAATCAACAGAGGCAGGAACTAAATTCAATGCCAAAAAAATTATTGCCACAGCTTAAGTGTTGAATATATAATGTGCTTTGTCAGGCTTAGCAAGTGGATTCTACAAATCATAGATGAAGGTACATGTCGATACATTTTTAATCTATGAAACCTTTTTCTTTTGATAACCTCCATCCACTTCATTTACCTGATAATATATAACCAGGGATTTTGAGGGCTGAAAAGTGCTATTCTTCAGATGGTCTCAAATGAAACCATGGCTGGAATCCTCTTCCGGGGTGACCTAGAATTTCACCCCGACCCAACCCTCAGGCTCATTTATTACAGGCAGCAGGAGAGGTCAAAGGTCCCCTTCAACCGCACAGACAGGGGGAGACCGAAACCTTTATTAAACCTCTCTGAAGCTGCTAGTCCCTGCTGTCTTATTAGGATTAGGCTGCGACAGGGGACATATATAAAATGTGAATGATATTTTTCCCCTGAATAGCCTCAGAATATGAGGAGAGCCAGACTGCGTTGATACAAAGTGGGTTTATCTCGTTCACGTTATGCTCAGGGGAATAAATCGAATCACTCAATCAAACGTAGGTGTAACGATCATTTGAATTATTGCCGTAACCTGATTTGAACAGTTACAGTTTATTGATCCACTGGTAATGAGATAATTAACAGTAATACAGACCCTCGCTTATGACAAGCAGAACAATGTCTAGAAAGTTCGGACCACCCATAGCGACACCAGGTAGCCCGGGGCCCAAAGCTTCAGAGGATATCTGGTTCTGCCCTGAACCGTGGCCAAGCCCCGTAAACACAGCCCTCAGCCTTGGGGGCCAGCAAGCCCTTCTAAATGTTAAATCCTGCGGGTCTGATCACATGTAGACCTGGGTAATGTAATGTCATTGAAATCTAGCGCACTCAAACCCTTTCCCAAATTGAGATTAACTGAATGTACATTTTGCATTTCCGCTCAAAAATATGATTGTCACTGCAGTTCTCCAACAGAGGCATAAAGTTGTCTGGGGAAAAAGTCACTGAAGAAAACGAAAGAAAAACAATCTTCAATTGGCAAATTGTTGTGACATTTTTAGGCGAGAGGGGCATTTTAATTTGGCAGAGAATAAGTACTGCAAGAATGCCAGCCGAATGTCACCATATTTTGATTATATTTTCTTAAAAATTAATGTCTGGCCGTTCTTGGTACTAACAAGCGTTTACTGGTAATAACGGTTCCTGGCACATCCACCTGCATTGGCTTCAGTTTGCTGTTTTATTCCTAAATGGGAGTAGAAATTTGTGATGAAATGAACTGTGCAGCCTGTGAGTGGCCACCAGCCGGTTTACTGATGTGGTTGACATTCAGCAAAAGCTTGTGTTTGAGTACTTCTTGCGACAGAGTTTGGTTTCATAGCATGTTGTGGCGCTTGTGCTGGTTCTCTGTCTGGATGGATGGTGATTGTGTACTGGTTAGCTATGGCTACACAAACCATTTCAAACTGAACATGGTATTAGACAATCATAGTTGTAACTTGGACAGCTGGTGTATAACAATATTCATGAATTGATGTATGTCTTAGTTCTTCACATGGGGTTCTTTGTCTGACATGAATTGTAAATCTCGTCAGATATCTATGCAATTGAATGGGGGGTTTCTACCACAATTATCATATAATGTGTACATTTAATTTTACAAAGTAGAAGCAGAAGGAATTAATATGAGCAAAGCTGTTAAATTAAAACCATTGAACACGATTCTCTGTCCTCATACATTTTTAGATTGAGTGTTCAATACTTTATTGATGGGAGGCAAGAAATTTCTTTATTTTCTTATTCAACAGAATGATTTAAACTGAATGACTCAAGAATAATTATGTTTACCAAATAATGAACACAACTCACTGCATTGTAACTTTTACCACATTCAACAAGTCCAGTTGGATCGCTGGTCGTTTTCATGACGAGACAATCTAGTATCTGCCAAATTGCCACTCAAGAGCACTTAAACCACCAGACAAAGATTACCCGTCCATTAATCTCTCTTCCGCATCTCGTCTCCTCCAACTGGTGAGACCAGTGGTGGGTCATGACGACCCACCACTTGGGGACAACCCCTGAGCGACCCTGGCATGATCCAACAGGAAGGGAATGCATCAGCCCGAGACAAGTTCCCACATGCTTTTGACACGACCCATTGGCCCGGCAGCATCCCAAGGGGTCTTCTGGCCAGAGTGTGTCCGATAGGGGCCGGGCTCCGCTGGACAGGCAAAACAGAGGGCGCTGAGGGACAGCGAGCGGGCCCCTGTGAGTGGGACATGAGCCAGGGAACATTGCTGCAGTGATGGGTGTCACAACCAAAAGCATCCTCCTTTTGCATGTTGAAACTATGCGTGTTTGGTGGAATAATGGTTAGTATGGGTAGAATGAAGTCTTGTCGACCCTTGTTTTTCTGTGTTGGGTTCATAATGTTTTAATATCCTTTTCCTTATTTTTAAAGGCTCTATATTTGACCACCCGCTATGACTGTGATAAGCCATTACAAGTTGTTTTCCACCCACTTGTGATGTCTGTAAGGCACAGGGCAAGGCAGCTTTGAAAGGGCATGTAATGGCTAATCCCACTCACGCCTGCTGGTAAAGTAAGAGCCCGTTAACTATTTTGCACAGAAATAAACGACACAAGGCAACTCTCTGGTAAACATGCGCCTCTATTTGAGCTAGGTCTGCTCCTCTACTGGGCTCAACCTACAGCGAATGCATCGGACATTTTCCGAGTGAATAACTGAATGAACAGATTGCGATTCCCTCATTTCCCCCAGCAGACTGTTCCCAAGGCGAAGGCCGGGTCCCCAGCTGACGTCCCCCCCCTCAGAACATCACAGAGACTGATGGAGGACCCCAGACGGAGACGGAGACGGAGACGGAGACGGGGACGGGGACGGGGACGGGGACGGGGGTTGAAGAGCTCCACTCGCTATCTGATTGCAGCAAACCACCTCTCTCACGTGTTTGCCATTTGGAAGCTGTCACACACACGTTTCCGGTGTACGTGAGACGTGTGTGTGCTCCGTGTGGGGAGGCGTGTGTTGTGTTTCTAAACTGTGAAACTCGCGGATGTGCTGGATCACCCCCCACCCCCACCCCCCCCCCCTGAATGTGTCCTGCCTTTAACCTCGGGTCTAACATCTGGTTTCTTCTGGAACTGAGTCACAACCCAGAAGCAAGGATGGCGTCCCACTGCCTCTTTAAGGATGACAAATGTTGTTCTTACGCTTCATATATCTTTCTGGTCAGCAACATTTGATGGTCAGATCGTCTAAATACAGTATTTGATTTTGCTAAATCTATATTTTCGACTCATTTAATAAGTGATATTGGGTTTTAATGAAGAAAAACGTTATATTGGCCCTGTTCACTTTGAAGTAGGAAAATGGTCCGGATATGATTTGTATTTTTCTTTGGTTACATGAGACACAGATCTGAGCATAATTCCTAATAGAATAATGACTGTCCACACCAACCTTTTCAAACTCCCTACATATTGCAAACACTAGTACTATTACTTCAACTGCTAATGGACTACTACTATTCAGTCACCCTATAATCAAAAGCGATTTACCGACGGTTCAGATGTACGTCGTTAAAGAGTAGTGGATAGGAAGAGGATCAAGCATCTTGCTCAAGGGTACATACATACAGGAAGAAGGCCGACATTGGGAATCAAATCAAATGTAACCCTCATCCCAGCCACCCCATTATACTGCAGCCGGATAGATTTGGAGACACTGCAGCGTTCTGAATTGTGGGACAGAATCCCAAATGTGCTGAGGAGTATGTTTTCCGAAGAAAACCGGCACCTGGAGAGAAAGCAGCTACCTGTAAAGCATCCAAACCTTTTGATCCCAAGCAGAGAGACCCATTAGCAACAAGCAACATTTTATGAGGCCAGAGCCAAGGTGTACACCGCATGTGCTGCCTCATTTCCCATCCTGCTCACAAGATGAGAGTTGATGCAAACGTTTTTCTTCACAACGAGCAAGGAGTTATTGTTTGTTGCTGCTGCAGCTTGCTGCTCCACTTCCTGTTCACTGAGCTGTAGCCTCGAAGCTGTTATAGGTCAAAGCTGCATACTCCCGCAGTCTTTGTGTTTGTTCAAAGCATTGTGTGTCAACAAACTGTCAAAATGTATGCATTCCATCGTTATTCTGAATTCTGTGTTTACAAAATGCGACATGGGAAACCTGAGAATGAATGATGGATGAAGGTATAGTTATAGAAATGAGTGATAGACAGAAAATGCATGAATAAAAAAACGTCCTGTTATGGCGAACCCAACCTTTCTATCTGTGTTAATGGCTGATATTGGCTTGTGGTTCCAGTGTATTATCAAAAGAGTTCAAGTGGTAAACTGGTTTTGGGGATGCCGTTAGCCACCATCCAGCTCCCCTAGCTACCCAGCATCTGACACTCTTTCTCGCTCTGCTCAGATGATTTGTTCAGTAGATGAGACTCAGGCTTCAACTAAACCTCCGGAGCCCTTCACAGCTCAACAACGTCACCTGGGTTCCCTATGGTATACGTCTGACGGCCAGAAGTATCAAGAGGTGTCAAAAGGATTCATTCAGTTCATGGTTTTTTCACAAGCTGGGTGTTTCTAGTGTTCCTGTTCCCTCTGCTCAGGTCTGCTGGGACGTGGACCACTCAGAATAATGGAGTCCGATAATAAAGTGCTAATAAAGGGCTGGTGCTGTGGTTCACAACCTTTTTTTTGACCTGTGACCCCAATTTTCCAGGACACCAACTTCTTGCATAGTAATTCATTGTTAACATGTTTGATACATTTTTGACCCCATCCTCTTGTTTGAGCACCATTTGTGAGTTTGACCATATTCCTGTTTTTTATTCCTTTATTTTGTATTGCTGTCTTTGAGTGCCTACAAAAGTGAAACACAAATGCAATTTATTTGTATTATAAGTTATTCACAGAGTAACATATTTCTTTCGAATTAGAATTCTTATACTTTTTTTAAATGATCTGCTTTCCCTCAAGTTTAACCCTCCATTATCCTCCTCAACATCATTAGACCGAATCATTAGACTTTATCATTATATCATTAAACATTAGATTTGTTAATACGGGACCTTTACCCTTAAAAAATATGCAAAACAGAATGCATAGGCAAATCGGGGCATCATGGTTAAATAACATGGGATTGTCCGTGGGTTGTAAGCTTCTTGGATGCTCCATATCCTCCCCTTTGTCAAGTTAATTAGTGGGGAATCCGAGGCAGGACTCTGAGGTAAAATATTCAAACGAACACCGAAAAGTACTTTGTTGCAACAGGCGAGATTAAAAGGGCTGATTTTGCAAACCACCAAGCCAGGAAAACAAGTGGAGCTAATTATGTTAAGACTGAACATATGGTCTGAAAGAACCACCTTGTTGCATATTCATGTGTATTTGTATGCCTTGCAATTAGTTAATGAATGCTTTGTTTTTCTTTTTGATTGTCTTCTGCTCATCTTCGAAATTCTATTGTTTCTTCCTTACCGTCGCTGGTTATATTTATTATTTTCCTCCAATTTAATTTCCCCTTCTCATGACTTGTCTCTTCCACATTCTAATTTCCCTTTTCTGCTTCTGCCTGTGTGTCTGCGTGTGTTTGTGTGACTGTGTCTGTCTGTCTGCCTGTATGTGTGTGTGTGTGTCTGTGTGTATGTATGTGTGTGTGTGTGTGTGTTTGTGTGTGTGTGTGTGTGTGTGTGTGTGTGTGTGTGTGTGTGTGTGTGTGTGTGTGTGTGTGTTTCTGTGTGTGAAGGTGCACAGGTGTATGTGTCGTTGTGAGTGCACGGTTGCGTGATTACATGGATGTGTGTGCGCACGTGTTTGACTGCCTGCCCGCACGCGTATGTGATCCTATCTTTGTGCATGGATTCATGTGAGGGAATGACAATAACTGAATGTCTTAAGCATTCTTCCTTCTTGTCAGACTCTACCACCCAGTCCTCGCCACCAGAGCGGTGCTCCTCCCAGCCACCAGTGGTTCTTTACATTCAGCTACAGCTGCAGCCCAGACAGGCAGGACTCTCAGCACACCAACAGCCCGTAGCAGAGCAATCTGGTGCAGAATACGGTGAACAGGGAGATACACTATCACCTAGGATGATTAAAACGTCTTATAATAGCAACTGAATGCAATGAGGCACCCATGACCTGACATCCGAACTCCACCAAACGGCCGAGAGTGGACGTTTGTCATTTTTTGAAAAGACTCAAATCTGTTCAAGCTGCATTTATCGAGTGCAGTGTCTGCTCCGGGCTGATAAACTGTAGCTGCTCATCTGAGAGCTAGCAGATACGATCGACCTGCCGAGAGAGGAAGCAACAGCATGAAATACAGCTTGTGTTTCCATCCATCACCCACACCCTGGTCGCCTGTCGGCTGCTACAGCATAGACAATAAACTTTTAGTGAACACACACACACACACCCACACACACATGCACGCAGGCCGAACACACACACACTCACAAACACACACACACGCACAAACACACACACACACACACACACACACACACACAAGGACACACACACACACACACACACACACACATACCCACACACACACACACACACACTTGCCCTTGGTCTGCTTGTATACAGTGCATCCTTGGCAAGATCACTGGTTCAAGCAGAACTTTATTTTTTGTGCATCTGAAAACAAATTAGCAAGATCAACTTCCTGCATGCTCCAAATAAGATTAGAGCCCCCCACATAGTCTCTGCTGCCTGAACATTAAAGTGTGTCTAATGAGCTGTTATAGGCCCCCAATGAAAACAACCTGCAGTCCAACTGGAAGAGCAAGTTGAGCGTGAGGCTGAGGTGGAAACAACTGCAACAACAACCACAACAACAACAACAATTGCAACAACAACCACACTTTCACAGGCTGTAATCTGCTCTGCAGCTCACAGATTATCAACCCAGAGATGTGGTTTCAGCTCCCCACTGATGGATAGAGCAGAGGAGGTGAGAGGAGGAGGTTTAGGTGGAGGAGGTGGGGGGAGGGGGTGAGGGGGGAGGGCTCAACCTCCCTGCTCTTCTGATGTCAGATGACAGGTCTCAGATGATCTGGTTCACCACCGTGTGACAGGTGACAGGTAAACTCACGGCGGTCACATCAGCCACGTCATTCAGCGATGTTAAAATGAAGGCACGGAGAGTTAAGTACCGATACGCTTCAAACATTTGCTTTCTTTTCTTTGTCCCAAAACCATTTTGTCTGTGCCAGACATGCAGATTTATTTCGTTTTAGAGCGTGTGGGTGTGTTTTCGTGTGTATACATGTGTATGAGTATGTATTTGTGTTTGTAAATGTGTTCATGCGCAGATGTGCGTATCTAGATGCATTTGTACATAACATGTGCAGGTGTGTGTTTGTATGTTTGTTAATGCATTTGTGCGTGTCTGTGCAGGCGTCTGCATGCGTTTTTTTGTTTGATGGTTTGTGTGTGTGTGTTTGCAGGCGTGTGTGTGTGTTTGTTTCCGTGCAGGCCTGTGAGTATGGCTCAGCCCGTTGCTGTGCTCTCTGGATGCTATCTGTGTGAACCCCCTCCGGGTCAGACATGATCTGATGAACAAATACTGAGTGCTACTTAACAACTTAACACTGGCGGGGAAGTACTGTTGTAACTGTTGAACATGTATGCTAATGAGCCTGCTGGAAATGTTACCATCAGTGAACACATCCTTCTTATGACATCATGCTAGATGTACAGGGAAGACATCGAGACGATGTGGTCTAATGATTCCCGTATACACTCTTCTCTCTTCCAAGTGAGTTTTGCATATTTCCCTACGTGATTGATTTTCCTATTCTATGTTTCTTGACTGCCCTCCTCATTAACTCTCACGTTAGCGTGACATGCACTTCTGCAAAAAAAAACATGAAAAAAACGAAGATTGATGACCTGATTAAATGTCAAACGATGTGTTTAAGGTCTGGTGAAAATTGTGTATGCAAATTGTAATTATCCAAACAAGCCGTTAAAACTCAAATCCTCAGTGCTTATTCTCATAATTCACAGGATTACACAGAATGTGACACAAATAACATGAAGGCTGCACAAAAAGATGATCACATAGTTACCAAGTTTAAACTTTTAAAAAGCCATACATACATTTCTGGCGGTAATTTTTTCTTTGGTAAAAGGTACGTACGTTTTACATACATGTACGTACGTTTATGTGAAAAAGAGACAAAGACAATGCATTTCCTCAGCACATAAAGAAGAACACTAAAACACACAGTTTCACTTCAATCCCTCCCTGGTTTCAAAGTACCCTTAAACAGACACTTTCTCTTTAGTGAACACCTTCCTCAAGGATTGCTTTAAAAACAAACCCAACAAGGGAGACACTTTTATAGCATCAGACTTAAAAAACAAACCTGTTTATATTCTATAAATTTCCGATTACTCTCTTCGTTTTAGACATCGCAATGTCCTCAAGGTAAGTGGAGGAACATGATGTTCCACTCTGGCAATGGACTTCAATTGGACTCCATCTTGAAAGGCCAATGAAGAGGAATCACAGGGAGGCCTGACAAGGCTTCACCGAGCCTGACTTCTGAATTGGGTTTTTCAAAATAAGGCCAGACTTTTCCCAGAGCTTATCTTTGTTAAATTAAGATACAAGACCAGAACAGAACGCTGAGTGGATTCCAGTTCATTCCTCTGGAAGCTGATACTCAGGGCTGGAATTTGAAACAGATGAGTCTGGAATGAACATTGATCATGACAATGATGATAAATTAAAAAAGGAAACCGATTAGTTTTTACTGCAAAGCGTGAAGGCTTGAAACCTTGGCAACTTAAGACATTATATGTCACTACTAATACATCTAAGACATTCGAGGGCACGTTGACACTTTGGAATTATATTTGAAATATTCATGCAAGGCTTTGAGACTAGATAAAGAATTCATTAAATGAATAAGCCTCAGCAATTAAATCAGATAAGATCTACTCAAGCAGTTAATGTGATCATAGCAACAACCTCTACACAGTCACAAATAAAAGCACCAGACCTGCTTATGTAACCCAGTAGAAAATTTGGCCCTGTTATATTATTTTATTTCCATATTGCATACTTATTTCTCAAAGTTACCCCTTTCTGTACTTTGTCTGTACTAATCCCTTAATATTTTATTACCTGTTGGGTTATTAAGCTGTCCATCAGTGATTTTGCTCATACTGGAGTCTTATTGGCTGTATCTAAGAATACAGACCTCCTAATGGGTAGAGGGGAGTAATGGTGTGTTCCTGAATCCTCGGACGCCAGCCTTCCGAGTCCGTTTGACGTCTCTTCCTGTCTCGGAGCATTCATAGCGTTCCTGTTCGTCTTTGTGATTGTGTCATGAAATTGGCTATCGTTGTTTATTGTTAGCTACATTAGCCTCTTTAGCAAACCAGCCCGAAAACAAACAACACAATTTTACATTGTATTGCACCCACAGCAAGACCATGCAATATATAAATTGGTGACCGGAATAAAGTAGCAATGTAATCAAGTGTGTAAGAGCATTTAAAATCAACATTAAAATGAACAACGTGGTACAAATTAAAAAAAAAAATCTCTTCACGGGCGCAGCCATTTTGTTGAGAGTGTCATAACTGCTCTCGGTCTAATCTCAGATTTTCGAAGATGAAGACAAAAAGGAGGCATGCCTTCGAGAAATGCCGCAAGAAAGCTGGGAGATCTTCGACTTTCGACTGGAAAGTCTGGCGTTCGAGGTTTCAGGAACACACCATAACCCCCGCCTTTCACGTAGCTGTCGTCAATGCACGCGCAGCCAGAACGCTAACACCAGCAGACAAGTAAAACGAGCTGAGAAAACGAGTCAAATTGTAGTAAGTGTCAGTTATTAAACTGTATAAAAAACAGAGTGGAAGTTGAAAGGAAACAAAACCAAATTGAGAGAGAGGGAATTGATGACTAAGCGCCGGGAGTTTTATTATTTTCGGCGGAGTCTTGGCTAGATTTTTTTGGAGTCCTTGGAAACCCTTGAGAATCTGGATCGAATTCCCCTTGACGAAGGGGTGGCGAGCTAGCTAGTGAAGATACCTCCTTATCCAAAGGAGTGGACCGATATCACCTGTGCCGAGGAGGATACCAATCTTCCTTTACATCCATCACTTGAGCATATCAGGTGAAAGTGTGCCACACATGACCAATTTACTTTTTACTTTTTGACTTCTGACTTGACATTTGATTAAAGTAGGCTGAACTGGCCGAACCGAGGAAATTAAAGGAATACTTGCAAGGAACTTATTTTTGTTCATGTTTTATTATTTCCTTATGAACAATTTCCAGCCATTTTATGGTGTTTAAAGATAATTGTTTCTGACCTAATGTTCGGGTCTAAATTGTGAAATTCCTAAATATATTTGATTGCACTTAGATCTATTTTTTTATTTTTTCTACAAGGTTGAATACAGTTAATCTAAAAATAACCTGTGGCTCCAGTTAATCATTGTGTTGTCAATTTATTCTTTCCCTCCTTACGAACCTAGTGACTAGTCCATATCTGAATACTCTACTGCCCACTAGGGTTACACTTAGCTAAACATTTGCATTCCCGCGCTTATAATTTACCAGGTTAAATAGCAAAAAAGCAAAAAGCAAAAATAACCGAAATCGGAGTACGCAATTACACAAATAAAATGAGAAGAAAAAAATGTAATAATATACCCAATCAAATAAATGGAAAAGAATAAACAATGATCACAAAACAATTTTCATCACTTAATGTTTAATGCATTTATTTTCAAGCAAGTCCTATCATTTAAAGATTTATTTATAGATCAAGAGGTTGTCATGCTATCTGTTTCAGTCTACATCTCTTATCATCTCCTATCATCTACATCTCATATTTGGGAATGAATTCACTGCTCATATCTGAACCTATTGTCGTATCGAGGTCGACAGGGGTTAAGTTTACAGGGCCCTTTGTGCTTTACACGCCAGTAAACAATCATATTTACTAGTTGTATTTACTGATACAACATTTAAATGAAAGCTATTTCCCAGAAACATGGGAGCATTTAATAATGCATGCTACTAGATTTACACAATAAAAAAGAGTGGACAAAATGATACTGTGATCTGCATTCTGCATTGGTCCACCTACAGAAATGTCAATGTTCCAACTCTACCACGGAAACACAATTAAATCTTTTGCATGAATTTCTGGCCTTTTTTAATGGACAGGGAAGTGGGTGTGAGAGAGAGGGCACGAGAGAGAGGGCATGACATGTAGCACAATACCACGAGCTGGAATCGAACCAAGGTCTTTCCAAGACGTTTCTATACTACCGTGGAAGTGAGCCACCAACCGCCCCCAGAACATCCGTTGCCACCCCAGGTTTGAGCTCCACACGTCTCCCCAGCGTCTCTCCACCTTACCTGGGTCTAGAGGACCCGTCCTCCAGCCTTTGTAATCCGGACTAATGCCTCCTCTCAAGCTAAGTGAATAAATGCCTTGTGTGCTTCTCTTTGGCTCTCCATTTACCAGTCCTCCATTGTGATAAGTGGGGCCGATGGGCTAACCTTACCGCCACCCCCCATCCTCAATCCATCCTGGTAGTAATCATCCCAATGTAGACCCCAACACAGGCCCTCATCCCCCCATCAGTCAGGGGCGAGAAGCTTGCAGATTCCCCCTCCACAAGGACAGAAGCAAGGTGACTTATGTCTGCTATTAGGCTCACCATAACCCCGTTCCCCTTGCCCATGTAAGTGGTGCATGTGTGTATGTGTGTATGTCTGCCAGCGTGCGTGCGTGCATGTGTGTGTGTTTAAAAAAGCAACTCTGGTACAGTAAATGGTGCAGAGAGCTAGATTGAAAGTCCATCTGCTTTAATTGAGCAGCATAATGTAAGAGGAGCGCTACACTTCCAATCCAAGTAATGAGGGGTATGGCTTGGCCAAAGATTTCGGCACGTTTTAGAGGTTTGTTTCTTACAGAGAGACACACACAAACTCTCACTTCCGTTGTCTCTCCCCCTCCCATACATTTTATGTTCATTGTAATTAACTATTGTTGTTATTATAGTTTCATATCTTTCCTCCTTACCACAGTCAGTAAACAATGTGATGTCATATTTTGCAGTTAGAGCATTCCCTTAATATTTGAACAACAGCTAAAAGCAAACACTTTGTCTTAAGCGTGATGCTTATTAATGCTTAAATTCTGTCCATAAGGAGCAAAATGACTAATCAAAACTCCCCAGTGAGGAGATGTTTTGGACGGGAACCCTCTTGAACATGGGGCCAGATGTTGAGAGTTAGCCCTCGACTTCTGGTTCTCAAAGAAAATAAATCCTGTGCAGCGTGTAGAACGCTGCGTACATGGCATCTACGGCATGGAGGTGGCGGCGGACCTGCCAGCTCCTCAGCTGGGGAACATTGGCGCCAAATGATCGCAGTCACACTCCCAAGTGATGACATTGGTGCGTTCACATAGATTGCTTTTTTGAGCATGTAGAGACCCCATGGCGACAGGTGTTGCTGCCCTGGCAATACACAGCCTTAATGTCTCAGAATCAGCGGTTGTCATGGGGAGTAAAATCAAAACACAGAAAACCCTTTAGCTCTGAACTTGACGTAGGCTGTATGGGTTCTTTATCCATCACAATTATCTCTCTGCTGTTCTCTGTTGCCTGTTCTATCTGCCAAAAAACCGAAGTATTGTAGTTTGGAGGAATGCATAGAAAATAATTAAAGGCCTATGTCAATATGGCTTGACTGTTGCCTGGCTACAGGAATTCTAGAAAATATGGAGTTCCTTCTTGTTTCCAAAGTTGCGTTGCTAAATAGCTTAAGAAAAGTAAGTAAAGTTCATGCAAACAACACAAGACATGACATGTTAATTTATCAAATGAACTGAGTTTTCTGCAACCTCTTATCAGTTAATCTATCACTATTGCACCGACTGGTCTCTATGGCGTCTTTGAATTTACATTGGCCAAGAAAATGTTTGGACTTGCTTTGTTGTGAACTAATGAAAAATTAAATGTGCTTAGAAATGCATGCTGTTTTGTCTTCCAGCACTGGCGAAAAACTTGAATGTATAATTTTCTCAGCTTCAAACACTCATTTTTTAGGTTTCGGCCACAACCAAACAGAAAAGGGGAGCTTGGCCAGACCAGGGTGTTACATTAAGTAGCACTTAATGTAACACCCCCCCCCCCCCCGCCAGCGCTAGCTGCCTGGTGTTTTAGTAAAGCCACATGTCCATGAAATGCTCAGAGAGATCCCAGCTTCAGTGTGGCGATGCATCCCCTAGGGGAGAAGTATCGGAACTCAACAAGAGGGCTTGTGACTGTGTCCGTTCGTGCTTAAAGAGTTCACAGTTTGTATGCTGGCCTGCCTGCTCCTTCTTGATATGTTATTAAGCTAAAGCCATGACAGCTCTTAATTTCAAGTAACACCCCATTAGATGACAACACTGCTCACTCAGGCAATGCCTCACTGTGAAACCACCTCCGCAATACACACAGCATAAGTATTATTTATTGTGTCCTCGGGCCCAATAAAATTACCTTTACAACCAAAGCTCTAGTATCTGGGGAGTCCGTGTCTGGAATGGTATCTAGAAGGTATGTCACCGGTACTTCACCAACAATAAATTGCTTTGGTGGAAGCTTCTGGGCATCCATCAAGTGGTTCTGGTAACCATAAACTCACTGCCTGTCATCGCATAGCATCTCCACGCAGCATGTACCTACCTCAAGACGGATTGGGATAGAAAAACAACCCAGCCATTTTCTTTGGAAGTTAATTCAGAATCAGAAAGGATTGTTGTTACCATTTGAAGCTCTGGACCTTACTGGCCGATGGTTAGCTGCCTGTTGTAATATCACGGTGGACCGTTGCAGAAGAACATGCAGCAACATCTAGCATTCGGTTGCGATAGCAATATTTTTCAACAGAGCCGTGAATCGGGTGGGTTTTTGATGATCTCAATTATCCACGTGCACAAGATACAATCACACATGCATCCCCGCATGGCCACTGCGCTTGTGTTCTCTCAATCTTCCAATACTGAGCTGAGAATAGGATGCCAACCCTGTAGCACCCCTTGTTGTAAAATTACAACGTTACCTTTAACCATCCTAAAAAACAATCTGTTATATTTTATCTTATTTTTTTACCACATTTACATAGTCATTGGGTCCTATTGTTCAGTCTCACAATGCTATTTGATCGTACATTTGTTTATAAGTCACGCCTTCTGGCCATTAACTCACACAACCTCTCAAGGTTTCCTTCGAACAACCTCTATTGGTTTCATTGGACTGGATTCATCAGATGCATGCAAGTAAAATGTCTTTTATATTTTTTTTGGTTGTCATTATAATGTCTAGAGCATGTACATATGTAGTTATTGTGGAATAGATGCATCAAATTTCATTTAGAGATTGTTACATAATTGTTGCAATTACACAACACTGGGTGAATGTGGTAGTCAAAATAGCTGGCTTGTTGCAGTGGGCTCAAACAGGTTGTATTCCCTCCACTACACCACTGCCTGAAACAGAGTACTTTCTTTATACATGGATAGTATACATTCTACCATTTTGTTCAAATTGGTCAAATTTGACTGATTTAAAAGTTGTATCTCTAAAAAATGTAGTTAATTTGATCAGCCTGACCTAAAATTGGAGGGGTCAAATGTATGACGGCAGGGCCGTCACACTTTTGGCATCGTTTGCTGGACCTGAACCTGTGCAGAAGATTCAACGCTGGGCAAAGCCAATAGAACCTACATTGATGTTGAGAGGCCTTACATTGTTGGTGCCTACAACAAGTACATGGGAGGTGTGGATTTGATGGACTCATTTACAGCCAAATATAAGTTCCCCATCAAATCCCGTCGCTGGTACATGTACATCTTCTGGCACACCATCAACCTTGCTGTGGTTAATGCCTGGCTGCTCTACAAACGGGACTGTAAAGCGCTTAAGGTGTCTAGCAAAGAGACAATGAACAGGAGACAGTTTCAGGCACAGCTAGCATCCTCTCTCATCCTGGTAAACGCAACACTAACCCTAACCCTAACCCCAAACTGCAAAGAGAGGACGGCCATCTTCAGCAAAGAAAGCCCAGCAACACAGTCAGCGACATCAGGAAGCCCTCTGAATGCTCAGAAGAGGCCATCCAAGAGATGTGCACACCTCCCATTGGATGTACGCAAGGACCTAGTTGCCCATTTCCCAAGGAAGACAGGGAGAGGACGCTGCAGACAGTGCAATAAAGGATACACCAACACACAATGCAGAAAGTGTGATGTTCGCCTTTGCTTTTCAGACAACAGGGACTGTTTTTGGGACTTTCACCACCAACGTAAGTCTTCATGACGAATGTCATGAAAAGAAAAAAAGAGGGGAAAAACGCGATTTTTAATATTTTTAATAAATGACTTCATAAAAATAGGACTAATGTGTGATTATTATTAATGTTATATACCGTTATGGGGCTAAGTAAGCAATCAACCCTGCAAATGAACCCTTAGTTGTTCTGAATTGTTCAGACAACGTGAGTACAAATACAGAAATCCTGCTCCCAACTAAGCCCAATGTTGCAATATTACAACATTTCTCTAAAAACGTACATAAACTTATTTTTTAAAAAAACTCTTTAATTTCTGCATCAAAGGCCTCCTACAACAACATCTGAAAGGTCAATTTTTTTTTTTGGGGGGGTTTTCTATATTTGGGTCTTACAGGGTTGTACTACAGAGATATGGTGTGATTTTGCAAATGATAGGAACAAACTAATATGTTTTGATATGTTTTTTATTATATTGTAATGCATACACACAAAATTAAAGAAACAAAACAGCCAAGAAGAACCAAGGAATTCATTCTTTAGAATAAAAGTAAGATTTTGACTTTTTAGTTTTTTTTGTATCTTTTTCAATTTAGTTATATTCTGTGCTCTATTTGTATACATTTCCACGTTTGCACCAGTGAACCAGTATTGTTTTATTTTTGCCTGCAATAATCTAGCCAGTTTGTTCCATTGTCTTTCCCATTAGCTGAAGTAGCAGCACTTGGCCATCGCCTTAAGTACTGCTGTTGTTTATCTTCCATTTAAAACTTGCCGACCAAGCAGGTTTCGCCATAAGTAGTCGTCCTGCATTTTTAAACTAAACAAAAATTAATGTTTGCCTCCAACATTGAATGCCTCCGACCAGCCTCCCATTTTTGGAAAATCACTCCACTCATAATTACTCAACGCATCCGGATTGTACTTATGTAGGCCGAAACTTATGCTGACTTTTCCATAAAAAGGGCCTTCACTAAAACAAAGCATTCCTGTTCAAGGGTAATCACAATGCAGTACCGCTGTGCAGGCCAGTAGAAGTCAAGCACAACGCCATTAGTGGCCAAGCACTTAGTTAAGCTCAGTGAAAACCAATGTTCAGAGTGGACGTATGAGTATTAATTTACGTGATTTATGCATATTTTGTTCAAATAATTTGAATTATAGTTTTAATAACCACCCCTGTCCTTCTTTGGGCTCTATTGATTTTGACTCTTTCACATTTCCGTCCATGGTTATGGACATGAGTAGGACATGAATGAGAATTAGACATTGAATGTCAAATCTGAGCGATATTTATCGTCTTGACTAATGCCTCCTCTTCCTGGTGACCAGGTGCTATGTCTCTGCGGAGGTCCTTAGAATGACTGAGAGAGAGAGCAATAAACATATGCCATTAATTTCACACTCTTCCGGAGGACAGCGGCTCATGTCGGGATCCTCCTGGACTCGTGCACGTGCAGGATTACACTGCATGTGCATTTCTGCAACCATCATGCATGTTTTTTTTCATTCTTTAAGGTCTAATGTTAAAGTCCCTTAAGAAAAAAACATGTGTTTATTTAAAATATACACATGTATTTAATGTTGTCATACGTTATTTATGCTCTCTTCATGTGCATATTTATCCCTAGAGATCCTCAGGGTCTTTTGTTTCCAGGGGCCTATGTAACCCAGACATAAATAACAGAAAATGAGGCTTACACTTGAGGGAACTTATCAAATGGTTGAGGAATCATCAAAGGGCAGCTTAATAGCTCCTTAGGGAAACTAGCCTAGTGTACATGTCTTTAACCAAACTTTCACACTTAACGTTAGTCTTCTCACTGATATAAAGAACATGATACCATGACATAAGTATCGGATTTAGTGCAGGGAGATTTTGAACACCTTTTTCTAGTTGTAGCTGTGACTGACAAATTCCAATTCAGTGATCTTGTTCTAATTGAACATTGGCAATTTTTAGAGTCCTCCAAATCAAATTGGTTTTGTTGGGTTTTTGGAAGCCTTATTCCAATAGAAACAATACAAACAATGTTTTACCATGAAACGGGTCGGATTGGACCCGAAAACAACTGGATAGTTAATGGCTGAAAACAGAAAATGTACCTGGGGGTACAGCTAAATATGAAGCTTGATAATTTGTCGTCGTAGGTATACAAAGTGAAATCCCTGCCACATGAGCCACCCAGGCAGTGAATACAGTAACGACCCGTCATTAGCTGTGCCTCTGAGCCCTGCCACACCACTGTGTTGTCCAATACACACAGTGGACTCAATATACTGGGGAGAACTTTCACTTTTCTAAAATGCAGCAGTTTCATCCAATAAAAGCACAAAATCAAAGTCAAGGTGCTCCATCATTTAGTCAGGGCATTCCAACATGGTCTTGGATTCGCAGCATGCATTGCTATGAATGCTGTGAATATTGCGTTACATTTGCTTAACAGTTATATCATCCCGGCCAACGGCTATCCATCTGGGACACAACAGAGAGAGAGCAGAGCCCCAGGCCAAGCTGGATAAATACTTTATCCAAGCCACTTAATGATGGGACATGATGGAAAAACCCTTTTGGGAGAAGGCGTTTCAAAAAAACCTCATTATTCTCAGGATTTGTTTTCCAGTGGTGTGCAGCCGCCTTAAATGATCGGCCCAGGAAGGACCCGCTTAAGTACACAGGATTAACGCAGACGGCTCTGTCCTTTATTTTCGCCCCATTGACAGAAGGCAGAGAGCCGGTCTTTCCAGCCGTCCAGCAGCGGGGGGAAGGGTCTGCTCGCGCAGCCCATTCATAGCCTAATCCAGGGATCAACTCAACGACAAACATGAAGCCTACAGCGGCTCAACCACGCTTCCTCGCCCCACTATCCTCCTCGCGTTGACATATTTATTCGGTCTCAGGTTCGCCGGATTCTGTGATCTGTTCTGTGTTGCCGTCAGCTCTCCCCTTTCTCCTTCCTGCGGGTCACCACAATAATGGGAAGGTCTATAGTTTACCCCTGTGTTCCTGCAGGTCTTCGAGTGTCTGCCCAACACGGAAGGGTCATGTTTATCTATTGATCATCATTGACTATGCATCACTAGTGGTACAGCAGTTGTGATACAACAAATGTTATATTTTCTCTTTGGAGGCAATATATATTGTTAATATTGTTATGCAAAAAGGAAAGATGAATGTAAATTTCACAACAAAAAAAAACATCAGTCAATTTTATTTGTATATCACTTAATAACACCTACAGTCTCAAATGGCAACATTTTGGACACTATTTTAATAATTTATAGGAATAGGAAATTCCACCAATAAAGCTATCTTATTGACAAATAGCTATCAAGCCCTAGTAGCTAACTGTGTCTTAGCCCATGACCACTGACTGGTTGAGAGGTGCGGCATCTGAAGAAACATAGCCCTTCGGCCCCAGTTGTGCAGCCCCGTTACTCTCCCTACCAATCTAAATCTCAGAGCGTCTTCTCCTAACAGGAACACACCAGAGCACATTGGTAAGCATGCTGCGCTGCCCTGTAGCTCCCTTAGGCTGGTCGCTGACTGATCCAGACATTGTCTTAACCTCGTCCCCGCCTCCTCCTCCTCCTTTCCTTCTCCAACCTTCTCCATCCCCCTTCGAGACTCCCAATGCTATCAGAATGAACAACCAAACGCGTTTGAACCGCTGACGCAAACTATTAAACAAGATGGACCACTGCACTGAACAGGGATCAATCTCACTTAACGACCATTCAACATCAGATGCGTAAATACTGTGTGAAGCTTGTTTTGATTATGATGATGATGGTTCACATATGGTTAGGAGGAAAACAGAAATATGCATCATCTCATACTAGGGTTGTTTGTCCCATGAACAACACAGTCAAGATTCCCAGCATTCCTACTGCAGATAATATGTAGATCCATAGGGTCAGATTGTTCCCACGAGAGGACAAACTTGTGGTCCCATTATGTCTACTTAAGCAAAACAAACAGACAGACAGACAGACAGACAGACAGACAGACAGACAGACAGACAGACAGACAGACAGACAGACAGACAGACAGACAGACAGACAGACAGACAGACAGACAGACAGACAGACAGACAGACAGACAGACAGACAGACAGACAGACAAACAAACACACGGCCAGGCATACCGATCGACTCAGACACTAGGCAAACAGACAGGCTCGGACAGACACACAATGACAGAATTCAGAGAGCTGGACAGACAGATACTCTGGCCGACCAACAGACTTCTTCAAACAGACATACAAACAGGCAGGCAGAGAGATATGTAGGCCGATATGCAGACAGTTGCAATGCTATACAAAGAAAATGCATCAAAGTCGGTAGGGTGCTGCAAACTACTAATCAACGATGACCTCGTCCAAAAAAAAACACAAGCCCTCAAATATTGAAATGGCGAAGGGGAGGGGAGACGGGGGGCGGGGGCTACTAGCTATGCCCTCCAGCAGAGGAAATACCAGGAGAGCCATGCATCATCATCACCATCATCCTCATCATCAAAACAACAATGCAGACAGAGGAAGGAGAGCAGAGGAGCAGCAGGGGGGTTAGAGGAGCGACATTGTCACGTGCACATCTGCCCCCAGAGTCACACATCGCTTATATCCACACAAAGAAACAAACACAACTCACCAAACACACACCAAGGACCAATGAAATACACAAACCACCAACGAAATACACAAACCTTTAACCTATTAACCATGCTTTAACCAAAAGACACTCGAAATCAGGAAATATTTACAAACCCCTGCTCCACCGCTTGATAGATAAATACTATAAAACATCCAATCTGTAACAGCTGATAACACACCGTGTTCTTTCCTATTTCTGATCATGAATCATGAATTGTGTTTGCATGAGATCAGCCAAAGGTGCTCTCTCTTTGGTGTATGAAATGAAGGGAATATCAACCAATACCTGGCCATCCATTATTGACGGCTCCCAGAAAGAGACGCTTGGTTACTGAACCTCTCGTTAAAGATTCTCCTCACAGGCACAAAGAAGGGTCGGTCCAGTACCTGCCATGTCTTTCGAATAGATTTCCAACGGCAGGAAGTGCACAGCCGGAATGAGGAAATGATGTTATGATGCACAGGGAATTGTTGTTTGGTTGCATATCCTGATCATCAATCACTTTCCTTGTTGTCTTGGTTGGTTGGAAGAAGACACAAGAAGTTAATGATGGGTGTGTGTGTGTGTATGTGTACGTGTGTGTGCGTGCTTGCGTGCATGAGTGTGTGTGTGTGTGTGTGCCTTTCGATATTTTTTTTTCTCTCCTCTAGTTCTCACACACACAGAGAACTAGAGGAGAGAGAGAGGCCTACGTGTGTCTGTTTACAGTGGAGCAGGATGTGAACCTGTGCTGGTGTGTTTGTGACACAGCTGTCTGTGTTCAGTCTGGTCTTGTTAGCCACCCGCTGAGATACAGACGGGCGGTAGACCCTGGGGGGTCCAAACACAACCTGCCTGTTTTAATGCTTTACTCATTCAGGAGCCTCTTATGATGCTTTTTAAACCCGATCATCCCTTCTCCAGGATACCAGTTAAGGACTTATTTTCAGGGTTCATTGAAGGGTTCTTTAATGGTTACTTGAAATGTTACATTTAGGGTTCTTTAAAGGCTCTCTAAGGGTTCTTCAAGGGTTATTTTAAGGGTTACTTTAAGTTATGCTTCAAGACCTATTTAAGTGTTACTTTAAGTGGTTCTTTAAAGGTTATCTCCAGTGGGGCCGAGCTCTCTGAGTGGCCAACAACGTGCGGCGCGACGTAGGTCGCATTGGTCGCTGTGTTGGTCGCTCGTCTGGCTGCTTTCAGTCGCTGTGGTCGCTGGCTGGCTTGGTCGCTCAAAGTCTATGGGCGGTCGTTAATCTGTTAATTTGCATGGTATTAACGTTTTTTTTGCGACAGTTGAAGTACCAGAAAGCCATGCTCTCTGGCGAAAGCTACCTACAGCTCTTTCTTGCTAATATTAATTTAATATTTTTCTATTGAAGTACAGTTGTAAGTGATGAAATCGTTGCTCTCTCTCTGTCAGTATCAATAAAATATATTAGTTGTAATTTGGGGCGTATTCAACTAATGTATTTTATACATTATATATAGCCAATGACATTTAACAAAACAAATAGTCTATATATAATATATAAAATACATTATTTGTATACGCCCCAGATTACAACTAATATATTTTATTTATACTGATAGAGCAACGATTTCATTATTTTAAACTGTACTTCAATAGAAAAATATTAAAATAATATCTGACGCAAAAAAAACTGTTAATATCATGCAAATTAACTGACTAACGACCGCCCATAGACTTTGAGCGACCAAGCCAGCCAGCGACCACAGCGACTGAAAGCAGCCAGACGAGCGACCAACACAGCGACCAATGCGACCTACGTCGCGACCAATGCGGTTTACGTCGCGACGCACGTCGTTGGCCACTCAGAGAGCTCGCCCTTCCTCATTATTTGAGCGTTACTTGAAGTGCTTCTTTAAGAGAGTTTTTAAGGGTTATTTACTTTAAGGGATCATTAAGGGCTCTTTCAATGTTACTTCAAGGGTTTCTTCAAGGGTGGTTTGGGGGTTACTTTACTTACCCTGTCATCAACAGAATGGAGGGATCTTTGTCATCGTGGTCCACGTTGCTATCCTTAAGAGCAATAGCAAACAGTAGAAATGTTGGATCAAAACACAAGATAATTACATTATTCCACATGCAAAACCAAATGAGAACTGCTTGCTGCAATATGCATCATCTAGTGTTTTTTGAAAAACCAATAATGCTAATAAATATTATAATATTTAATTATAATAAATAACGCCTTTTAAAATGGGCAGAAAGCATGTGTTGTTGCGTATTGTTGCATAACATTTTCCAATGTTACACTCATACACTTGAGTATGTCATGCCCCAAATATTACACTGCAGAAAGGTAATCTATCATTCTTCTATCATCCATCTTCTATCATCTATTTTCTATCATCCATCTTCTATCATCAATCCATGCATGGACAGACAAGCAAAGTGAAAAAGCAGGGGTGAGTGTGTCTGGGTCTGTGTGTGTGTGTGTGTGTGTGTGTATGTCCCAGAAAACAAGGCAACAGTTAGTGGATGTTTACGTAAAGGACACAGAACAGAAGTGTCAGAGCATCATATTGAAACGGTGTGGCTGAGTGGGAGAGAGAGAGAGAGAGAGAGAGAGAGAGAGAGAGAGAGAGAGAGAGAGAGTTCAGCAGTCAGCCACCTATACCTTTTAGCCCCTACTCTCCCAACAGGGGAGAGTAGTTCTGCTTCCATTGTTTATTGGCAGTATTGTCGGGTTAAAAATGGAAATCTCTGGGCCCCTTGCCATTCGATGGTCTGGTGTTGGTTATTTGAAAGCAACATTTTGCGTAGAGTTGAAAGCTGTTTAACCTGTGCTGGCACCTGAGCATCTGGGGACAAGCTAAAGAGCTGAGCTAACAGGGCTTTGTTTGGATGTTCACATGAAAATAACCGTGACACGGACTGTGGAGGAAGGTTTTACCTGCCCATTTTGTCCCCAAATACCCCGCTGGGGTTTTGTTCCAGTGACAGTAATGGTATCATGACATTTAGGGGAACTAGTTAGCATTCTGAGATAATACAGAGAGGGGATCTTGTCTTTGAAACCACCAGGATTATAGAGATGCATCGAGCTCCCCTCACCTATCAATCATTGCTCATTAATAATTCATGGAAGACTGAAGACAGATTCATAGTTTTCTGTATGCCTGTGTATATCCCTTATGTGTTCAACAAATCGTTGAACATTTTAAAAACTGTAAACACTAACCCTGTCAAAGGATAGACTTTAATGAGGTTGACGCTGAAGAGAGACTTGCTCCTTGCTAGCTGGTAATAAAAGGCATTCTCAATGAACAAATGTATAAAAAATGTTAGGAGCTGAAGATACCCATGCATTGGACAGCTGGAATCCAGGAATCAATTTCAGCATTCGACTAGTTATGTCTTAATAAATCTCTTTAAAGCGCTATGTGGACAGCAGGCTCCTAATGACCCAGATAACCGGGGGATTTCCTGTCGTTAAACCATCACGATTACTGTTTCACCAACAGCATGGATATTCCTACCTATAGGTGGACTGGAGGAAAGAGAAAGAGGAGTAAAAAACCTTAATTAAATCATTAAGTAATTAAGTCGTCATTATAGAGGCTGAATATTTGAATAGGTTATGAGTCATCCAATCAGTTAATTTGGGCACAGGTGTCAGAGCGGAAGGATCTTGGTCTGAATATCTAATCAGCTATTATAAATACGCAGAGGCCTTACCGCACACAAGAGAAGTGCTAATCAATTAATCATAGTAATAATGATATCCCACGTTAAATGTAATACACTGATTCTTTGAGAGGTTGAACTTGCAGGCCATAAGCCTTTTCCCTTTCTCATGCTTTTATGGGTTAGTATGAAGTGCATGTCTCATTACTGCTATGATCTTGAAGTGCCCATCCTGGAGGAAGTAATACAATGTCATCTATTTTAATAGAAAGGAAAACATAGATTGCATACAATGCTAATATTTTACACTTTGTACCTGAATGAAATGAATCAAACCAGTACCCTTGAGAATATAGGACAGTCTGGTCCCTAATTAATTATAATTTCCCTATAGGTACGCTGTGCAATATCCAATCTCTATCTCTGCTGAGAGTCAAGGGGTTTTACAGGAGCAGGGAGATAAAAGTGCTTGTTAAAAGTATTTTTTGCTTTATGGCTGTGATTAAAGGACCATAGAGGTCTGCGTTATTAAACCATCCTAACACCTCTGCTGGCTTCACTTAAACATCTGTTACTAAACAAAACTTACGTACCAAATCTGTCAATGAGTAATTAGCGTAAGCGCACTCTCACCACAGATGTAAACAATAGCAATACAGCACCTTCGTCTTTTGGAGTCAATGCAGTTAGCTTGAGTACATATCTTGAGATGTTTGTAGTACAAGAGTACAAGACCACGGTGCAACTGCTCGACACAAAAAAGTAATTTACTATGGTTTAATCTGAGTACCATGATAAGCTATAGAGATGGAATGTAGTATTCCTGTTACTAATATTACATGATGTAGAGACTATAGATAACGACGTTTCAGAAAAGGACAGCAAACTATAAGGCGTGTTATATGGTTCAGTGGTCTCCAAGCAACACACAACACACTTCAATACGGAATCCTGCTCCACTTCCAATGTCCTTAAATGTCATACACCCTTTCTCTCTCTACAATCCTTCCCTTTTCTCTCTCTCTCTCACACACAGTCTCACACACACACACACACACACACACACACACACACACACACACACACACACACACACACACACACACACACACACACACACACACACACACACACAGTGGTTGAGTTCCTTGGTCCAGTATGTTTATAGGGGAGTGATCATACAGTAGAAAAAGTGCTGCCTACAGTGTATTTAGATCGAAACTGTATGGTAATGCATTACTTTGCCTTTTGTTTACTCACAGATGCAGACAAGCCCTTGTTGATTGTGACATAGATGTACTGTGGCATCCCGCCCCGTATGCCTCGGCCCGGACCAGCCCGAGGCTTGGTCCTGGACGGCGTGTACCGCCGTCACCCCCCCAGACGGCGACCGAGAGCAGCCCTTTCGCCTCCCCAATCAGCGTGATTGGGGGACACCTGGCCGAAAGCCAGGGAGACTCTTTAAAAGGAGCAGGTGGACTGACAGCACGGCACGCACGGGAGAGCTAGGAAGGAGGTAGCGAGCAGCTAGAGGCCCACGGAGGCCCGAGAGACCGCGTCTCCACCGAGAGTGCCTTGTTGGTTTGATTGATTGTATATAATAAATGCCTGGGATGGCGTTAACCCTCGATAAACGTGTCGTTTATACCTGGAACCCGGCTCATTCAAGGAGCGGGTTGCCACAGTACCTACACGCATAGCTTTGGAGCCCTCTCTGTGTGGCATGTATTGGATCCCTACCTGTTCTTGAAAACATGATCTTTAAACCTAACACTGCAATATGGAGTTAGCAATGAATACATAGGATTACTTCTGAACTATATGAGAAGCGCACATATTTTGGCACACTTGGTATAGGACTCTACAAGTGTAGTGGCCTTGCTTGCTATGGGAAACTATTTTTTACACGGATCCTAAAGCACTATGAGGCATCTTTTATTGGCTGGTGTTATTTGGCAGGCATGCTAAAAGATGAATCTCTTTTCTTTTGTTCTCACACAAACCCCACAAGCCCAGTTAATCACGGCAATGATGTACATACAAGTGCAGTAATCTGCATGGCTTTGTAGCCTAACGACAAGTCTTCTCTGAGAGGAGCACTCAGACAAATATATATATATATTTGCTTGCAGTGAATCAACAATCAATTCACGGATCAAATAGATTCCATTGAACGAACATGCACACAAACACAAACAAACACAAACAGACTTTACACATAAATAATGTATTTGACGATGTCGGAATTGGCTCTTCAACCTTCTGCTGGATTTATGGCCATAGATATAAGCCTTATTTGTATGAAGAGTGACACCTGGCAGTGTCTTTGTGCCGGTCGCTTTGAGTTGAAACACTGCAATTACACAGAGTGTGTGTCACGATGGCTGCCGGGGTGGAGGGAGAGGAGGCTGGAGAGCGAGGGAAGGGCTCTTGGCGAGAGCTATTTCTCCTCCGAATGTCCATAATGGATGGAGCCATGCTGTATGCAATCACAATGAAGGTCTATTTATAGCTGCCTTCAGCCATCCCTCTTCACCACCACCTAACTTGGAATGAACCTCCCTCGCACCTCCTCTCCCTTTCTCACTTTTTAGATCTACCTTCTTCTCCCTCCATCCCTTTCTCTCTTTCTTTCTCTCTTGTGCTCCCTCCTCCTCTCTCCCAATCTCCGTCCTTCCCGCCACCCTCTCTCTCTCTCTCTCTCTCTCGCTCTCCCCTGCTCTTCCCCTCTCTCTCTCTATTGTGCACTTTCTCAGTAATCGACTTCACGCACACAGACACTCACACTAATCTGCCTCTTTTACCTGCCTCTATCACTCCGTCTTAGACGTATCAAACACTATGACCGCAAACGGACAAGGAAGTGATTTAAAGTGAGAGTGAGCGAGTGAGGAAAGAGTTACAACATCGGTCAGTTCAGTAGTGATGCAAGTCAAATATCTCAAGAACAGAGAGACACACACACTCACAAGGTATAAAATAATGAGAAAGAATGAAGAGAATCAAGTGTAAAAGCAAGTGAGCAAGAGCGATAACTAGGAGACCTGACAGCGGTGTTTCCTCTCTCCTCTCTCTAACGATTGCACTTGTGAATACAGGTGAAGAAATATAATGAGGACACGACCTTCTATGTCATCTATGACCATAACAAGGCATCTTTATGTCTTACAAAGTTTTTATATGCAAAGTTCAAAACCTCTCGAAGAAGTGAGAACTTAATAGCATCGCTCAAAATCTATTGGACAAGACTACGTCATGTTCTAAACTGTTACCCATTTGGAAAGAATCCCAGACCAATAGGTGAGGAAACACATTAGGCTTGATCTGGATGAACGACTGTTGTTTGGCTAAACTTCCTGCTCTTCAACCTTTTCCCATTGTCAAGCTGGAGTTATTACACATTATTACAGTTTAATCATTAAACATAATACCAGTTTAACAATTACGCATAATACCAATTCAAGTAGTATATATAACACCAGTTTAATCATTAATATACAATACTTGTTCTACAAATGCAACATTCTATCCGTGCCATTATACATAATGGCAGTTTCATAATCAATACATAATATGAGGATGTAAAGTATGTTGCAACAATTAGTTGAGCCCCTACTGTTTGGAGAGAGAGAGAGAGAGAGAGAGAGAGAGAGAGAGAGAGAGAGAGAGAGAGAGAGAGAGAGAGAGAGAGAGAGAGAGAGAGAGAGAGAGAGAGAGAGAGAGAGAGAGAGAGAGAGAGATGTTTATTGCATTTTGCTGATCAGGAATAATTTTCAATTACTGCTTGGATAATAAAAACCCTGGAAGACAATTTCCCCTAGACAGACAGACAGACAGACACAGAGTTTGGGATTTAGCATTTTAAAGTTAAACGAATTACCCAAATAAAAACTGTCTCCCCCTCAGTGTTTTCTTATAGGCCAAGAGGGTGCCTGCCAGCTGATAGGCTGAGAGTGTGTTTGCCAGCTGGTGATGTCACTTACCATTGCATCAGTGGTCCTTTACATCACCTGGATAGTTAGTATCACAACGAGGTAGGAAATAAAGATCCTTGCCAACTAATGTGTGCTAAACACAGCAGCACAGAGTTTACTGCATTAACCTTTAAGTAACTCTTAATTCTAGCAGTACACACGATTATTAATTCCTTCCAACGACCGCAGACCAAAATAAATAGTAAATATATTTTTGTACACTCAAACCAAGGATTGCATATAAAAGAACAATGGCCCCGGGCTTTGAACAGGCAGCAGTGGAACTGTATGCAGTGTTGTGATTAGTTGTGTTTGGCAGGCGTCTCCAGAATATGGTAGCCCACTGGTCTTACAGCCATAGAAGCAGTGGCTCTGGGCCTGAGATACAGAACAGCCGTCTATGAGACCAGACACAGTGGCTCGCGGCTAGACTCACTCACTCACTGTGGGAAGAGTTGGAAGGAAAAGAAAAAACACGCCGTTCTAGGACGTGACTGGATTATTACATCATCAGGTGAAGCGCCTTTAGAATACAGATAAGTACTTCATCACCTATTTTGTGCTATCTAAATATTGAGCAGATGCTTCTCTCTAAAAGTAATACCAGTGATTTCAGATGCATGAGTTTACCGCTTAAAATGTGCTTTAGAAATACAAAAACTTACTTTAACCGGACTACCCCTACCTAATCCTGCCCCTGGGGTCCATCAGTCCAAATGACTCGTAGAGAGCAATCAGGAACCAATCAGAATACAGCCCCATGTGGTTGAATGACACCACAGGCTATTTTCAAATCCCTAGTAAATATCCTGTCTGAACTGTGTGGTCGTGTTTAGCCCTTCTTTTGTTTCTTTTTTTTTTAGAGCTGTGGGGAGGGCAGCCGGTACGTTTTTAATTGAAATGAACCCCCCCCAGCACAGAAGGCGATTTTTAGGGGTCTCTGATCTCAAGCCAAGGATAAGCTGTATCCCTGGTGGATTACGGCAGCAGCAACAATGCATGTTGCCTTACTGAATTCATTCTTGTTTCCAGCCTTCCTGTATTTAGCGTTGTTTAAAACACGCCGTTCAAGGTCCCGCGATATGTTTTGGATTTAATATGAACTGGCTTCAGGTTAGGAACGAATCATGATCCACAGAGACGCACACATCTCCTTTATAGCCTAGAGGCTTCTGAAATTATTTAAATAAATAACAAATACATATTGTGCTATGACCATGAAAGTCTCATGAAGTATTGTGTTGCGCTTGATACGGTTCAAAGGATGTTAATACGGTGTAAATATGTAGATCAGAGAAATGTGTGTGAATATTAATTTCACTGACTTCAGTCGAACTCACCTTGGCAGGTAATTCCAAAATAGCCGACAGCCTAGGTGTGCCACAACAAGGCTTCGGATGGAATTCCACAGAATTGATACATATTCTCCATTAAAATGTTTTGATTAAAGAAAATGGGGTGTATCCTCTGGAACACGACCGGAAGACTCATTAAGATCCAGCAGGTCCGGGCATCTTTTGGCACATGGGTATGCAAAGGACTCATCAAGGGTTGTCACGTGTTTGAGCAGGATTTAGCATTTATATCCCAGGAAGAATTAAGCCTACCCTGAGTAACAGATGAAGAGGTGCTAGTTCTGGCTCAGATTCAACCATCAGTATGCAGGACCCTTCAGGACTCTGAGAGAGGGAGAGATGGGGGACGGACGGACGGACTTGTGTAGTTTTTTTTTTTTACCATCCGTGTGTGAGCATTTCCGTGTGGAGTAGAGACGATGCCAGCAGCAGAGAAGGTGAAATATTCTCACACAAATTGGCCGCCAAAAGGTGCGGGTTATGATAGTTGAGGGGAGTTGGCGGTGGTGGTGGTTTTGTACGTGTGCACTCGGGGTGGGATTGGGTTGTTGTCGTCTGGTAACTTCATTCACATGTGATATCCCTCCTCGACCCAGCCCCTCTCGCACACACACTGTGGAATGAGTGCCTGGAAAAGTGCAATAAAAATTCAATGAATTATTGTTACCTTATCATTGTCACGCAGTAGCCTGTTGTTGTTTTTTTGCTGGTTTTGCCAAGCAGTGTATTTAAATAAAACAACCGAATGGAATTAGTCATATATTACACTTTAAAGTTATAAATATATAACTTTAAAGTGTAAAGGTGTATTATATCACACCTTTACACTTTACACTGTCACTGTCCCTACCTTTAAAATGTGATTGTGAAAAGTTATATTTAGATCAACGGTATATCAATATTCTGTCATGTCTATATTATTTATCTGACTCGTCACTTTTGTTCCATTTATTTCTCTCCTGTATTCTCACTTTCTGCCTGTCTCAATTTGTTGGTCTTTCTTTGTGTCAGATCCACACACACACACACACACACACACACACACACACACACACACACACACACACACACACACACACACACACACACACACACACACACACACACACACACTCACAAACCGGGATACGGGACACACATGCAGTGTAAATATGTCCTTCGAGTGACCCTTAATCTCAGTTGATTGCTGAGCATGATCCAGAAGTGGTCTCTAGCGTACACACTGTGTGTGTGTGTGTGTGTGTGTATGTGTGTGTCTGCCCTAATGCAATGGGACCCTTTCTCACACCACTTTCGGACATGTGTGAGAGAGAGAGTGAGAGAGAAAAGGAGAGGAAGACACAGAGTCAAAGAGGGGGAGAGGGAGATATCCAAGGTAGCAGAGAGGGAGATATGTAGGGATGAAAAAGAAGGGAGACATAGGAAGAGAGAGAGAAGATAAAGAACGATGGAGACAAGCAAGGGAGAGGGAAGGAGCAAGTGAGAGACCCTGGGACAGAGAAGAGTGAAAGGGAGAGTTAAGAAGAGAACAGGATAGAGAGAACAGGTCTTTTTGTGCTTAATGCATAGCTTCCGTCTCTGGGGTCCTCTATTAATATCTTCTATGCATCCACTGGGACGTCCCTTATAAATCGAACCTTCAGACAAAATTAATCACAGAGCATCTGGCTTTCATTATTAGGGGGTCAAAACCAAAATAATATCCTTTGTTATTACGCATGTATTCCTTTCACTCGATTACATTACCTAAGATTATATCAGATAAAATGTATTGTCATTACGCAGAGTACAGGTACAAAGCCAATGAAATGCAGTTAGGTTATAACCAGTAGTGAAAATATAGCATACAACTAATGTGAGAGCTACAGTAGTGCTTCAGTTAGATAATGCTGTATCATCTGTGTGTTTGTGTTTGTGCAAACACATGAAACGACAATAAAGCACATACAGTGGCCGAAGATGCTACAATTTGGCAGGGAATCATAATAAAACAAGATGCAGCGAGACCACCACTGAGCATAAGAAACACTGGTACAAACCTTCTGATTATTGCTGTGTGTACTAATGTACATGTGTGTGCATGCACATGTGTGATTGTGGTTTTATTTGAGTGTGTGCATGTATGTGTCTGATTATGTTTGCATCAATGTATGTTTGTTTGTGTGTCTGTATGCATATGTGTGCGTGTGTGTGTGCATCAATGTACATGTGTGTGTGTGTGTGTGTCCACCATGTTGTGTACCGTGGGCTCCAGCTGGACGAAGGTCTGAATGATGTGACTAATAAAAAAGGTTGAAGCTGGAAAAAATCGTCCAAGTTAGAACTCACACTGAGCTCGTGTTTGTCCTGCAGTCTGCTAGTTTCTGGAACATTCTCACCATAGCTACCAAACACACACAGACCCCCCCCCCCCACACACACACACAGCTTCGCAGGGTTCCAGAGGAATCCCAAGACGTCTGAACAATGTGTTCTGGGTTCTCTGCTTGCCCCCTTAATATCCCAACAACTCCATCCACGGAGGTCGTACCCGGCAACACGCATAACCGCCCAATAACCTGTCCAATTACCCTTTTATGGTAATTGAAATTCGCTCCCGAAAGATTTATGAGCAAAATGCATGTTTCATCGAGTTTTCTGCGATTCCTCTTCAGTCATGAGGAACCAACAGTCATTAGCTAATTTCAGCTGATGGAGCACAGGGAGCCGTTACACGCAATAGTTCACCCTCAGGTTAATGCGTGGAGCACAGCTGTCCAATCAGGACACAGCGCTCCAGGGACGGCAGGAAGTGTTGCCGTTGGCAACACGTGAAAATAGTCTGTAAGTACTTTGAGTTTCACCGAAGCGCGACTCTATGATTACAAAGATACAACGATACAAATTAGTCCCATCAATAAGCTAGAAAATATGAATTACGTCTCAATTATGTCTCAGCCATGACAGCTATTTGGTTGGAACTAGAAGAGTTTAAACTGTCACAGGATTCATGTTATCAACAACAATATCAACATAATTTGTTTGCAAAAATAATCTTTACAGAAATTGACAGACACAAATACTGCTACTTATACATATAGTACATACCTATTGGATATTACAATGTATATCCCCAGAAGATATATTAAATAAGACTTTTGGAGGACATATGTACAGTAGGTTATTTCCATGTAGTAAACCATTTAAATGTCTCCAGTCAACAGCATCCAAATTAATCTCCCAATGTCCCTTTTATGACAGTTATGACAGAAAGAATAATGATGTCAGTACATTAAAGAGATGAAATAAAAAAACACTCAGAGATGGACAGGCAGGAAGACAGACAAACAGACAAACACAAACACAGACGTACACACACACACACACACACACACACACACACACACACACACACACACACACACACACACACAAAAACACACACACACACACACAAAATCAACCACAACCAAAAAAACAAACACACTCACACACACAAACATGAAACACACAAACGCAGCCAAACAAACACACACAAAATCAAACACATGCAAAAAATAAGCACAAACACACATACACACAGACATACACAAACACAAAATCAAACACACATAAGCACAAACATACACACACAAACACACACACAGCCAAAAACACACACACACACACAAACACACACACACAAACACACAGAGACACACACACACACACACACACACACACACACACACACACACACACACACACACACACACACACACACACACACACACACACACAGCTCCCTCAGGGAGAGTTGATCAATAGAGGCTGAAGAATGCCAAGTGACAGCGGAGCCATGGCCAGCTGCTGCTACAACTTGCGGGATTGGGATCTCTTCCCTGTGGGTTAGGCTGCCCACACCTCAGAGCACGTCAAGAGATGGCCAGGTGTAGCATCTCAGGCTCTCAATCGGCTTCGGTTTCCTCTCGCTGAATCAATAGGAGTTCAGTCTCTCAAGACAGATGAGTTCTTATATTAAATTTCCAGATGCTGGACATCTGGACCTGGCTACACCGGATCCAGAAATCCAGAACGGGTTCCGACCAATCATGACACCGTGTCAAACTATGCATTATAATAGCCTGCTATGTGTTGTGATGAGTGAGTGTTGTGATCGGTCAAAATTGCACCTTGGACCTTGCATCCGGTTCTGGAGTCACTTTATCTGGCTTTAGTCACTTTACTCTGGCTTGATTCATAGCTCCCTTGATATCAATTTCAGACGACAGAGAATGAAAAAGCGGACCAAAATAAAACGGATGACATTGCGTTAATAGGAATAGTGGAAGAGCTGCACAGCTGTGGGTGTGACCAGGGTCTGGACGGGTTCTGGGACCTGGAAGGTGGCTGGTCACAGTGGCCCCAAGAGAGGGAGGACCGGTCCCAGCGACATACTGCACCAGATGCGGGCATGTAGTGGGCCAAAATAGGAAGGATTGATTTAGCCTGACCTTCCACAGAGTTGGAGATGAAGGAACCTGGCAACCAGGCTGGAAGTATTTTCACAAAGAAGTGGGAATAAAATTTGTTAAAATATGATGAAAGCAAAGAATCGAGTGATGAGAGAACGAGATTTGCTTGCATTACCGGAGGCATTCTGCAAAACAGTGGGGTTGAATCTGGCTCCCTGCAATTTTCTTTGGAATGAAGTTCATTTGAGGATGTAGAATTAAATCAGTTCTGCTAGCTGGGAGACTTGTCACAACATGGAGACGTGTGTCCTTTGAGGTAATACATGAAAAAGGGAAATGTCCTGCAGTGTATGAATCTTGGACTCTTGGAGATGCCCTTCTTCTAAGACTCAGTTTTCAGCAAGCTTTGTTGGGGTGCCCTGAGAATTCAATAACAGCAGAGTCTATCCTCAGCTGAACCTCATACCCTGTTCTTTCATTCATAGTGGACTCTATATTCAGCTACCCCCATTCATAGTGGGTTCTACCCTCCCACTCATAACAGAATATACCCTCAGCTGATCCTCAAACCCTGATTCCTCACTCATAATGGGGTCTATCCTGAGCTGATCTTTAAACCCTTGATCCCTCATTCAAAGTGGTTCCCTCATTCATAGTTGAGTCTACCCCACGCTTCTCTCATTCAACCATAAGCTTCTCTCATTCATAGTGGTGTCTATCAGCTTCTCTCATTCATATAAGAGTCTGCACTAAGCTTCTCTCATTCATAGTCGAGAGTGACTAACCTTAGCTTCTCTCATCATAGCGCAGTCTACTATAAGCCTCTCTCAATCATTGAGGGGACTACCATCAGTTTCTCTCAGTCATATTTCAGTCTATCATCAGTTAATCCTTAAACACTGTTACTCTTTTGGTTTTCCTCTGATTAACATGCGATCCACAAAATAAATAACAGATGAACGAATATACAGTGAATGTGCGTGTGCATGTGAGTGCGTGCGTGCATGCGCGTGTGTCTGTGTTACCTTGTTACAGTGTTCTGATCCTCCATCTTGTGGTTCTGTCTTTAATCTCTACGCCTTCTTTCATTTCTTGTTTCTCTCACTCTTGCACTTTCCCAATCTTTAATCTTCTTCCGATCGATTTGTTTTCCATCCTGTTGGGCTTCTTCCTATAGCTTATAGTGAAGCGCTGGTAGTGTCTAGTACATTTATACATATTATTTCATAGCATTATTGTGAATATTGTTATTAGTAGTAGCAGTAGTATTAGTAGATGTATTTACCTGACATACAAGTGATTTTGTATATCAGCACACTTGTTCCTGACTACTTCTAGTGCAGCTACTGCATAAAATACCGCATAGTTCATTGTATTATATGCAGCATATAGAATGTTGCTTCTTCACCTGTTTCTCACACACACGCGCATGCACGCACACACATACACACACAACCTTCATTGTCTCCACAAAAAATCCGTCAGCTTTCCAACACCACATCATGTCATAATATTCTAAAAGACAGTGGGCAGGTCAAGCAAGCCTCCTGAGTTCGCCACAACAGGAATTGAACTGGGTGCTCTCTCCTCCCACCAGCGCCCACCGGCATTCAACACAGAAACGTGTTCCTTCTACCACCAGGAAAAAGACAGACTCAAATACCTCTACCAGTAGGATAACTACACTATAAAGTACCTCTTCTACTTGGAAAACCACACAATAAATGACCTCTACCACTAGAGTAACTACACATAAAGTACCTCTACCACTAGGCCAACTACACTATAAAGTAACTCAACCATTTGGAAAACTAAAAAAAATACCTTGACAACTAGGAAAATAAAGAACTTTATCTATTGTGTCTTGTCTTAAAAAAAACAAGAAAAAATAGTTAGAGTAACAAATATTTGTAATGTCTGTATCTAACAATATGTAAAAGCTTCAAATGTGTTGTTAAGTAACATGTTCATCTAATACGTTAGGTTTATACATTTGGTTGTGATGATACACATTGACAATCATTATAAACAAATCAAATTGGATGAAAATACAGATTTTTCTCCCCTCCTGCAATCATAGCAGTTATTTCAGAATATAAATGGCTGAACCTGTAGTACTTGGTCCACTGAAAACAAATGAGGTGTCATTTCCTTTGTGTGTTTATGTGTGTTTGCTATTTGCATACAAAAATGAATCAAAATAAGAAAGAAAAGGCCCAGAACAAAATTTACCAAAAATTGCCATAATAGAACAGTGGTGGTTTAATCAGATCGCCCAGGTAATCAGAGAGGTGGCAGATCACTGTCCTCCTATGATTACAGATCAGGTTTTCATGATCAAGGAAGACAATATGTTTTCTTCACAATTTCTTTTTTTTAAATGCAGTTCAATTTATATTTTGTTACAGTGATTGAATCAAGATTCAAACTTGCCGCAATCGAACTCTGTGACCGTTTCCTCAGAACTCGAATCCAACAGGCAAACAGAAACACGTTGGTCCGTTGGGTTTCGAAAGACCCTTGACCTTTGCCCTCTACGACCCTGCCTCTCGACCTCTGGCCCCAAGGACACATGTCACCAGGGCCCCTCCCTACGTGGGGCCCGCTGTGTACATCGAGCCTGCCCGGGGACTGCAGCTGCACAGCGTCACTGGACAATGTTCACAGCTGCCCCCCCTCCTGGCACATCAACAGCCAGAAGCCAGCAGAGACCACAGCCATCCATTGGCGTTGGTGCTGCTGTTGGCTCTGAGCTGCACTTCCGAGTCCCATCTGTTTACTCGACTGGTTTGTGTGTCAGCTTACTACCACTTTGAAGGAGCCAGGCATGCTAGGCTGTCGAGTATTTTTTATTATACGGCTAGTCGGCATTATAGATGACATTTTCTTATTTAAATTTGTTTTAGGATTATGATGTAGGTATTTGAAGCTCTAGATGCTGGTCTCTATAGGTTAGATAAGATCTAGGACTACATTCTAGATACTATAATGGTAGCCACAGCAGCAAGCACAGGACAATATTATACAAGAAAGGAAGAATAAAATCGAAAAATAGAAATTGGGATCGAATTTCTTTTGGAGAAAATATTTCTCAATACAATATGAGTATATTGGGTTGTATGCCAACAGTAGGCCTATACAAACTATCGCCAAGAGCCCCATACATGTCCTGCGTCCTACTACAACGAGCGGGAGGCTATTGAATCGTCCTGATGTTGAATCAGAGTAGATCTCCATGCCGCGCGTCACCACCGCTTCTTTATGACTCTGCAGGCTGCGTGACGCGCCAGTGGATCCACTTGGCGGGGAGGAGCGGACTTCAGGCACACTGTGCAGGCGGTGGTAGTGTGGGGAGATGCGGGGAGAGTTGGACAGGGTGCTCAGGACGCCACCAGCGGTGCGTCTGTGTGAGGACTTCCTCGTGGCATTTTCCTGACAATCACAATTATTTTTCTCTTTTTTGCCCAAAAATGTCATATTTATTTTTTTACTACTTCAATACTTATTGACCTATTTTTGGACCTTACAGTTAAAATAAAAGAAGAGGAAAACTTGTTATCATTCGAAACGCATGCGAAGCTTTGCCTGGTGCCGTTCTTTGTTGGAGACAATCTGAGGGAAAAACAATTACATTCTCGTCGCAAGAAGGCCTGCACGAGTGCGTCAGTGTGACTGCAAGCTATATTTCTGGAGTAAACACTCAGGACTCCTACTATGATGTCAAGCACCGCGCTGTTTTCAACGGGTAACAAACTTTGACCACCTCTTCATGGAGTTTCAAAATGACCCATTCTAACTTCACGGAAGACGGAAGCGACGATGGGATCTACTCGGGCGAGGCGCTCAACGCCTCCCTGGACAACCAGACGAATGCGGGCGGCAACCGCACGACCTGCATACCCTCGGAGGTGGACTCCCAGGTCATCGTGGTCGGCGTGTTCCTCGCACTGTTCATCCTGGTGGCCATCGTGGGCAACATCTTGGTCATCCTCTCGGTGCTGTGCAACAGGCACCTGCAGACGGTCACCAACTACTTCATCGTCAACCTGGCCGTGGCCGACTTGCTGCTCAGCATCATCGTGCTGCCCTTCTCTGCTTCCCTGGAGGTACTGGGTTGCTGGCTGTTCGGCCGGGTGTTCTGCAACATCTGGGCCGCGGTGGACGTGCTGTGCTGCACCGCGTCCATCCTCAGCCTGTGCGTGATCTCAATCGACCGCTACATCGGCGTGAAGCACTGCCTCAAGTACCCCGCGATCGTCACAGAGCGGCGGGCGGCGGTGATCCTGGTGGTGGTGTGGCTCTCCTCCATGGTCATCTCCATAGGACCGCTGCTCGGCTGGAAGGAGCCGCCGCCGGAGGACGAGCGCATCTGCAGGATCACGGAGGAGCCCTTCTACGCGATCTTCTCGTCGCTCTTCTCCTTCTACCTGCCGCTCATGGTCATCCTGGTCATGTACTTTCGGGTTTACGTGGTGGCGCGCCGGACCACCAAGAGTTTGGAAGCCGGCGTGAAGCGGGAGAGGAACAAGTCGATGGAGGTCGTGCTGCGGATCCACTGTCGCAGCGTGCTTGGCGACGTGCGTCCGGACAGCTCCAAGAGCAGCAAGCAGCACCCGTTCAGGAGCTCGCTGTCGGTGCGCCTCATGAAGTTCTCGCGGGAGAAGAAAGCGGCGAAAACCCTGGCGATTGTGGTCGGCATGTTCATCCTGTGCTGGCTACCCTTTTTTTTCCTTCTGCCACTAGGTAACGATCCCTTTCATTCTCTTTTATACAAAGGCTATACTGACTATACTGTATAGGCTATTGGTGTAATATTTATGTAAGCGATGGTGATGGAATTCTTTAAGTTATCTCCGACCGGCAACGTAATGACACAAATGACATCCAATGAATCTATATTTATATTATATATTTAAATGATAGGCTTACATCAAAACACTCTTGTGTGTGTACACACACACACACACACACACACACACACACACACACACACACACACACACACACACACACACACACACACACACACACACACACACACACACACACACACACACACACACACACACACACACACACACACACACACACACAATCCAACAATCCATGCAGCCAGGAGAAGATCTTCATCATAACTTAAAATGGGAACATCACTTAGGGTCAGTGATTGAGCTTTCAATGCAGATCAGATTCACAAAGCTGAGCATTTAATTTTTCCACTGATTCAAATCTAATGCCCTAAGCAACCAATAAGCAATTTCACGCTTGCTTATGGATTTGGCCCAGATGCGTTTCACCATTGGTCAGATGTGATCTTGGTATCTGACATAGAGCTCTTCCTCAACCTTGAAGATCCAACAGTAGGCCTAGCATATTTAGCAGCTTAATCCCCCCCCCCCCCCATCTCCTCATAGTCTTCCACACGTGCACACGTATACACAGCAGCAACAAATACAACGTGATGTCCCAACCCCAGAATTTGACCTCTGACCTCCACACTCCTACCACCTCTCTGTTTTCACTTGTTATGGTGGGAGGGGCCTCCTCCTGGGTCAAGTCCCCCCCCCCCCTGGTGTTTTATAAACTGGTGATTTATAAATTGGCTTAATGACAAGAGTAATTGACCCAAATGAACCAGCCACTTTCCTGGTATTCTTCTCAGTGAGAGGCTGAAAGAAAAAAAACGGAGATGAGGAGCAAAGAGGAAGGAAAGGGAGTATGTAGCTCCGCTCCACGCTTCAAAGATAACAGCACAATTAGTGATTCAAACTCTGAGCTTCAAAAGACTTAATACCCTTTCTGAAAATTCCATGATTGTTATTCCTCATAGACGACAATTCTCTGTTTGATATTCTCTATGTGTGTGTGTGCGTGTGCATGTGTGTGTGTGTGTGTCTGTGCGTGTGTGTGTGTGTGTGTGTGTGTGTGTGTGTGTGTGCATGATTCAGAGTGTTGGTTTAAAGTGCATTGGAGGTCATCATCTTAACAAAGGTGCATGCAGCAGGTCACGTCCTTTTCTCTAACTATTCCCTGTCCACGTGAGTGTCCCGTGCTTCCCTGTCTTGGCATCGCTACAGAATCACTGCCCAATGTCTAGCATTCTCTATGGAGAAATGAAAAAGGAGGGAGAACTTTGGTCCACCGTTATTCCCATTTCCGTTTAGATTGTGTTAGGCAGGAACAGAGGAGAAAGGGAAGGGGGGCTTTGTCAAAAGGAAATGCTTATCTGAAGAAAATGGCACTTAATCTACAATATATTCTTTTTTTGTTAGATCTTAGGGGGTTTAAAGTTACAGACGAAGGTCTGTATAGGACGTGCATAGGGACGATGTCGGAACGTCAATTTAGTCAAGGAGGTTTCTCCCTCACCAACACAACACTCTTACTTTAGGCCCTCCTTTCTCCCAGGCCACGTCCTGGCTACAACATAGAAGATGAACCCATATATATTGCATTTGAAAAAGTGTGTGAAACGGCCAACTCATCTGAGCCCAATATGTCAATAGAAAGTAGCCTTCTCCAAAAGGCTGGATCTTGAAAACACGCAGACACACACACACGCACGCACGCGCACACACACACACACACTTTATTTAAAATGTACATTTTAAATAAAGATTCTTTGGATCCTAAATTAATCTGTTATATATTCAGTCAACACTGCAGGATTCGGACTTACAGGGTTGGTTGAAACTACAACTATCCAATAGTGTTCCTGTAACGAGCAATTTGCAATAAGCCCCTCGCTTTCAATACAGGTAACAATATTTTAATGGGTGTCGTGGGTGAAAGTCAAACACTTATGTTGAGTGTGTTGAACCTTTCTTGAAATGAGAGTCCAAATCATGTATTTTCAACATGAGAAAATACACATTGTATGTAGCTCTGTGGCTGACTATTTAGCCTAACAGGTCAGGGTTTATTATTTACAATATATTTCTAGGTATAGAGAAGAGACCCTAAAGGGGGAACGCAATGCTCCTCGCTCGATCTCACCATGCCAAATGATTACAATGTTTTTTTTCATTTTTTTTTCATTTTTAACATTTTTGTTAATTTGTCTGATTCCAATGTGATGTAATTTGTGAAGTCCCAATATATTGACAGTGAGATCTAAAATCCTGCTGCATGTCATGGCCAAACAACAAGGTTCTGCGTGTGTACACAACAACATGCCGCCCTCCCAGAGCCTAGCAACATGTCGGCCTTCTCTGCTGAGGCTCACGTCGTCACACAAATACAAAACCCCTTGTTGAACTCAACAGACTCAACTCAGACTATGGAGTCAGGAAACATTCCTACGACCGCGTTCTTGTGCAAGCACTGCATAGTTCCATGGCCAGATCTATAGGCTGGGAAGGCCCCAGTATGCTTAACATTGAATATAAATCAGCATGCATTGGCTGTTGAAATTGTCCATTTTAACAGGGTGCAATGTAGTCGTAACAAACAATGCAATTTGCTTGATTAATGAAATGAGTCGCGGTGGGAGACGACGTGGCCCAGGGGACTACAGACACAACTGCAGGCAGCGGCGTATAGGGGAAGGGACATGTGGGAAAAAAGTTAGATGAGTTCAGTACCCTCGCGCACACTAAATTGATCGAAGTCCAATGTGCTGCTTTGATTTGGTGCCAACCCTGCCATTTCTGTCAATGCAAAAACGGCTACTTTAATATCCTATCGAGTAGACAATGACATTCATTGTGGACTATTGTGCAGTTGATTAGCTGTGATCCTGCTCGGTGCAGGGCGTCGTCTTCCATCCCACCACATCGCCACAGCAGAGAAAGAACAGGCCGTGAACCAGGGTGAAGGGAATACATTTACAATGGCCTGATTGGCTTCGTCATTATTGTTCAAGGTCCTCCATTGCCAGCCCTTTCAACAATTGGCCTTTCTCGGTTTGAGCCTGACGGCCATTTAGAGACACAGTGGTCCATTCGGGATCGGGATCCTGTACTGACTATTTGTCGTATGACTCACAGATGAAAAGCACTGGGTGAGATTCCCAGTGTGAACAGCTTATCTGTATCTCTACTTTAAAACACCGTTCTTTTGGATAAAATAACAATATAACTCAATAGTAAATTCAGGGAAATATTACAGGACAAGGAGCATAGCAAGATCTGCTGAATGACTAAACATGAATTCAATTATGTTTTGTACTGCCACCAACAGATACTGTTTGCTGTTTGATTTGAGTGCCATAGAGTTTCGGTTGTTGTCCCACATTACATTACAATGTAATGTTCCTTTGATCCGCAGAATTCATCATATTTGTCCAACATCCATTCAATTTGTGCATTTTTGCCCAACATCCATCATACTTGTACTTGTTTCCTGTCTTTTGGATAACAATGGAAGTTATGGCGTTTTGCCAATTTAACGTGTGTTGGACGGACATCGTTTTAGATCCAAACACAGAAATCTGGATGGTTTCGGCCATAAGAAGTCAAAAGAAGATGAGACATGCTGGCCTTGTTATTGAAGGTAAGCAATGCAAGAGGGATCATTTGAACTAGAAGAAACACAATGCGTTTTTTAAAATATGTGTTCAATCTGAGTCAGTCTTCTAATGCTTTGATCCGTGACTATATGCAACATTTTAAAGCAAAAATGTATCTGCAGAAAACGGGCAAAACCCATGCACATTTCCAACCCATAGAAGATGTGTCTGGGTGGGTGCATGCTGTGCATAGGCTGTGAGGAAGGGATTTTTGGTTTGCACCAGCTTGCATAGTTCACTCACTACAACTTTAAAGGAGGTTTGAGTCCCATGAAAGCATTTGGCTAGCAGTGCTTTACATTTAGCTAGTCTCTGCTGCACTGATAGCATGAATTACCCTTGCGTCCCCGAACGTGCATAGGGACGATGTCGGAACGTCAATTTAGTCGAGGAGGTTTCTCCCTCACCAACACAACACTCTTACTTTAGGCCCTCCTTTCTCCCAGGCCACGTCCTGGCTACAACATAGAAGATGAACCCATATATATTGCATTTGAAAAAGTGTGTGAAGCGGCCAACTCATCTGAGCCCAATCTATGTCAATAGAAAGTAGCCTTCTCCAAAAGGCTGGATCTTGAAAACACGCACACACACACACACACGCACGCACGCGCGCACACACACACACACACACACACACACACACACACACACACACACACGCACGCACACACACCTTCATTATCTCCTCAAGTACCACTCTCCTCAAAGCAATCAGCTTTCCAACAACACTGGATAAGAGTGTAATAATATTCTGACAGACAGTGGGCAGGTCAAACAACTACTTACAGCCTGAGTTCCCCACAACGGGAATTGAACCGGGTCCTCTGTCCTCCCACCAGCGCCCACCGGCATTCAACACAGAAACGTGATCCTTCTACAACTAGGAAAACTAGTACCTCTTCCTTGAGGGATACTACACAAAAGTACCTCTTCAACTTGGAAAACGACACAATAAAGTACCGCTTCCATTAGGAAACTACACAATGAAGTACCTCTTCAACTAGATAGTAAACAATGAACCTATGGAAATGCTAAATAATTTTTTTTTGTGAACTTGAATTATGACGATGTATGTTGGAATTTGTAGGAGTGTTCAGTAGAAGCAGAATAACTTATGTCTATCATTAAATATTTATTGACATGCTGTGTTACCAGACAGTTGAATGTATTTGTTAACAGTTAGATTATTGAGCGCTAAATATTAAATGTTATATATTAAATATTAAATGTTCTTTCACACACAGTCCCAATTTTCCTAGAGTTCATGCACATGAGTTCTCTCTCTCTCTCTCTCTCTCTCTCTCTCTCTCTCTCTCTCTCTCTCTCTCTCTCTCTCTCTCTCTCTCTCTCTCTCTCTATATATATATATATATATATATATATATATGCACACACACCATTTCATTTTCCTTTTGTGGACATTTATGGATCTAACCAAGAATCTAAGTGCTTGGAATAGAGCAGATTAAGCACTACACTATCCCATACCCCTTTGACATCTCAGATGAAGATGG
Organism: Gadus macrocephalus; assembly: GCF_031168955.1. Taxonomy (NCBI): domain Eukaryota; kingdom Metazoa; phylum Chordata; class Actinopteri; order Gadiformes; family Gadidae; genus Gadus; species Gadus macrocephalus. The sequence continues at coordinate 10,732,206 of NC_082384.1, forward strand.
TAGGGGTGGTGATGCAGAACAATGAGCATGGGCCACAGAGGCATGGGCCAGTGGTCCCCAAAATGGCCAGGCTCCAAAGCTCCACACCTCAAGGTAACAGCTTTGGAAAGGTAGCTTCTCTTCTGTGTGTAAGTGTGGCCATAAAGGTAACTGTTCTCTGGAGGACAACATTCATAATTCTATGGGTAATGGGTAGCAAGTGAGAAGTGAATCACTCTGATTCTGTTGGGCAGGGTAGTGTTTTAATGGTGGATAGGGCTCTCCCCTCCCCTGTGGGGAATGGGGAATGGGTTTTATCGCCGATTTGCGCAGCCATAGCAATCTTCAGCGAGTTAGCAACAAATACATAAATATGGGATTCCGCTAGTGGAGCGAATGCCTACAAAGTCCTTTTTATTTATTTATCCAAAAATAATTTGGCTCGCCAAAAGCCTAAGCTTTTTTCTTCATGTCAACAGTATTTCATCATCCCGTTCTTGGGGTGGATCGTGAGTGAAAGCTTATACTGTAAAATCATCCTGTCACCATTCTGTCGTGGATTTGCGCAGCCATAGCAATCTTTAGCGAGATAGCAACAAGTACATAAATATGGGATTCCGCTGGTGGAGCGAAGGGCTTACAAAGTCTTTTTTATTTATTTAGACAAAAATAATTTAGGTAGGCCTGCAGAACAGGGATTCCACCAAACAAAAATATATTTTTGAATTTCTCCACAGGCAGTTTGCAGACGATGCATGCATTAGTTCAACGCCTGGCAGAAATACGAACACAGGGAACAACACGGATAGAACCGTGAAAAGTCATGAAAGATGACTACACGATGGGAAAAAACACCAGTGCCTCAGGTGAACTGGAACTGCGGGGTATTTAAGGGAGTGTAAAGGGATTAATGAACCAGCGAGACACAGATGCCAGTAATCAGTTGGCTGGTGAAGTGGAGCTCTGACTCCTCCTGACATTCATGTAACTCATATAATCGTCTCACAAATCAGAAAATTAAAGTCTGATTGCAGACGCGCTCACATCTGGGTGAGTCACTTTTCTTTCACTTCGTATTTGTTTGGACTAATCATGTTGTTTGAAGCGGGGATCTGTTAGCAGATAATTGGCAAACACAAACTCAGCCAGTACTTGTGTACTGTAACAAAGTGTCTGTAAACGTTTCACAATCAACAACGTGTTGACTGCAGAAATACACTCACCAAATCCGCTTCTGAAAGCTTCATCCACTAATCACATGCATAACTTTGCATGTAAACAAGCGTAACGCCACCGTTGGTTTCTTGGCCCAGACTCTGTGCCATCTGCCCCCTAGTTCTGCTATAACATAGTAGGACTCCTGGATCCAAGATTATATATATTGATACTTGACCACAAATGAGTCACCAATGTCTGTTTGCCTTGTTTGACACTAACATGTAGGATATTCATTAAAGAATGCTTTGTATAAATGCAGCTGCAGCAGGATCTTTATTAGAGAGCTAAAGGTCTTCATCACACGGGTGTAATAATAGAGGAGAACACAGGTGTATCTCATGACCTTAGTTAAGGCCACTGGTATGCCTAGCCTATAATGAACTAAATGAGCTACACCTGTTTTTGCCCCCACTATTACACCTCTGTGATAAAGGCCTCTGGACATTGTTAGATAGCCTACAACCTTAGGCCCCGTTTACACGAGGACGCTTGCGGGTAAAAACGACAAAATATTTTATCGGAAGTGCCTTTCGTTTAGACGGTGACGGCGTTTTTGGGGCATGAAAACGCATAAATCTGAAACCACCCTCCAGAGTGGAAAAGTTGAAAACGCTCCGCCGTAGCATTTCCGTCTACACTGCCAAGACGCAAAAACACTGCTCAGATCTGCTCACGTCGCGTACGCGTTTATGTCACATACATGTGCCAGTACAAAGAAATAAACAAACATGTCAGATTACCGTAGTTTTCGGACTATAAACCGCGCCTTTTTTCCCATTTTTCGATTCTGCGGCTTATATAACGGTGCGGCTAATCTATGGATTCTTAAAGCTAACGGCCACTCGGAAAATTAGTATTCGAAGCTTAAATCAGTATTCGGAGCTTCGTTGTTTTTTTTCCACGTACGAGACGTTACCAGAGTGAGGGAGGCAAACTATAAGCGTCAGCGACACCAAGCAGAGAAGCGAGAGAGGTGGAGGAAGAATAGATATCTTGTTTCCCTTTACTTTATAACACAACATTAGCGGGATCTCGGGAGGAAAAGTAATACTTAGCGAAATGCTAACGTTAGCTTAGTTGTTTGTTTACGTTCGCTGTACAGTGCAGCGCCAATCAACTGGGACTGGCTTGCTGCAGAGCGTGAGCATCTTGGGAATACCCGGACAATATAATGGATATAATATGGACACATAAGACAATCAATATTCGGTATTTGTTATGGATTTATTGTACAAATTCCCTGAAAAGATGCACGTTCCAGGATGAATTGAAAAGCTCCCGTAAGGGCTGAGATGGCAGAGCACAGCTGATTTGGAACGGAACAACAGCTGTTCGCTTTCACAGGGGAAAACTAAGGAACTTCAACCTACTTAGGCCTACTAATTAAGGTTCAAAAGCTATTAAATCTTCAACAAAATATGCAGATAATGTCAAAATCGGTTCCAGGGAGTATATAGGGATTATTAATGTTGTTGTTATTTTTTAAACCAACGAGTATTCGAAGCCTGAAAAATGGCATTTGGGCCAGCGCTAATGGTAATCAAACATTAAATCACCTGCGGCTTATAGTCTAGTGCGGCTTACATATGTACACATCATTCAATTTAGCTGCTGCGGCTTATACCCCGGTGCGCCTTATAGTGCAGAAAATACGGTATTTCCATGCGTCTGACCTTCAAGCTGCTCTGGCAGCTCTAACAAGCGTACAGGAGTCTTTCCACGAAATGTACAGGATATGTACAGATAGTATTACTGAACAGTGAAGGATCTTTTTGGTATTTGCGGCACGGATAAGAGAAGAAGCAAGATTCTACGCATGCGCTCAGACATGGCGGTTTTGTGTTATAGTGTATCACAGCACCACCTAGCTGCCTGGCATGCATACCCAATCGAATTCCACACACTTTTGCGTCACCGTATACACGCAGATTTCCTCCCGAAAACGCTCGTCTAAACGCGGATTAAAAAGTGAAGACGCGACGCCACTTTTGCGTCTTCTGTTCAGACCGTCATTGTGTAAACGTAGCCTAAGATACATCTTTCCAGCACAAAGAGTGTGTGTGTGTGTGTGTGTGTGTGTGTATATGTGAGTATGTGCGTACGTGCGTACGTGTGTGAGTGTGTGAGTGTGTGTTTGTTCTGGGTCAGCCGGACGGCACACATAATCATGAGGCTATTTCAGATCTGCAGAATCTTGCTTTCATCTGGGAGACGCAATTATGAGCAATTACCTCCCACTGACGTTCGCCAGGAAACAGTAGAGCTACTAGGCTTTGGGTAAACCCAGCATGCTAGCACGATGGCTAACATAACAATTCTGTGTGGCAGCCTTTCCCAAACCCTCAGCCTCTGGGGCCCACTTAAACCAACAACAAACTTGAATAGATTTACAAAACTAGAATGACCAAATGAACACAAATCTCTTAATCAAGTAGATTTTAAGCTTTCAATCTGCAGATGAAGTGCATGTTAAAACAATATAACAGTGTTTTGGAGTGTGGCCCAGGAGCCCTGATCCACGGCTTGAGAAGCGCTGCAGTGTAGGAGAAGTAGCTCTGCACTATCACATCATGGGCCACATTCATATTGAGAGAAATGGCTCTCCATAAACGGCAATTCGTTTTTTTTACTGTTCAGCCCAATCGCAAAAACCTTCCAAACCTTGTGAGGGAGGTTTATTTGGGAATCAACAGCTGATGTTGAATTAAATTAAGTCTTCAGAGAATAACAATATAAAATTGAAATCCCCCGGACTGGATTCTTAGTTGACAAACTGTATAGTAAACATCCTCCTTGACCTTGTACCCACTAAACATTGGACATTGGATAGATGTGCAGATCTTGTCTATATCTGGTCCATCGGTCCATGACCAATTCTGGACATCTATTTTACGTCCAAACTTGGTACACTTGTACCTAGGTACATTTGGATGTCAAACCATGAACCAACTTAGACGTCATATTGACGTTCGACATTTCACCTTTGAGCTGGGTACATTTTTTGGACGTCATTCGGACGCCTATGATAATGACAGGTGCAGGAAATGCATACATGATCCCACTGCGGTTGTTTTGTAATGCCGAGTTATTTTTCAAGCATATATTTATTTTTGTTTATTTATTTGGAAATGCAGTTTATGGGAAAAGTTCAGTAAATAATGGCCTAGGCATGTCTTCTTTGTTTGTGTGTGTGTGTGTGTGTGTGTGTGTGTGTGTGTGTGTGTGTGTGTGTGTGTGTGTGTGTGTGTGTGAAAAGACGTCACTCCGACGGCACATTGCGCAGTGGGTATATAATATAACAATACTATGAAGGTCAGTGGATTTTACCATTAGCTGAACCCACTGCAGGGACACAAGGTGTGAAATGTGAGACACATTCTGGGAGCAACTAGTTTTCCAAAATTCAATTTATCATGCCTAATGTAATAACGTATATGTAATATGGAATATGTATAAAACAAATGTGCTATCAATATACACATCTTGCATTTATACTGAGATGAGATGAATCCCCCGCATATCAGTCAAGAAGAAGCAGAGAGGTACCATGGATACAGTAAAACGTTTGATTATGAAAAAAATCCAATCAAAGTTCATTCCCCCAGGCAAAATTATTCCTGTTTGACAAACCTTGCCAAACCTATTTTTGCTTCACATTAAAATTGAATCATCTCATTTTCCAGCGTTTTTCTGATTGTGATTTGCCTTTGGATGATGGATGTCCCTTTTGCCAATAACATTATTCCCCACATAAATTACAGGCTGCAAAGTTTCAAATAGGACTTTTGCTGTTGGTTGTTTGATCAAATCAAAGCATGTATTAGTTGCGATAAATAGTTTTTTTTTTAACTTATCTCTTTCTTTATACATGCATTTCATTATACACATTAACAGAAAGTGGTTAAAAAACAAAGGAACATTGTTGAAATCCATCCTGATCCAGCTTGACGTGTATACATATATTTGTGTGTGTTTGAATTGATAAATAACCTTTAATAGCTAAATGTCATATATTTATATATATATTGTTCTTATCTCAGACGCTGCATATATCTTATAAATATATATTTCAGTTCATATAGGACTTTGTTATGTATATATGCATTAAAAATCATGACATATATGTGTTCATAAATGCCATGCTTAGATTAGCTTATTTGTCTTCCTGTAAATCCTGGATGAATGTGCTGTCGTGTTCTCATCCTGCCCCCCCTGGTCCCCCCAGGCTCCCTGTTCCCGGCGCTGAAGCCATCCGACACGCTGTTCAAGGTGGTGTTCTGGCTGGGCTACTTCAACAGCTGCATCAACCCCATGATCTACCCCTGCTCCAGCCAGGAGTTCCAGCGTGCCTTCACCCGACTGCTGCGCTGCCGCTGCCAGCGCCGCCGCCGCAGGCTTCGCCGCTTCTACGACCAGCGGTGGCGGACCGCCGTGAAGGGGATCCAGAGGGAGCGCATGGGGAGGGGGGGTTACGGGCCGGCCGCCGCCCTACACGGCTCCACCGACGGCGGCATCGGCGGCGTGGGCGGGTCGCTGGTGTACCCGACCTCGCCGTCGACCGGGAGCTCTCTGCGCTTCAAGGGCTGGCGTCTGTTCCCGCCCCTGCGGACCTCGTCCTTCCAGCTCAGGGAGAAGATGAACAGCCTGTCGAGGAAGATCACCACAAGGGGTGGGGGCTCGGCGGGCGGGACCGGGGGCAGCGCCGCCGCCTCGCTGCACAGGAACGACGTCGATACAGTGTCCATGGGGATGTATGGCGAGTGCGAACCGGGCAGCTATCAGGTGTATGACTTCCCAGACTGCTACGACCTGAAGGAGACTGACATTTAAAGACTCGGGCGGAGGAGGCGGTGGGTAGTGCTGATGGCCCTGAGACGGGGCGCAGGGGGGGAGGGTGGGGTATGGTGGGAAACCTGCAGAGCAACACATGGGGATGTAGGTCCTTGATGGTAGAAAGTAATTTACACTGTGACTTTGACTTGGGGTTTGGGGATGAGCTCATTTGAGCTGCAACAAATGCTTATGTTATTTATTACGGGGGAGAGGAATGTTTAACTGCTGAGGCAACCGCTGTTGGTCGACTGTTAGCAGTGAGCTCAATTTGACTGTCCTTGTTATGTTTAAGTATTTTGTTATTTCTTACAAAGCATTTGTCAATCCTACTCTGTCAAATAAACAACAAGGGGATGGAAAAAAATAACGACCATGTTATATATATATAAAAGGTGTGTCAGCTTTGAATAGCAGTGGAAGGAATTTATCAAGCTTGAGGCTTGTTTTCCACGTAAAGGTCTGGCCCGGGGTGAATGTGCTGCAACATTATAATGGATTGAATGGGATTTTTGCGTGTGTCGGGTCGAGATATCAGAGGGTAAATGGAATTCCTGCTACTGTCCGTTTTATGGGACAACAAGCTGTAAATATGAGGTGTGAAGAAAATAGAAAATTAAAATGATAAACATTTCATTCTGCTCTTGGATTTCATCGTCAACTGTTTTCGATACTAACACATTGCATCTATCTATCACATTTAAACGGCGGTGCCAGTCTGGCTGATCAATGCATCTTAACCGACTATCCTAACTTTAGTAAAGGACCCGTTAGCAATATAATTAGTCAAAATCACTTCCTGGCGCCGATTCGTCCTTTGATAATTTTGCATTAATGCACCTGCCACAAAGGTTATCATTGCAATGCAGCACGTTCGTCTTTGTGATACACCATTTTGTAAAGTACTTGTATGGTGATTCACTATTATTTTGTCCACAAACTCCGTACTGACCTAAACACATTGATTCTAGTAGAGGAAAGTGCTATATGGCCATTGTTTACATTTGTGGCAGGGGTGCAAACGCTAAATTATCGTCAGCAGAATCGTTACTTACAAGTACTTTTGGCGATTTATATTGGTTACAGATGCTTTAGTGAATTAGTGTGGGGGATATCACTCATCCACTATTCAGTATATAAACATACAGTCTTTATTCAACATATTATCTAAAACAATGAAAGGCTATGTCATTCAGAGCAGAGCTTGGTCACCTTGGCCTGTTGGCAAACCAAGGTCAAATTACTGTGTGAAATTGTGTGTAAAAGTGTCTTGTCTAGCGAAGTGTCTTGTCTAGTGTCTTGTCTAGCGAAGTTATGATGAATGAAAAAGTCTTTGAATGATTGTACTTAAGAAATCAAACAGGTTGACATGAAATACTATAGAGTAGTTCTGGGTCTAGATTCTTACTGAACTTACCTCAGTGTGTGTGTGTGTGTTTGTGTGTGTGTGTGTGTGTGTGTGTCTGTGTGTGTGTGTGTGTGTGTGTGTGTGTGTGTGTGTGTGTGTATGTGTGGGGGGGGGGGGGGGGGGGGGGGGTGCATGCGTGAGTGCGTGAGTGTGTGCCTGCATGTGCTGTGAGTTTACCATAGACAGCTGTTATGGAAACCATACTAGTAGACCAGCAAGCGATTTGCCATCACCACAGATTAGAAATGCAAAATATAACTTATATACTCTTAGGTTCTTACAGTTGAACTGACTTGGCACAATACCCACTAAACCACTTTGCCCTACCCTTCTCATCTGAAGGGTTCAGCATTCTTCAAACACGATATGTTACATTGACACCAAGCGTTTCCAATGGGTAATGCAGTCCAAATTCCTCCTACGGGAGAGAGGTGTCTCCGCCCACACCCTCCTCCCCAGACTTGAGGCCCAAGTGGGTTGCCAGGTTGAGAACAATAAATAAATCGAGCGTAACACAAGCCGAGCGCAACATGATATTTTGACGCAAGCAAAAAATATATTTTTTGATTATGACAAATGACAAAGAGTAGTCCAGTTGATCAGCCAATGTATACATCTGCAACTTATTTGTCGGCAAATGATGAGCTCATGTTGCATTTGCCTTGAATTGCACAATTGAACAATTGCATCTTTAAGATTAACCCGTGTTTTAGAACTGCTCTGGCCATGGTGCTGCAGCAGACTGTTTTTCTGTGCCAATTGGTTTAATATCTGGGAACCCGGAGGACTCAGGGAATGGTGAAACATAACACAAGGCCGAAACAAAAACAAAACTTCAGACATGGAACTGAATTTTCAAAGGAGAAGTTTGTTCCTTACTTTCTGACGACCAATCGTGGATTTTATGATTTAGTAAAGCTTATTTATTACATTTAGCCCCTTTCTATAAACGATGGCGGATGGGATTAACAATGCTGATTATGTTGATATTTCTATGACATTTTGTGCATCGCATCTGAGTCAGAGTCGGGCCGTCTGAACAGAGTGGCTCCAGCCCCCGTCGCCGCGGCTGATCCCGCGGCTGTTGGGTCGGAGCCACTACCTCATTGAATGTCTCTTTCAAACATATTACGTAGATCATCATAAGGGGCTGACACTTGTTGTTAGGATGCTACGTTAATGTGATTTTGCATCCAAATAAAATGGGAATCATTTAAACTTGAGAAATTCTAACAAAGATAATTACATTTAAGCTCTTATCCTTTAAGTTATGTCAGCCTATTGTTTCCAAAGTAAGTTGACACATTGCAGCTTTGAAAATACTGGAGACGCTGTACAAATATACAATCACATAATACATTGGTTCAATCCCTTTGAGTGGGCTATTTCTGGCACCGCAAATGTGTACTTTAATGAATTCCTTCATTTTCTACTTGTGTTTACACTCCTGAACCAATCTAAGATAAGCGAGTTGCCTAAAGCCCTTGTGATGATGAACGAAACGGAATATAATGGGATCCTAAATCCCTAAATCCAACACCAAACAAACAAAAACAACAGAAAGCGCTCTACTGCTGATCAGTGCGCTCAGCACCCTCCTGAGACTGAGAGAGGTCTATTCTGGGGGACGCGCCGGGCAGACAGATCCTACACCCCATGATCATGAGGAAGGCCCTGCGGAAGGAGCGGTTGAACAAGCCATAAAGGAAGGGGTTGAGGGAGGAGTTGATGTACCCCAGCCACAGGAACACGTCCCACACCAGTGCGTGGGTGCTGTGCTCGATGAAGGGGTCCACGATGTTGACAGTGAAGAAGGGCATCCAGAAGAGCAGGAAGACCCCCATGATGATCCCCAGGGTCTTGGCCGCCTTCCTCTCTCTCCGCATGGCGTTGCGGTGCCGCTGCTTCTTGCTCGAGTCCTTCCCCACGCCGGCTGCCATCTGGCTCTCCATGGCGCTGATCTGCATGGCCTGCCGCTTGGCCGCCTTGTAGATCTTCCAGTAGGCCACCAGCATGACCGCCATGGGCAGGTAGAACGCCACTAGGGAGGCCGTGACGGCGTAGGCGCGGTTCACCAGGAGCACACACACGTCCGGGGGCAGGGGGACATCCACGCCGACCGCGTGGAGGCCCCCCATGATGGGGCCGAAGGAGATGAGCATAGGAATGGCCCAGCAGCCCACGATCAGCGCCGCCACGCGGTCCCGCGACATCACCAGCGAGTAGAGCAGCGGGTTGCACACGGCGTAGTAGCGGTCGAAGGCGATGCAGCTGAGGTGGAAGATGGAGGCGCTGCACAGCATGACGTCCAGGCTGGAGTGCAGGCGGCAGAAGAGGGCGCCGAGCCGCCAGCAGCCGTCCAGGGTGCGCAGCATGCTGAAGGGCATCACCACCAGGCCCACAAGGCTGTCGGCCACCGCCAGGGACATGACGAAGCAGTTGGTGGGGGACTGCAACTGCTTGAAGTAGGCGATGGAGAGGACCACCAGCAGGTTGCCGACCACGGTGCAGACCACGGCGGCGCTAAGGAGGCTGTAGAGCAGCAGGCGGGAGGCCTGGTGGCGCTCCGTGGTGCAGGGTGGGGCGGTGCCGTGGAGGCTGGTGTCGGAGGGCTCAGGGGTCCGAGGGTCCAGGCTGCTGTTGTCCATCTGGGTCTTGTGATGGGAAAAAATTCAGGAGTTTATTGAAGTCTGACTAGTTCCATACAGATGACGTGAAATAGTAGGCCTAGTAACAAGGTTGCACAAAAACATCGTAGCGAGATGCAAATTCCTCATTAGTTGTGTTCACAACTGTCTAAACGTTTCCATTGATGGACACATTTATCTAAATCCCTGTTTGGTGATCTCACCCAAGTGAGACTATAAGCCTGTCGGACTGAAACGCTGCGCTCTTATCTCAAACTTGCACTGTCTTGTTTGGTTGTCGAGGGAAACCAGATTCTGCTCTGTTCTATTCGATTGTCATTATTTTGATACAAAAGAGACGTATGATTAACTTTAGCAAGCGTATTCTAAACTGGGGAGAGTTAATGCTAAATACCTGTTAATGCAATCATGGAACTGTTTCGCTGTCAAACGGTGCACTGGCTGTCATGGCCTGGAGACTGCTTTTCCCTCCCTTAAGGCAGCTGCCATCAGGTTTGTTAGAGCAGAACTCATCGCCCCATCCGACAGACTGTGACAAACTTGTCATCCTCAAACTACGGGATATATTTAAGGCATTTAATGATGATTATACAGTGTATTTATTTAGTTTACTCTTGTCATTGAGATAGATTATGTTTTGCTACTCGTGGATGAAGCATCCAATCAATGACAGAACTACCAATGAAAGGTACAATTTGAAATCATGTCCACTTTTATAAACCGTTCTTTGCTGAAAATGTTATGCTTTGTAAATATTTCTGTGATTTTGATTCAGTTATTAGATTGAAAGCAAAGTTACAAAGACAGTTAACATGTTTCTGCTATCAGAAACTAACAGGTTTTACACCTAAAGTGCTGATTTCCTTTTGAAATCAGCATATTAATATGGTAATATACCATATTAATACTTTTATATAGTTCTTACTGATAATATAATTATCAGTATGAATGTATATGTTGTATAAACTTAATACAACATAATTGTCATAGTTTTATGTCATTAGTTGTTTATTTATATTTGCCTTTGGTTTACAATAGTAATAATGATGCATCATATTTTTCTTTGCTATGGGAGTCCCTCAGAAGACATTCAGACATTTACGTTTTATTTTCTTTATTTACTTCAGCTTTGACATCTAGCCCATCTCAGGAGGGATAAAAGCTGTGACAGCACTGGGAGACTGAGTGTCGAAGTTCACGACCTGATCAGAAATGACACTGCATCATCATTACAGAACTATGTGTGTGTGTGTGTTCTGTGGGCCTGTCTCAACACAGCAAGCAGAACCCAGCCCCCACACACCCTGAGGACCACTGTGTGTGTATGTGTGTGTGTGTGTGTGTGTTTGTGTGTGTGTGGGTGTTGATATTTGTTTGTGTGTGTGTGTGTGTGTGCGGATATTTGTGTGTGTGTGTGTGTGTGCGTGGATGTTTGTTTGTGTGTGTGTGTGAGAGTCTTATCCATGTGCTGGTGTTTGTTGGCTGTTCACTGACTGTTAAGATGTCATGTTGTTGTCTTTCAGTCTCATGTGATAATAAATTCTTCAGTCTTTTCACTTTTTTTTAATAACCTTGATCAATAAGAGTTCTAAGGATTTGGTTGTAAAAGGAAAACAAAAATGCACTCAATGAACCACCAAACAATTAATCATTAAACATTTTAAACGTGCCGTTGATTACTTTTCCTTATCCTAATACAAACAGAAATAAACCTGATGAATTATTTGTCCCAATGTCAGCTCTGTCAAACTAAACTTGGACACAAATTAATACTTGTATATGGTTGAGTCTGTTTTCGTAAGATTGCCTCCGTCCAAATTTCTCTGCCTATTATTCTCATTGTGGCACTTCAAATGTAGAATAAAAAGAGGAGAATGCCTTCCACTCAAATCATATATATTATGTGGAAACAAACAAATCAACTCCACCATTCAACTATGCGGAGCATATCACCATCGCCTTGTCAACACGGTGTGAGATCAATTATGATAATACATATTATTGTGACCACAATAATTTAAGGTAGGTTATAATTTATGGGGTTGAAAAATTGCCTGGTCACAACATAATGCAAAAAGAAAAAAAAAGATTATTCAATGGCATTTTATCATGTCCAACTCTTTTGAATTGAACAACATTCTTATCAGTCTCCCATACCACAAACCATTATCTTTACCCTCTCCAGGACCTTGGTGTTATTTGAATCAAAGAGGAGATTGCATTTGATCTTTTTGATCAAAAGGTAGGTTTTACTTTACCTAGTAGTTTTGGGTACCATTTTATAGCACACATGCACTAAATTTAAAAAAAATAAAATGGTTGGAAACAAATGAAGTGAAGAGTTAAACAAATTCTGCTGTAGGGAACAAAATTCTGACTTTTTCAAATATAGAATATAAATTTGAAATGATAAAAAAAATCTGAAAGGAAGCACGATTCTAAAATAATCTGAATCTTTTAAAATTGAATGGAGCCACTAGGAGAAAAAAAAATGGAAGTAGATGGGTCCCAAAGTTTGTAAAGAACGAAAGAAAGAAAGAAAGAAAGAAAGAAAGAAAGAAAGAAAGAAAGAAAGAAAGAAAGAAAGAAAGAAAGAAAGAAAGAATAAAACTTAAGAAGAACAATAGTTGAGCGCTGCATGCAGCACTCAGAGCTCCCGAAGCATTGAATAGGGGTGTGTTTAATCCTTATATTATACACTCCATTAACAGTTCACATCAAAATAAACGGAATCATAAATTTAGCAAATTGACTTTTAAACATTAGGCGCTTGCACGACAACAAACAACATGTATCAACCAACATATACTGTTCAATAATAAAAATCCCTTTCTTTCAGCCTATCACAGTTTTCAATCACAAACGCAGTTCATATAGGCCTACCCAACAACATATTTTAATCAACTGACCTGCAAGGATGAGACACGATGGTTTGTTTTCATGATGGCGTCATCTCACAGCCGTTTAATCTTTCATAAGGTTCTGTAAATTGAGAGAACCTCAGCTGTAGGGAACAATCGCGATAACGCACGCAGGAGCAGAAAGCGACGTGCTGGTAGAGGAACTGCCTGGCACAATCGGGCAGAACCTTGCACGCCCGTGTGTGTGAGCGAGTGTTCAAACAGGCATCAGTGCATTGGAGCCGATGTGCAGCGGGCTTTTGGTCTCGCCTATCGCTTTGTGTCTGACATTTTCTGTTATGTAAAATGCTGTTATTAGGGTCATTAAAGACCATTGACAAGGTTGTTTTGAACACAAATGTTGGAACGATTTTATAAATTGTTGTTCAGGAAAAGAGATATGATGTTAGGAATAACAGGATTTGCACTTACAAAAAGAGATGCACTAATGATACTATCTAGTTTAATAAACGAAATGAAATATCAAAACTTCAAACAAGGAGCGTTTGAAGATATACACTAACCATGAGCAATATTATAATACTATTACTAGTATTACCATCTCACCACTGCTAGTAAAATATAATAATTACATTAATCATGCTCTATTAAATATATCACATTACATATAGTGCTCGAGCTGTGTGGCTGAAACAGTAAGCCTACCTGCAGTGTATTCCGCCAGCGAGCATCCCTGATCGCTCTCTTTCATGTGTCACAGTGTGCGTTGGAGCACGGCCAAGTGCACCAGGCCCTGAATACCTCGGGTCCGGGCCAGATGCATCTCAAGTGTGGCAAGTATGCTTTAATTAAACATCCAGGGATTTACAAATGAAGGAGGATGCATTAAAAGGCACGTTGGGTTGCGTGGGCTTTGTGTCATTTTCATGTCCAATGCCCACACACTCAATGGCTGATGGACGACTGGATGCACATCTGTTGCATTGTCCTGTGAGCGGCGAGCAAGTGGAGGTCGATCTCTGGCCTTTGTTTACCGTTGGCTGAAGAGGGGCAAAAAGGGTCTTCTTGCAGGATTAAACATATCATTAATGACAGAGCCCCCTGTTTGCTAACAGACACTTGATGCTTCACTTATAAGAGGAAGCGAAGCAGAGAGAAAGCGTTTCTCTTGAGTGTCAAACCTCTTTTTAGTGACCATACCAATTGCTTTTTAGGTTTTCATTTAGATGTTTATGTGTGATTAGGTTTGCTTTGATTATTCCCAATAGTACTTGGAAGTAGCTCTGGTCTGTCAGCGTGTTAATAGATAGATATTTAGTGATTCATAGTTAGTTAGTTATAGTTAGGTCATCTTTTCCTTAGTTGCAGCTACTTCATTCCTGAAATGAGCTGAACTATTTATTGTTGTTGTTGTTGTTACACATATTCACCATTAACTAGGTGCTTATTAATATGCCTATTAGAAACGTACTGGCCCTTTATTAGTAATTATTAGACACATATTAATACCTTATTCTGTATAACCTTATTTTACCCTTACTATTCCATAATTTCACCCAATATAACCTCCTAATTATTGTTTAATTACTGTAAATAAAGCTGTTATTGGGTATGAGTAATGATGCTAATAACCACGGTCATTCTCTCTTTATTAATCTGAATTAGTATAGTCTATTCTTATGGAGTACAACGCAAAAATACAAGTCGTAATATTACCTGTATTAACTATTAATTAAGTCTTGTTAACTCAAAATATGTTCCCTATTCTAAAGTGGGGTCTTGTTCATATTTTTTTAAGTCATTACAGCGTACAACTAGTAGTTAGAAGACAGCCAAGTTATCACAAATGCAGGTTTATTTATTTTGAATAGCAAACAATCATCCATACAGAAAAGACTCAAAATGGCATTCAGGTTACTGCACTCAACCAAAAAAACGTACAAAGACAAAACAAGGTCCCCAGGGCAAATATTTAATTTTAAGCATAACATAACTATAGGCTTGTGCATCAATGTCAGTAACAACACAGAGGTGCTTACAATGCATTACATGAGCAAACAAAAAAAGATAAACATTCAACATAAATTGATCTCTGACGATCGCATCGAATGACGTGAAAGGTTCACGAATATTCGCAAACCTTCTATCTAGCGATCCATTATCTGTATTGTGCTATTTCGTCCTTGACCTGCTTTAAACACTCAGTTTACTTGCTAAAGTTGATTAAACAATTAAATACAATACAAAATATTTTTTTCGGATGTCATGGAAAAGCGCCAGTATAGCCCAACCGCCGTTATTTCAAATGAGAAACGGACGAGAGATGTTCCTTATTGGCGAGTTGGACTCATAGCT
Source organism: Gadus macrocephalus (assembly GCF_031168955.1). Lineage (NCBI taxonomy): Eukaryota > Metazoa > Chordata > Actinopteri > Gadiformes > Gadidae > Gadus > Gadus macrocephalus. The sequence goes on from NC_082384.1 coordinate 10,747,505, forward strand.
CCGCCCCCGGTGGTAGCAGACCTAATGGAAACCGTATTACTCTGTTCCTGAAAAGAGTTACACGGTTTTGGTTTATCTTTTTTTTTTATCTTTCATGGATTCCATGAAGCACGGATATTTTTCTTATTTTTTCTCTTGATCATCGCTTTGCTTGATCTAGGAGGAATTAGTTCTTTATTAAGCACATCCTCTGCTTTTTTGAGTCTGATGGGCCCTGGTGACTTGGGTCTTTTTGACTGGGGTCCAGCAGGAGTACATTGATTGGGCTCCGCTCGCAGCTTCGCCTTAGCCCATAAGGTGAAGCCTAGACGGCGTGGCCTACATGAAGTAGAACGATAGTTATGATATTATAACTCTAGTTCTATGATTGTAGGGGTAGCCGTCTAGATTCCCAACTGCTGTACCCTCCAAATGCTGAAAGAAGAGTGTGGAGGATGAACGGTAGTGTGCGCCGCCTTATATACACGATGCTGTGGGAATTGTGGGCGGTGCCATCATTGATTGGTGCATAGTTGAAATTTTCAGTGCGCGCAAGCACGCGCACGGGACAAGCCCATAAGGCGAAGCCTAGACGGCTACGCCTACAATCATAGAACTAGAGTTATAATATCATAACTATCGATATTTTGTGTGCAGTGCACCAAAAATGGTGTGGTAACCACCACAGACATTGACCACTGGGAATGCTTTTCCATGACATTCGAAAAAAATATCCTGCCTGAAATTAATTTACAAGTCTTATTTTTATGACGCAGAGAAGTCTCAGTCTCATTAAGTCAGAGATAGATGTGTCTGTTGAATGTTTATATATTTTTTTGTTTGCTGATTTAATGCATTGTAAGCACCTCTGTGTTGTAACTGGCATTGATGCACAAGCCTAATGCTTAGAATGAAATAATTGACCTGGGGACCTGGTTATGTCTTTGTACTTTGTTTTGGTTCAGTGCAGTAAACTAAATGCCATTTTGAGTCCTTTCTGTATGGCTTGACTGTTCGCTAATCAAAATAAATAACCTGCATTTGTGATAACTTGGCTGTCTTCTTACTACTAGTATGCTGTAATTTCTTAACTAAATGTATGACATCCAGGAGAAATACAACAACATGAAGGAGACAACATGTATGGGGCGGAGACAGGAGTGAACTATGCAGAGATGATTCCCCATAGGACCAATGTTTAGGGGAGTTCTGGACAAAACAGAACCACCAAAACATACAAAGGCAGTCCCTGTTACTTCTGTACATGTGATTTTTTTGCCGTTACCGTGTCAATATCCGGGTGAGCAGCCCGGTTCTGGATTGTCGGTTGCTGGTATTCTAAATAAGAAGAGCTTCCTTCCCCCTCACACCAAAGACTCAGACAACAAATGGGACGGTAACATGCAGAGGAAAGAACAGTGGCAGATTTTGAATTCCATATGAGTTTACTGATCTATATGGCTTTTCTTTGTTTATTTATGTTAATCTTTTTATGTAAAAATGTCTCTTTTGTGTTTTTATTTGTAAGGGTTTCTTACCTGTTAACAGGTAGACCATTGTCAGAAGGGTCCCCTTTCAGGAGTCGTTCACCCTAGGCTATCCTGTCACCTTTCTAAATATAATAATATGTCAGGTAAAATAGTGTTATGCATAGCATGTGACCATTACATTACCTTTCATAATTTTTTACTGTGCTTTTTCATTCAGTTAATGTTATCACCATTATCCATCTCATTTTCCATTTTTAATCTCCAAATCCTTTGCAGTAGACATTTCCCTTTTGCCTGTTCACAGCAATCCTTGCTGCCCACCTTTACTTCCTCTTTATTCAAGATGGATGGCCATCGTGATAAAAGCAGAAAGGGTGCTGTCACATAACAATGAGCCCAGCGTCACTCAGATCCTGTCCTCGCTCATGTTAACTCCCTTTGTTCTGACTCTGTCTTTACCCCTCTTATTTTGCTCTTGCTTTACATCTATATGTCAGTGAGATGTGTTGGGTGCATTTTGGGTACCCACAAATCTTCGGACCTAAAAAGGGAATAAGGGTTGGGGACTGCTGACCTAATTACTCCTGTTATGAGCAGCACGGTCTCTATGAGTCACCGAAGCCCTGTTACAAAATTAAAGATTTAAGATCTTTTGCAGCAACAAAATATCAAAAATATATTTAACAACATTTTTAGCTAATTAATTGTATCGTGGGGTAAATCTGTTTTAGTATTTTTTTTGTGTTTTAAAACTGCCTTGAAATGATTTGTAAATTCTTTCCAACAGAATACATGCTTACCATCCTATTCTCATCGTTAACCTTTTTATTGATTAAAATACTTCTGACTTACACTAAGTGCATTAAACCATGAAGTTACAACCCAAAATCTGCAAGAATGCAAAAATCACCTTGAGTAGATATTTATGTACTCAAGGTGAGAGTACACGTATATCATCATTAAGCAATTGAGAAATGTCCCGGATGAGCCAAAAAGACAACAACCATCTTACTTGCCAGTTCCACTGGGTGGGAGGTAACAACAGCCAGCCTTTCCAGTGCACACCTTACATTCAAATATTTGATGGAAATTGCTCCCCTGGACAGCACCAACTACAATAATAAGGATTGCACCACCAAAACAAAGTGCACCTGAATAACTATCGTTCAAGTGCACGTGAATAACTACGTTCATACTTTGTCTTACACATGCTATTATAAACTCGCATATACACCTCTATACTCATACACACACACACACACACTATTATACTCCTTTTGCATGTATGTATGAGAGTGTATAGTCGTGTATGTGAGAGAGAATAATAGTGTATGTGTGAGAGTATAGTAGTGTATATGAGAGAGTATAGTAGTGTATGTGAGAGAATATAGTTGGGTATGTGAGAGAGTATAGTAGTGTATGTGAGAGAATATAGTTGGGTATGTGAGAGAGTATAGTAGTGTATGTGAGAGAGAATACTAGTGTATGTGCGAGAGTGTAGTAGTGTATGTGAGAGAGTATAGTAGTGTATGTGAGAGGGTATAGTTGTTTATGCAAGAGAATATAGTAGTGTGTGTGAGAGAGAATAGTATTGTGTGTGAGAGAGTATAGTAGAGTGGGTGAGAGAATTGACTGAAACAGAAGTGAGTTTGATTCCTCAGTTCCTGATTGGCTGACAGAAGAGGCGGTAGCTTCTTGCGCTAAAAATACTGCGCTGTCATTTCACTCTTGTATCTCCAACGATGTTGTTATGCTGCGTTCGCACCAAAAAATTATTTTGTCGCTTGTTTTCGTGGCCGCCTGACTTTGAGAGAGGCTTCGTCTTGTGAACGCCAATTCATTCTCAACCATGGCCGGTCTTTACGTGTTGTGGAAGTACCAGAGACGTCAGAAAAAACGACAGTCGTTTAGGATTCATAATATCACCCGTTCTATAAAATATTCTAATCTAGAAACCTCCGGGAAGTCCAGGAGCTCTATATCCAAATAATATAAGATTATATAATGTATAGATATCTTCATAATATAATATTGTAGCGTCACAGGGTTTGGGAGATGGGGGCGGGCCATAGCGGGGGAGCTCTCGTGGGGAATCGGCTTCGAAGGATTTGTTTTGATTACCGGCGTTGTCGTGGTTACCGGTCTTGTGTGTGGAGGAGGAGAGGAGGAGAAAGGGTGTTGTTGACGTTTGCGGACTCCCGGAGCTGTCACGCCAAATTTGTACCGGGTGCCAAATTTGTACCGGGCACCTCATCCATACGTAATCCATTCCAAATCTGCCTGGCAACAGATGATCGCGATCGCGTCGAATGTCGTGAAAGGTTCACGAACATTCGCAAACCTTCTATCTAGCGATCCGTTATCTGTATGGTGCTATTTCATCCTTGACCTGCTTTAAACTCAGTTTACTAGCTAAATTTGATTAAACAATTAAATACAATACAAATATAAAGTAAAAACAAGTGTTATCTAGCGATCCGTTAACTGTATTATGTTATTCCGTCTTTGGCAACATGAGCGCGAATGTTTTTGGATACCTGCCCGGCAACGGACAACCCTTACGTAATCAGCTGTCCGTTGCCTGGCAACGGACAGCTGATGACGTGCCCGCTACAAATTTGGCACCCGGTACAAATTTGGCGTGACAGAGCCCCTCCAGTGGGGACCGGGAGCTCAGCTCCTAGGGCTGGCGGGACCTCCAACACCGCCTCGCCGGAGGAGCTCCGGGAGTCCTCAAACGGCAACAATCCCTTTCTCCTCCATGTCTTGTTTCACTCTGGACTTCAGATTGATGTGGAAGGACAGAGACGTCCGAGAACCCGACGCAGTCGTGAAGATTCATGATTTCATCCGGAGGCGGACACAGCTTCTGGCCGTTATATTATATATTATATTATATTATATTATATTATATTATACAGATGGATAGAGCTCCAGGACCCCCCGCCGGAGCTCCCGGAGTGTTCTAGATTAGAATATTTTATAGAACGGATGATATTATGAAACCTAAACGACTGCGTCGGTTTTTCCGACGTCCCTGGTACTTCCACAACACGTAGAGACTGGCCATGGTGGAGAATGAATTGGCGGTCACAAGAGGAAGCCTCTCTCAAACTCAGATGACCACACGAACAGGCGACCATTTTCTTTTTGGTGCGAACGCAGCTTAACAACATCGGTGGAGATTCAAGAGTGAAATGACGGCGCAGTATTTTGAGCGCCAGAGCTACCGCCTCTTCTGTCAGCCTATCAGGAACTGAGGAATCAAATTCACTTCCATTTCATTCAAACTCACTTCCTTTTCATTCAAACTCTTCCGTTTCATTCAAACTCTCACACACACTACTATACTCTCACACATACTACTATAGTCTATCGCATTAACAACGATACTCTCTCACACACACTAAAATATTCTCTTGCATAAACATCTATACTCTCTGACACACACTATTATATTCTCTTAAATAAACATCAATACTCTCTCACACACACTACTATATTCTCTTGCATAAAGATCTATACCCTCTCACACACACTACTATATTCTCTTGCATGAACAACTATACTCTCTCACATACATAACTATACACTCTCACATACACTACTATTCTCTCTCACACACACTACTATACTCTCTTACATACACTACTATTCTCTCTCTCACACACTGCTATACTCTCTTGCATAAACAACTATACTCTCTCACACACACTACTATAATCTCTTGCATGAACAACTATACTCTCTAACATACACTACTATACTCTCTCACATACACAACTACTGTATATGCTCTCTCACACACTACTATACTCTCTCACATACACATCTATTCTCTCTCACATACACTACTATAATCTCTTGCATGAACAACTATACTCTAACATACACTACTATACTCTCACATACAGTACTATACACTCTCATACATACATGTAAAAGGAGTATAATACTGTGTGTGTATGAGTATACTGGTGTAATTGAGAGATTATAATAGCGTGTGTAAGACCAAGCATGAATTCTGTCCCAGGCGGCCCCTCGTGTGTGTGTGTGTGTGTGTGTGTGTGTGTGTGTGTGTGTGTGTGTGTGTGTGTGTGTGTGTGTGTGTGTGTGTGTGTGCGCAAAATGTGGTTAAACAGACAGATATTTGTTGTTAAACCATCACTTGCCCTAGCAAGTTATTTATTCACCACAACAGGGTTACTTTTCTACTACAGATCTCTTCAGGGTGAAGTTCATGCTGGTAGACATATCAGAGCTAGGAAGTTTTCCCTTGCAACATCCTAGTTGTTGGGGTAATGTCTGGGGGCAGATGGGGAACTCAATGGTTGGGGAAAGTAAAAGTCATTTTTCTTGTTGTTAATGAACGATCTGGGTAGGCCCCTTGGAACTCCAAACGAGGCATGACGGGAATCAGCTACAGGGAGCTACACAGAGCTCAACAAGGAGTTTGCTGAAACTGGAATCGTATGCAACGACATTGAAGCAAAACTCGAGGCTAACATACCAAAGAACTGTGATGGGGAACATCCTTTCCAGGGAAAAAAGGTTAAATGGGGGGACAAAACAACATATCTTAATTTCTTCTTTGATCAACTTTAACCCACACTTTTAAAGGCGACTATTTGGCATCACTTAAGACTGCTCCCTTTGGCCAAACAGACAAAAACTGTGATTTTCTTGTCTGTCTGACCTCCTTCCTTCTCCCTCTTCCTCCTTTTCACTGTCTTTCCGCTTCCTCTCTTGTTTTTATGAATGCTATGAATGTATTATAATATAGGAGCTATTTCTGTTTGTTTGGGAGGGAAGGCGAAGTTTGGGGGTATGAGTGTGACCTCCCTCGCGAGAGTAACTCGATCACTTAAGTCCAGAAGTTTTGGACAGTCTGTAAGGTACTACAGCCCTCTTCTGGCCTCTCTATTATATTGCAAGTACCCTAAATAGAAACCTAAATCTGAAATCTTAACTCAAGGGCAATTAGTCCCACGCACAAAGGGACATTTAAAAAATATCTGATCAACTCCAGGCCTACCTTATGTGTTCCTTTCAAGCAGCTGGTAGCCCACTGGAGCCACTCTTACATTTCAATTCAATGGTCATTATCTTCACAAAATAAAAGTTAAATTAAATTACTTGCAACAGTTCAACAGGGTAGGTTATAGTCTAATGTGTAGGAATGGAATCGGTAATAAGAGGTAAATAAATAATGAGAGGTGGACCACTTATAAGAGTTATACCAATGTGTGCATTGCAGGGTGTTCTGTTTACGTTTGAATAAGCCAATTTTTTTTAAATTGAAGAAGGGCATAATATTGAATACAGAATTCCACATGAAGCTATATGATGCAATTATGTCACACAACAAAGAAAAGCAATGTCATAAAACCAAGCATATTCGTATCAGAATGAAGCCTTATACTGCATTCCTGGTGTATGTTTACCCATCTACGTCATCCAAGGACTCTTGTTCTCTATATTGAACCCTGATGTCTTGTATTACATTGAATGTATTTAATTAAATAGTTGTAATGCATTCATTGTGTCTACACTTAAGATACATATTTATAGTTTTCTTTTATCACAGAAACATATATCGCAACATAAAGTTCACACATGAAGAAGAAACAGACAGAACCATAGCTTTTTTGGACATAAGAATCCACCACACGATTGAAGGAGACATCAAAATAAAAATCTATAGGAAACCGATGCACACAGACAAATACCTACTTTGGACATCAGAATACCCAATAGCTCATAAACTATCAGTGGTTAGAACACTGGATGAACGGGCAGCTTTAACAACGGATCCCAAGGACAGAGCACAGGAGGAGCAACATATACAGAATGCACTGAAAACATGTCAGTATCCACAATGGGCAATACAGAAAGGAACGCAGCAGGTAAAAGAAAAAGAGGAAACACAAACAAAGAAAACTAAAAAACATATGGAACAAAAAAAGGAGAGCAGAGGAGCAGTGACACTGCCATACATCAGAGGGGTCACTGAGCGCATCCAGAGGGTCATGAAAAAGCACCAAATCAACACACCGGTAAAACCACACAACAAAACTACCACAGCTGCTAGTTCACCAAAAGGACTAAAAAAAGAACATAAAAATATGAAAAGGAGACACCTCAGAGACAAACAAGAGCAATAAAGGACAAGGACCAGCAAGAAAACCTCAAATCAGCCATAACGGAGCATTGCAAAAGAGAGAACCATGTCATGGATTGGGACAATGCCAGAGTCATTAAGCAGGAAAACAACCGATACCTCCGTTGGATAAAGGAGGCAATTGAAATAAGAAAGTGGAGCCCGAAGACGATGAACAGAGATGAGGGAGCATATATAATCTCCAATACCTGGAGTGTCGTCCTGGGGGGTGGCGGACTGACAGCAGGAGGTGTGGTTCGCTAGTCAAAAAACTGACAGGTGGATCACCTCTCTGTTAACATCAGCTAATAAGAACGCGTCACACTAATACACCCATGCAGTGGCGGCTTGTGAAAAATATTCTAGGTGGGGCTGTAGGTGCTAGAAGCTTTCGGTAACCATCCCAATAAAAGATCCCAAACCAAAAGATACCATTGTTTTAGGGATAAACAATCATTATTTAATTGCCCTTTAAAAACAACAGTTTGACCGATAATGACCATGATATGAGATGAATATTAGTGAATACTCTTAATACAAAATTCAAGTTCTTGAGAGACATTTACAAGTGGATGATGATTAAAAATAACTACATACAAAGAAAAACTGTGTCAGGGACATAAAATGTAACAATTGGTTTAAATATATTAGTGAATACTCTTAGTACAAAATTACAATATCATTGTATATCATTGTAATATTTACATGTGGATGATTAAAGTTAACTATACACAGAAAAACTGTTATAGGAACATATAATGTACCAATTGGAGTCTAATCATCATTTATGTCTCACTCCCTTGAAACCTGGGGACTGTGTGTAAATACTGAGTTGTATGAGTGGGTGAGTGTGTATATGTGAGTGAGTATATGTGTGAGTGTGTTTGTGAGTGAGTGAGTGTTTGTTTGTTTATTTGTGAGTGAGTGAGTGAGTGAGTGAGAGAGTGTGTGTGAGTGAGTTTCAGAGTATGTGTGTGAGGGAGTGAGTGCTCTTATTTGTACATTAACTTTGCTCTTCTGTCTTTCTGAGTGGCAAACTTCTCAATGACTTTGGTGTTAAAGTCAGGAATGTTCTGTATCAGGTTTTTCTCCATGGAGAGCATAGCCAGTGCGTTCAGGTGGTCTTGTGCCATGGTGTTCTTAAGGAATGTTTTTATCCTCTTTAAAGTAGAGAAGCACCTCTCTGATTCTGCTGTGGTCATCGGTGTGGTGATGATAATCTCTAAAAGACTTACAGTCTCGCTGAATGTGTCCTGAAGGTTGTTTTCCATGAAAACCTGGAAGAGAGCCAATGCGCCACTGCAAGCCTTGAACTCTTCATTTTCATAGACCAGGGACAATTCTGTCTTCAGTTTGGACTTGTCCAGTGTGGGGTAGGCTTCCACAGTGGTTTCCAGCGCTGAATCTGGGAACTTTACGCTGTAATGGGGGAACAAGTCTCCTTGCAGCAGGTGAAAGAATACCTCTCCTTGGCATGACTCAGAATGGTATCACATACCTATGAAATGATACATCATTTAAAAAAAAGGTCACTACACATAATAAACAGTAGAATTAAGTGTTCATATATCACCATGTAAATATTATTAGCATTATTATTGTTAAATATCATAAATATGAAATAACTACATCTAAACATTTTAGCGTGTTTGCTTTTTTCAGTAGCTGTATGGTAAATAGTTGATAATATTTAAATGCATAGGCTAAATGTTTTATACAGGAATCTAAGACAAACAAAGATACCAAAAGTAAAACACATCATGTCCTGTCTATAGAACAATGTTACAGCTTACCTCTGAAGCTAACCGGTGCTGCTCCTCTTGGCCTAGGGCCTTCCGTTTCTTTGTGGATGGCTGCTGCACAGATAGAGGAACTGTTATAAAACAGATGATTCATAAATCGCTGTGCGCAATTACAGTTTCAGAAACCTGCTGGAGATATAAAATTAGTCCAGCTCTGTGTATTGTCACTACATAAATACATTTTTACTAGCTCATCCCAACTGGATGACTTTAAAATTGTGAAAAATGGCTTAGTTATTATTAACAAAATTATGAGTTATTCTACTGTGTTCTGACATGTAATTAATGTTTGTTCCTTTCACAGACATTTTATCAGTCAATGTGAAAATGACATTGCCTACCTGATAGCTTGTATGCTGTTGGTGAACCTCTGAATGACTCCTGTGATGTAGACAGTCGATGTTCCTCTTTTGCAGCTGGTTAAACAGCATGTCTACATGATCTTATGAAAAAATGCAAGAAAAAAACTAAAATCTTCATCTTCCAGCAACCTCTCAAAACCCCCAGCCTCTCTCACAGTTGTTGCATCAAATTCACCATTCTCTCTGATGGTCCGAAAATATTTCAGGAGATCGTCCTTGTGCTCAAAAAGGGTGTTAACAGCACGACTGTGAAAGTTAACAACAACCTTGTTGAAGCAGCTCTAGGACAGGGCTATTCAATTAATTTGGAATTGGGGCCGGTTCATGAAACTGAGACAAAATAAGGGGCCGGAGAATATGAGTAATTATGGTAACAAAGAAATTACAACAACATACTGAAGGAGTCAATATAATCTATTTTGTAAATGCAGAACAACATATGACCATTGTGATGCAGTAAGACACATAGGCCCAAGGCATTGTTACATTCAAATGGCAATACAATGTTGAAAAATCCGAGACACAGACAATTAGAGAAATGCAATTAACTAACAGAAAACATCCACTTAATAGCACATAACTGTACCAACTTTACAGCTCGTTATCCTCAATTGACAATGAGGAGATCAATTTCAGTGTTACAAGTAAAGAGAGAAATAATTCTCAGAAAAATCAAACTGTCCCCCTTCTCCACTGGCTAAAAACAGAAATGCAGCTAAATGGTAACTGAATCCAACTCACACTTTTTTCCTTCTAAAAAAATAAAATAGACTGCCCCATAATTCCACGCATGGACTACTACTGTACTCACTTTTGTCCATTTTGAACATAAATCAGACACCTTAACAATCAGTCTAGTTCAGCCATATCACAGATATTTAAGATTGCACTCATTTGAGTTACAGGCAACATCAAATGTATATCCACCAACAACAATAAAACCAAAGTGCATAGTATGGTACAGAATAGAACTATAACAACATAACAGTGCATGGCACTTTATCAAGGAAAAACATTTCAAACTGCATTCAACAACAATAATGCCAAATCAAGAAAAACTTTAAGAGCATAATATGGGGTGAATAACATGTTAATTGCATCATACTGTTCAAAAATCAATCCTCATTTCTGCCAACATTTGCCATCTAATGAGAAAAAATCCATTTTTTGGACTTGGCAAGAGCAGTGAAGTCAGGTGTATATGTTGTCAGGGCAATGCGCAAGCACTGTTGCAGATGCTGGTCAGTGAGGGATATGCGATTGTTTTAATGGCATTCATGTGTGAGAATGACGACTCACAAGTGTATGTTGAGCCAAACATTGTCAGAAGAAATAGTGCAAGACCCCTTGAATGTGGAAATTTCTCTCGGCTGACCTCATGGGTCCAGAATTTTTCAAAACCTGCCTTTTGCAATGACTGTCGCAAGTCATCTGACGACCGAATGTCAATGAGTTCCAGTTGTAAAGACCCCTCATCCAATGACGATACCAGCCCCTTTCCTTTCAATGCAAAGTCTGCCTCAACATTCACACAGAAAGGGTCCTTCACAAATCTAATCACTTCACTGGAGATGCTGAAATCCTCAAACCCAGTGGCAAAATTGTTTTTCAATGAGTCATTAAACCCTGACATCACCTCGGTAATTTGCAGGCCAGATTTCTTCAATGTGGGGAAGTTGAGCATCTTGCCAGGACAAAGATCCGCAGAGAAGAGTGAGAGCTTTCTTTGAAAAGCATGAAGTTTCTCCACAAGTTCTGCGACTGTTTTATCTCTGCCCTGCAACTCCATGTTGAGTTGGTTGAAATTATGGAAATCGTCGCTCAAAAAGCAAACAGCGGCATTAAACTCATCATTTTCCATCAGAGACAGAAACTTGCCAGCTTTTTTCAATTTTGAAGACCGGAGGAACCCCAGAATCTCCTCTCTTAGTTCACAAAAACTTTTCAAAGCGTTTCCTTTGCTAAGCCAACTAATGTCATTGTGAATGAGCAAATCTTTATATTCAGCAGACATGTCAGGCAACAGCTTGCGGAAAAGGCGGTGCTGTAAACAGGAGGTACAACGGATGAAGTTTATAATTGCCATGACGGAGTCCATGGTCTCTTTTAACTGACCACTGAGCTTGGCACACAGGAGGCTTTGGTGGATGAGGCAATGTAGCGATCTCACCTGCGGAGCCGCTGCTGCCATCCTCCCGGCGAGCCCCTGATCCCTGCCCACCATCGAGGGCACACCATCCGTCACCAACATGTTGACGCACGCCAAATCCAAGTTATTCTCCTCAAAGAATGAAGCAACTTTGGTGAACAGAATGCCCCTCCATGGAAGCAACCTTTTTGCCTGCGTTTTCCAAAAAAAAAGTGGAGAGAAACTTTTTTTTCAGTGTTTTCCCGGCACATTATTAATTGAAAGCTGCGTGTGATTGGTCAGATGTGTGGAGCACAGGCTTGACACGAGGGCAGTGGAGACATTAAGGCACCGACGGAGGAAAAAAAAAACCTCTGCTTTACCACAGGCAGAACGCGCAAGGAGAGAGAGTGAGAGGGGGAGGGGGGGGAGAGAGAGAGTGAGAGTGAGAGGGGGAGGGGGAGGGCAGGGGGAGAGACAGCGAGGCACCGCAGGAGAAAAAAAACGAAAAGCAGAGCACAAGCACAGCGACAGGGAGGCGGAGAGAGCGAAAAAAAAAAACCGGCTCCCAAATAGGATCTTAAATGGAAGCAACCTTTTTGAACAGAATGCCCCTCCAGTGTGCCCCTCCATGGGAATTAGTCCTAGCAGATCCTCACGAAAACATTCCCCATCAAAAAACCGCACATAGAGGAACAGCTGTGCAACATCACTGTTATCAGTCGACTCATCCACGGCCAAAGACATCACCTCTGCCCTCCTCAGCTTGTCCAAAAGCGTCTCGAAAACGTCTGATGCAAGGGACTCAACTCTCCTCATATTTGACGTGTCGGATCGATAATGTTTTTTCGGGTTTTCTCATCAGTTACCACCTCCTCAATGGATGCCAGCATACACTCCTTGACTGTCTCTGAGTCTGTAAACTGCTTTTTCTTTTTGCCCAATATCCATGCCACCCGTAATGATGCCGCAGTTGCTCTCTCTTGATCCGTACAGGCCCGAGACAAAATGCGACGTCTTTGCTCATGACAAGATGTAAGGCCCATTATCTTCTGCCTCCGAGCAGCAGAGCCCGGTGGGAAAGTAGCATCAAAATTAGCATGTGTTGTCTTGAGAAGCCTTCTCAAATTATATTCTTTGCACACGGCGAGGCACTCGTAGCAGATTAAGCACACAGGATTCGCATCAACGGCAATAAACGCATATTTCTCTGTCCATTCATTGTTGAACTGCCTGTTCTCTGAGTCAACTTTTCTTTTTTTTAAGGTAGAGAGAGACATTTTTTAATCAAACTTCGTGCTTGGCTTGAAAGAAAGTCAGCGCGGCACTAGAGCGCGAATGGGCCTCTTTGATTGGTCATGTGATTGGTCCCCCAAAATATATGTCCGGCCGAAACAGGTAGATATTCTACGTGTTTTGCCACCGGCTTAATTGGGTGCATACTGCCTCCTATTGCACGAAAGAATGTAAAATTAACCATAGTATATATTTATTTATTCGACCCGACCCCGGATAAGCGGACGAAAATGAGATGAGGAGATATATTCATTCTTTTTTGGATATTTTTTTTCATTACCAATATGTAATAACTGCACTTCACTCCAAGAGCCGGTAAAATATCCCTCAGGGGCTGCCAATTGAATAGCCCTGCTCTAGGAAGTCTGTGTGCCACCATTTTATCAAGCACAGCGGTTCGCTTGGATGACCTGGAGAAAAACGCAGCAAAACCACCCAGATCTGAAAAAAAAGCACAGACCTTGGTGATGTGGGATGTTGCCTGCTGCATTATAAGGTTGAGCTGATGATCATAACACTGTACCTAGTGGGCACTCCCGTACACGTCTTTAACTTTGCGCTGCACTCCACCTGTGGCTCCTCTCATCACAGCAGCTCCATCATAGACTTGGGCGATTCATTTCCCCCGTTGTCCCTCAGGAAGAAAAGTGTTCAGCCTTTCCAACACCGCGGTGGCGACTGTGTCCGCGTCGAGTTTGGAAGCTGGATGAATTCATAAAAACGCTCTTGGACTTTGGGACTCTCTAAATCGACGCCACTCTGCCCGGGACGGGACTTTACATCCTACGTCACTCGCTATGGGTGTGCATGTGTGCGCGTAGACGTTTGTCTCGGGGATCTGTGCACAAACTCCCTTGCACTACAGGATTACGAGCGTCAGTGTCATTCGCGATGGAGGCTGGGCGGCATTCCTACAGTCTGTGATGATAGGCTATATTTCTACAAATTACTTACTATTACTAGCGATTAACATGACGAAACAACACGTACTAAGCCAACATTAGACTATAGCCATACCAGATAACGCCATACCAAGCAAACACTTTTGGCGGGAAAAGGGGAAAGTGACTTCAAAAAGTCAACACTGTCAATGGTGAAATTGTCCAGATCATTAGATTAACATTAATCTTTACTCTTTTTCTCGAACATCTTATAGATCTACCCTGGGTACTGTCGTATTTTAAAATAATAAATATAAGCAATGGATACATTTCTGGATTTGTCCAGACTCAAAAAGAATTGGAGAGTCTGCTGGAGGTCCACTCAAGGGCCACACTGACATCGTTTGTCAAATGGTAGGTGTAAGACCAGAGTGTGATGTATGAAGGAAAAGGCATTTGATGGATGGTTTGTGTTGTGTTTATGTTTTTTTTAATTCCATTAACATTGAGAAGAACAAATAAATAAATATTCATTCTAATAAATAATAATGTAGCCTAATGAAGTTTGGGTGATTCTAAAAGCCCCTTTCATATTATCCTACTGTAGGTCAGAACACATAAAAGATGGCACCAAAGAGAGGCATCCATGGCAGGTGGAGGATTTCAATGAAGACAACCCTCTATGTGTAAAGAAAAGAATGGTCCTTGCTTGTCAGCATGGCAAACCTCGACAGAAGAAAGATAAGGTACATTGGTAAACAGTATAGTAAACAAACCCTCCTGCCTGGCCCTCAAATCAGAGAAACTTTGGTCTGTGGTTCCTGTAGACTTATAATTGAACACCCCTGATCTAAAGTAACACACACTCACACACCCCTGTTATTTTAGATCAGCGGTGTTCAATTATAAGTCTACAGGGTCCACCGACCAAAGTTTCTCTGATTCGAGGGTCCAGACAGGCACAGGTCAACTGTTCAAATTACATGAAAAACAGAATTACATAATATTTTGTGGATTTAATATTTTTTTGCTGCAATTTCTTCAGTTTTAATGGATGTCTCATAGGTGCAGGCCTATGCATAATCTACAGCTGACTTGTCTTGCACTTGTACAACTTGAAAACCCACATTGTATTGAATTTTTTTTTTTACACGTCTCTCATTGTTTATCTTGTCTATAGGAGAACCATTCAGCAGAGCATGTATACACAAAAAAACCTTTTCATGTCCAAAATGGGAAGAAGTTGGACTGCCCAGCTAAACTTTTCATTCGGCATGTGCTGAGGTAAGCTTTTTTCAACCGCTCTGTCTCCTTTGCAGGAGAAATCCAGTGTGAATCGATCAATAGTGAAAGTCAAAGTCAAAGTGAACTTTATTGTCAATCAGACCATGGGGTAGATACATTTTTGCTTGCTTGTTTGTTTTGCTTTTTAGATATGACTCATTCAGTGTGAGAGGGGATGCCACAAGATCCCATAAAGAAGACGCTATGAGAAATCTTAAGATAGCACTTCAAAACTCTGAAAACCCACCAACCTCTACATTCATTCATCTAAAAAAATCCTCTATTGGAAGTTCACAATCATACAATTGGAGAAGGATCTTGTTTTTCAAGACCGATCCATCCAAAAATAAAAAATCAAATTCAGGTGATGGTCAGACAAGGGATAACTAATATAGCTTTCGTGAAGAGAGCCTTGAAGCAGTATGTGCTAAATTACTTGTGTGGAGAGGATCTCCAGCGACCGCACAACAACGATGAAGCATATTTTCCATCGAACACAACTATCCAGAATCACATTCACATGGCATTAGTGGCTGGTCGTTACTCTGCGCTGGATCAGGAGAATCTTGCAAAGAAAGTGGCAGAATGGAAGGGTGAAGATGAGGGCAATCGTTTCTTCTTTAGCAAATGCACAAATGGAGGAGATGGACATCTAGAGCATCAGTTTCTTTTTATACATCAGCACCACAAACAAATACGGCTCCTGCAGCGATATTGTCAGGGTGTGTGTGTTTCCCTGGTTTTCCCTCCTGTGTTGATTACTGTTCCCTCCCCTAATGTGTCTCAGCTGTTGCTCGTTGTGTTTGTTATTTAAGCCCTCGTCTTTCCTTTGTTCCGGGTGCTGTCATTGTGGTTGTTAGTTGTGGTTTGCTGTGGTTGTTGGTGGTGGCTAGTCCTGCGTGTTCCGTGTTCCCTGTCGTCTCCCGAGTTCCCTGTAGTCTCCCGAGTTCCGAGTTGTCTCCCGAGTTCCCTGATTCCTGTGCCTTAGCCTTTAGGCTTGAATAAAGTGCCGTTTCCTGAAACCGTCTGCGTTTGGGTCCTACCTGCCTGCATGCACCAGTCAGCTCCTTAACAGAATGACAGCAACACTATGGGACCCAGCGGACGCTCAATTTGACCGTAAGTTGGAGGATTTAGTAGCCAAAACAAGGAAGACAATGGAGCGCTGTAAGGGTTGGGGGTGCCACCCGGTTCCTCCTGGTACTCTAGCTTCCGCATTGACTCCGGTCCCCGAGCCCTGTCCGGTTCCTCACCCCACTCCTAGCCTTCCAGAGGGGGACCGGCCTCTTCGCCTGCTTGAGGTGGTCCGCCCTCCGCTCCTGCCTGAGGGGGCCCGCCCCCTGCTCCTTCCAGAGGGGGACCGGCCTCTGCTCCTGCCGGAGGGGGTCCGCCCTCCAGACCGTCCAGGGGAGGCACGCTCCCCGCTCCTGCCTGTGGGGCCCCTCCTCCACTCCTTCCCGAGGGGGGTTCCCCTTCAAGGCCTTCCACCGGAGGGGACCCGCCCTCTACCTGGCCTTCCACCAGAGGGGACCCGCCCTCTGCCTGGCCTTCCACCAGAGGGGACCCGCCCTCTACCCTGTCCGCCGGAGGGGGTCCGCCCTCCAGACCGTCCAGGGGAGGCACGCTCCCCGCTCCTGCCTGTGGGGGCCCTCCTCCACTCCTTCCCGAGGGGGGTTCCCCTTCAAGGCCTTCCACCGGAGGGGACCCGCCCTCTACCTGGCCTTCCACCAGAAGGGACCCGCCTTCTGCCTGGCCTTCCACCAGAGGGGACCCGCCCTCTACCCTGTCCACCGGAGGGGACCCGCCCCCTACCTGGCCTGCCACCAGAGGGGACCCGCCCTCTGCCTGGCCCTCCTCCTGAGGGGACCCGCCCTCTGCCTGGCCCTCCTCCTGAGGGGACCCGCCCTCTGCCTGGCCCGCCTCCTGAGGGGACCCGCCCTCTACCTGGCCCGCCTCCTGAGGGGACCCGCCCTCTACCTGGCCTGCCTCCTGAGGGGACCCGCCCTCTACCTGGCCTGCCTCCTGAGGGGACCCGCCCTCTACCTGGCCTGCCTCCTGAGGGGACCCGCCCTCTACCTGGCCTGCCTCCTGAGGGGACCCGCCCTCTACCTGGCCTGCCTCCTGAGGGGACCCGCCCTCTACCTGGCCTGCCTCCTGAGGGGACCCGCCCTCTACCTGGCCTTCCTCTTGAGGGGACCCGCCCTCTACCTCGCCTTCGCCGGCCTCCTGAAGGGTTCCGCCTTCACCGCTGCCGGCCTTCTGAGGGGGTTCTGTGCCACTGCAGGTCTCCTGAGGGACTGAGCCCTCATCGTCCTTGCCGCCGGCCTCCGGAAGGGTTCCGCCTCCACTCTGCCTCTGCTTGCCCCCCAGGCCGTCCGCCTGAGGCTCCCTGCCATGCCCTGGGGCAGTTTTCTGGCCGCCCGCTTGACGTCCCTCGGCTCTGCCCCAGTCCATTTATTTTTTTTTGATTCCCCCCTCCTGGCGCCCCTCCACCCACCCGTTTTGGGTTTGACTTTCTTTGTTTTTTTTGCTTGTCGTGGGTCGCCTGGGAGTCGACCCTTAAGGGGGGGGTACTGTCAGGGTGTGTGTGTTTCCCTGGTTTTCCCTCCTGTGTTGATTACTGTTCCCTCCCCTAATGTGTCTCAGCTGTTGCTCGTTGTGTTTGTTATTTAAGCCCTCGTCTTTCCTTTGTTCCGGGTGCTGTCATTGTGGTTGTTAGTTGTGGTTTGCTGTGGTTGTTGGTGGTGGCTAGTCCTGCGTGTTCCGTGTTCCCTGTCGTCTCCCGAGTTCCCTGTAGTCTCCCGAGTTCCGAGTTGTCTCCCGAGTTCCCTGATTCCTGTGCCTTAGCCTTTAGGCTTGAATAAAGTGCCGTTTCCTGAAACCGTCTGCGTTTGGGTCCTACCTGCCTGCATGCACCAGTCAGCTCCTTAACAGATATGGGGAAATGGTTCTTTTGGATGCCACTTACAAAACCTCAAAATATTCCATGCCACTTTTTTTTTGGGTTGTTCGAACCAATGTTGGCTACAAACCTGTAGCAGAGTTTGTATGTGAGAGTGAAAGTACAAAGTCCATTGCAGAAGCACTGGACATCTTGAAGACATGGAATCCTCAGTGGACTCCAAAGTACTTCATGACAGATTACAGTGAGCAAGAGATCCAGGCCCTCGCCCAAGTGTTCCCCACTGCAGTAACACACCTATGTGCATTCCACAGAGAGCAAGCCTGCCTCCGCTGGACTAAAGATGGTGAGATCTAGTAACGTGCAGAGATTGTATTGGAATCTTGTGGGTTTTTTGCAACGGAAACAGTGAATACTGCCTGTATGACCCAATTATTATGATTGTAGGAAAAAACAAGGAAATCCACAAGCCTACAATGAGGAGTATCTCAAAAACCGACCAAGAGATGTGGTCCTCCACTGTTTGAGAAGCATCAGTTCTGCTTCCCATTTCACTGCTCAAGATGTTGTGGATAAAGGTGATGGTACATGTCTAGTCAGAAGTGAGCAATCTCACCTCTTTTACTCTGTCAACCTTAGAGAAAGAAAAAACCTTGCATCACTAGGGAATTGAACCCCCAATCATCAGTCTTCAAACGTTGGTCGTTGGTAACTGTAAACAAAGAGATTGCATTTTGTTTAACTGCTAACTAACAAACGGGTTTATGCGTTCACTGAACAAAGATTATGGAAATAAAAGACCACTTTTCCATCAGAAAAATCATCAGAACCGTTTATGTCTGTTGTTTCATCTGCCTGAATAGCCAGATAATCTGCCCTTTTTACATCCTCCAGAATGCAGTCTCGAAGAACCAACAGCATGCAGTCCAAAAGTTCGTTTTGAACTGTCTTTGAGGTGCCTTTAAAGAAAGTGGCGGTCTTCAGAGGGGTGTTCCACGAACGGAGGTTTAACAAACACTGAGTTAACGCTGAACTCTAGGTTGATTGTGCCGACCAACCCAGAGTTTTCGGTTCCACAGCATCGGTTATGCATTAGTTCAATCAACTCGGGGTTGGTTAACACAGGGTTGTGCGCGTCCACGGCAAACTTAAAAAGACGTGATGTATGGATCATGGAAACCCTGATCGATATGGCGAAACGGGCCGCTTATTTCAATGAAATGGAACTCCAGGTTCTCCTGGAGAGCTATGACGAGGAGAAGGACATTATCACAAGAAAAGGGAACGCTAAAACCTCTGGAACCCGGAGAACCAAAGCCTGGCAGCGGATCGCTGACCGCGTAAATGCGTTAGTAGCATGATCCTTAATATTTGAGCCATGAATATATAAATATCCCAGTTAAGCATTCTTAAAGATCCTACCACATAACCCCTTTCTTCTAAAACAATATGTACTCCGATTGCTTCCAAGCGGTCAGAGGATCAAGTATAAAAATGAAGTAGGAACATACAAACTGGTAAGCTTTTCAGTCGGCAGACTGGATCTGGCCCTCAAATTGTCTTGACCCCGGTGGAGGAGCTGTTAATAAACATAAATTCAGGGCGCCCTGGCATGGAGGGGGTAGCCTACCTGGAGGTACCTACCACCTCAGAGAGTCATGGGCCATACCCCACACTGGTTGAATGTAGGTTTTTGTGTTTTCTTGTATTTTAGATTTTTGCCTTCGAAGTAACACATGCAAACCGTGTGCTTGCCACAGCGCATACTATTCCAAATGTTTCTTTTTTTGGTAACTGGGTAGAAAACCTGTGACAATTCATCAATTCATCAACAAGTGACAATTCATCAACTTCACAGATCAAGATGGATCAGTGCTTGTAATGAAGCCGCCGGCTACGATCGAACATTCTCCAGTGGATGCAAGTCCGTTAGGACTATTTTATACTTTATGTTGTAAATGCCTCTCGGCATAGTAGGCCTACTCAGACAATATTGCTCTTTGTATGATAGGAGGCCGATACAAATCTTGGATGGGTCATCTGAAACGACTGTGATGTGCTCAGCATCTCCAGCATTATAGCCTAGATAAAACTACCATTTGAAAAAAACGGAGGGCTACGCAAATAGTCTGGAGTGAACTGAGGCCAGGTCCTCGATTGGTAGTGTTGGCTATGCAAGGCTATTTAAATATATGAAAGATTTGCGCGAGAATCTATATCTCTCCACTCCAGCAAAAAGTCATCCAATATGCCAAGATGTCGAGCCGTGGTCTTATCAATCGCTCCCGGTGGATTGCACGTATAATTTGCGCTCTGATATCAGCAGTTCTCTCATCAAAAGGGCATGCCATTGTGAACACATGAAATCTGTGGTGAACGCCGGTTGAAATCCCCAAAACCGGGTTATGTTTCAAACTTAACCTGCGCAAAACCTGGTCCGACCAGGTTTGATTCAGAGCATATGTTGCTATAGCAACGAACATACCGTGATCCTTTTGGAACGGAAAACCTAGGGTTACAGCAAACCCTGGGTTAACTTACCCGGTTATGTGATAAAACCGGCTTTGTGGAACACCCCACAGGTGCTCCTCTAACACACCGTCCAGTGACGCCACAACATCGACTTTGACTAATCCCCGAAAAATGCCAGGGTTGTTGGAGGATGCCGTCTCATCGTGGCCCCGCAATGCCAGCTCAAAAGCTCCACAGAATTTCACACAATCAATGATCTTCGATAAAATGTGTCTGTTCTTATCAACCTCTTCGTTGTGTTACCTCACCGCAATCCTGTGTCCTTCATCCAGCTGTGCAGCTATGCTAATCCTTCCTAGCATAGCTAGCTTGACGGCGTTGTTCATGTGCACTAGTGATGTGTTGGTCGCGAACGATCCGGCTCAAAGAGCCGGCTCTTTGACGTGAACGATTGGAACCGGCTCTACGATGGGAGCCGTTTTAAGATCCTATTTGGGAGCCGGTTTTTTTTTTTCGCTCTCTCCGCCTCCCTGTCGCTGTGCTTGTGCTCTGCTTTTCGTTTTTTTTCTCCTGCGGTGCCTCGCTGTCTCTCCCCCTGCCCTCCCCCTCCCCCTCTCACTCTCACTCTCTCTCTCCCCCCCCTCCCCCTCTCACTCTCTCTCCTTGCGCGTTCTGCCTGTGGTAAAGCAGAGGTTTTTTTTTTCCTCCGTCGGTGCCTTAATGTCTCCACTGCCCTCGTGTCAAGCCTGTGCTCCACACATCTGACCAATCACACGCAGCTTTCAATTAATAATGTGCCGGGAAAACACTGAAAAAAAAGTTTCTCTCCACTTTTTTTTTGGAAAACGCAGGCAATTGGCCAAGCTGTATAGCGTTCGTGGGCAGGTGTCAATGCACAGTCACGCACGCAGCAGTCAAGAAGCACACACGGCATAAAGAAGAGGAGTCAGTGTGACAATTGAATAGGCCTGTGTGATAATGAGTGGTGACAGAAAACGGAGCAAAATCTGGACTCATTTTAATGCTACGTCAGACTCCACCAGGGCAGAGTGTAGACTCTGCAAAACCAGAATATCCTATCGTGCAGGCTCCACTAACAACCTGCACAGACACATGCGGACATCGCATGCAGCGGTGTTGCTGGAGGAGTCGAAAATGTTTAATTTAATAGCACTATAGGTCTAAATAATACTTGAAATTATGCCTTTTTGGCATGAAGCTGCTTTAATACTTTTCTCATACTGTGATGGGTATCTGTGTTTAATACAGTGAGTGAGTGGTTCAAAAAGTTTTGTTTTGTCATAGTGTTATACTTAAATTTAAAAGCACTTTATTTGATATTTGTATTGTGGCTTTTCTGTTATGAAGCTGCTCTGATTGCCTACTTTTTTGTATTGTGGTGGGTGTTTGTATTTATATTTAACTGTTACATTTTTTCAAGTTATTTATTTTGGAAGTGGTGCTATTTTGTATTAAAGGTTTTATTCATAAAGCATTGTTATGCTGCATTTAACAATGTCAATTTAACAAGTGCTTAACAATGTCAATAATGAAACAAAATGTTATAAAATTAGGTTTAAGCTATTAATTAATTAATAATGTAAAACATGTGTATGGGGAGCCGTTTGGGAGCCGAAAGAGCCGGCTCTCCACAGTAAGAAGAGCCATTAGAGCCGCATCTCGCAAAGGAGCCGAAAATCCCATCACTAATGTGCACCTTCGAGCATTCAAGTTTTTTAATGTGCTTGGATAAATGTTTTAGGTCTCTAACTCCTGTTACAGTCCACGTAGTATCTGTCCCCGGCATTTTAAAAAGTAAACACGGGAAGCAGAATACTGCATTTGCAAAACCACTTCCAGTTAGCCAAACCTTCCTGTCATACCAGTTAAATGCTGTGTTAAATTCAGGCCGGGCTAAATTCAAGTTCTGTAACGCAGAGTTTTTCCCCTAAAGTTCTCCTTTCGAAGGGGTTTAGCAAGAGAGATTTTACAGAATTTTTGGGTAGCTGAAGCCCTGTGTGTTCTTGTTCTTGTCTACTTGACGCCGCCATCTCGATTTCCCACAATTATTTCTGGTTGCTAGGATACTTAAAGCTTGGGGCGATATTTTTAGCTCCCCAAGCTTATCAAATTTGATGACGCTCATTGGCTAATTTACTCGTTGCTATGTGTTTTTTTGTCTCAGCAACAGCCTACCATTGGCTGAGCTGCTGCAGTGCCGGGGGCGACTTTCCCAGCGCCCCAGGAGGGAGGAGAAATGACCATGGACACAAATTACCCCCTAACTAATGGTTTATAGTTTATATTATATATATGGCTCGTTCTTGATAATTCAAAACACATTTATTTGTAGAATAAGCAGTACTTATTTATTTTAAATAATTATTTTGGAAAAATAAAATAATTGAAAATAATTTTTAAAAATCACTTTCAATCAGGTGGGGCGGCGCCCTAGCGCCCCCTATTGGCCAGCCGCCACTGCACCCGTGTGACCTTCTGATGAAGACGGAAGTAAATTTGTCGAATCGTGTCGTGATAAAGAAAATAACTGTGATAAAATAAAACTATAAATATTTATTTAATTAAATAGTTTACACCCTACCATTCTTTCCTCGTCACTTCCCTTGCTGCCCCATAAACAGTTTTTCTTTGAGTTTTTTGTATTCTAGATTATTTTAAGTTATCCAGGTGACTGAAGTGCGGCTACAATAACTCAAATAACTACTTAACACTATGTAGAAGAGCATCACTGAGCTCACAACATGCTTTACCTTGAGGTGGAAGTGCTGTATGAGCAGTAGATGACCAAACTGGGTAAGTATTTGCATGGGTATGACTCAAGAAATCTGGCAGATATAAATATTATTTGTAATGTTATTTGTGTATGATGTTGAAAGATTGGATTGGATTGGATTCACTTCATTGTCATTGTGCAGAGTACAACGAAATTAGGTTTTGTGACCAACCAGAAGTGCAAAAGAGCAGTAAAGTGCAGTTTGTACATGAATTATACAGTATCAGAGCAGCATAGAGGTACAATAAGTGCAGTAAATATAAATATAGTATAATAAAATAGAGTACTATGGGTGTTGATACAGGGGATATATACATTCAAGTAGAGGGATAATTGTTCAGTCAACTAGCATGGATTAGGGCAATGAATGGCCGCAGGGGGGGGGGGGGCAGACACTGAGGGGGGGGGGGGGGGGGGGTAGAGTTTAGGAGGGTGACAGCCGCAGGGAAAATGCTTCCCCTAAACCTGCTAGTCCGGGTCCGGAGAGACCTGTAGCGCCTCCCCGAGGGGAGGAGGGTGAACAGTCTGTGGTTGGGGTGAGAACAGTCCTTGCAGATGCCGCGCGCCTTTCGCAGGCATCGCTTGCTCTGGACAGCCTCGATGGAGGGGAGTGAGGAACCGATGATGCGTTGCGCAGTTTTCACCACCCTCTGCAGTGCTTTCAGGTCAGAGACGGAGCAGTTGCCATACCATACTGTGACACAGTTGGTAAGGATGCTCTCGATGATGCAGCGGTGGAAGTTCACCAGGATCTGAGGAGACAGATGGGCCTTTTTTAATTTCCTCAAGAAGAAGAGACGCTGGTGAGCCTTCTTGATCAGTGTAGAGGTGTTGAGGGTCCAAGAGAGGTCCTCTGAGATGTGGACACCCAGGAACCTCTAGCTGGTGACACGCCCAACCTCCGTCCCGTTGATACCGATGGGGGTGTGTGTGCCACCTCTAGACTTCCTGAAGTCCACAATGAGCTCTTTCTTCTTCTTAGTGTTGAGAGCCAGGTTGTTGTTGGCGCACCATGCAGTTAGGTGCTGGACCTCCTCCCTATAGGCTGTCTCATCTTTGTTGCTGAGGAGACCAATTACCGTAGTGTCGTCTGCAAACTTGACAATCGTATTGGAACCATGTATAGGTGTACAGTCGTAGATGAAGAGGGAGTAGAGGAGGGGGCTCAGCACACAGCCCTGTGTGCTGAGCCCTGTCTGCCTGAGATAAGGCAGAAAAATCTAAATAATAAAATCTAAATAATCAGAGTCAGGCACCTTGCCTGTTGTGTCTATTGCGTTATCAACCAGCCCACCTCCTAGACCAACGTGACCAAGGAGATCCATATTAACATGGCCTACAACATAAGACAATTATAGGAAATGTTCATTGATTAAATACCTTTTCCCAAATAGTCATTTTTTTCTACCTCACAACTTATAACACACCCTTAAGAAATTTAGCATTATTCAAGACAATCAAATGCAGTTGGATAATGCAGAATATATCAGGAGTGGTCCAATACCAAAATTAGTATGTGGTTCACCGAGAACATTTAGCATTTTAGAGAGAGAATTAAGAGGACAATCGAAAATGCATGACTGAAGAATGTTGTTGAAATATTGAAGCACAGGCAGATCAGAGCATCATCTATATTGTGTGGGTATAGTGTTCCATAAACCTTTCTTTACTGTTTCTTTGAATCCTACCTAAGAAGTTTGAGTGTCACACAGGTATCTTCCGTTTGTTATCTATGTGTAATTATGCTTTATCATTTACTCATGTTCAAGTTTGTTAGGAATTCTACTGTTGCTTGCTATATGCTATACATTTTTCACTGCGAACATTTGTTTCAGCTTTACCCGGGAGCTAAACAGAGAATGAATGCATCATGTTGCGTCGGGTCACGAAAGGTTCTGGGTTAAAACTCTTACCTGTAGGCAGGGTCTGAAATTAATTTTCAACACATATATTTAGACAACTGTTTGGCCCATAGAGTTTCCCACTTTGTCTAACAAAGATGACGCTTTGTTAATAATCTGGTGAATAGTTAAAAGTAAAAATAAGAAGGAAACAAAAAATATATACAATTAAAAAAGGACCTCGACAATTTATTGACACAAATAAGAATAAACTTAATTTAGGCCTACGTTTATTTTCATTGAGTTTCTACAACAGTTAGTAGATTAACATGGACATTCCATGATGTTAAGCACAAGTGAGAACATAAATTAAGCATTGAATGAAGATTAGAGAAGTTAGAAATAAAGTGAAAATGTGTAATATGAAAAATAGGTTACTGCTGAAAGATTCTACCCCTTGATTTACTGCATTCTAGTCCTTTCCCCCCTCCTCTTCTACACAAACCGCTGCACCTCCAGTCATCAGTCAGTCAAGCTCCTGAAGTTGCAAGACAACAACAGCCTCATTGGGCTCATCTCTGGTTGACCATCTGGTGTCCTGATGAGATCAAAACAACCTGGAGTTCAATGCTTTAAAGAAAGTGGAGATGGTTGTGGACTACAGGAAGAACCCAGCCCCACCCACCCCCATCACCCTGTGTGACACCCAAGTCGATTCTGTGGAGCCCTTCTGCTTCCTGGGCATCATCATCACTCATGACCTGAAGTGGGGGATGAACATCAACAAAGAAAGAAACCCCAGCAGAGGATCTAATGCCTGTGGCAGCTGAGGAAGAAGAAACTGCCCAAACCTATGATGATGCTCTTCAACACTGCCATCATAAAGTCCATCCTTTCCTCCTCCATCACCATCTGGTGGACTGCTCCCACGACAAAGGACAACATATCATTTGCTCAGCCGAAGACGGTGATGGGCTGCGAT
This sequence comes from Gadus macrocephalus, assembly GCF_031168955.1. Taxonomy (NCBI): domain Eukaryota; kingdom Metazoa; phylum Chordata; class Actinopteri; order Gadiformes; family Gadidae; genus Gadus; species Gadus macrocephalus. The sequence continues at coordinate 10,773,878 of NC_082384.1, forward strand.
CTGCCATCTCTCCTGGACCTGCACCCCTCCAGGGCCCTTGGGCGGGCAGGCAAGATTGCGGCTGACCCTGGACACAAACTCTTCCAAACATTCCCCTCCGGCAGGAGGCTGCGGTCCATCAAGAAAGAAAGAAAGAAACTTCCCGCAACAACAACAGCAGTTGCCCCAACCAACACTAACTGTCGCGTAACTCCCACTGACACCATACATACAGTCTAATACATAACTACTTAATCTCTTGTATTATCTATGTATCATCTCTCTATTATTTAATAATATTGTGATTACTAGTCATATTGTTTTCGCCTATCTTGGCCCAATATGTGTTAGGATTATGCACCAGGATGAATTTGTATGTATATATTTTTTGGGGCGTTAATGTTAACCTAACCAGGCTTTGAGCGCAACATACCTCGCTAACCCACTAATCGAGGTTTGTAATAGAAGACCCCACTGTTCACCCAGATCTGAGCCTTATTTGCAAAAATATTCTAAGCAACACTTGCCAACAAATCCTCCTCGAAATAGATGTGTAACCACAGAATAAAGTCAACGCTGTAAATTTGATTACGTTTATTCATTTTGGTACACTGGTTTACATCAAGGTTCTACATATTTTAGAGCAGTCCTTTGATAAACATAAAGAAGAAGGCTAAACAAACAGCAGTTCTGATGGTCATTTTCAGAGTTGGTCCTCCTGAGGTGGTAGCGTCACTCGATGTTAGTCCTGCAGTTGTACTTTGCCCTTGAGTAGAAGTGGGTCCTGCAGTGGTTGCTTGTCCTGAGGTTATTGTAGTTGGTCCTACTGAGGTTGGTCCTACCAAGGCAGGTCATGCAGAGGGTATGATTTTATATTTAAGTATATTATCTTGAGATGAATTAAAACTTTTACAGTACCTTTTACAGCCCATCCAATTTGCTTTGCTAACAAAGTGTTTAAACTAGCAATAGATGTGGAATTATAATTTACATAATTGATCTAACATTTTTAAGTTTTGGTTACCTGCAGCAATAGTAGTAGTGTCCACATCAAGAAAAGTGATTAGATGTTTTATTGCGTCCTTCAACACCTGCACTGCACGGCTTTTAGTGGGAACAGCAGATTCTTTGTTGAAGATCAGCATCATTTCCACAAAGACTGATCCCTTACTAGAAATGTAAAAATGAAAATGAAACGAAAACACCACAATTAATTTTTCTACCAGTATCATATTGATTGGCTATCATCTATGTGATATTCATAAAGGTATTCATTAATAAATAAAGAGTATGGAAGTAATTCAATAAAATTGGTTGTGCTTACCCAAAGAATAATTCAATAAAATTGGTTGTACTTACGCAAAATAATTGATTGTACTCCTGGAATATGTTCCAGGAAAACTTGGTTTGAAGCCATTATTAACCTATGATAAAAAACAAAATGATTTAATATTCAACATATTTTATGTTTTTAATGTTCAAATACAGGAATTCAATGTTTTTCATAAATCAAACTGAATTAAATCTTCATAACATTATCTCACCTCTGTCGTAACATTAGCAGCCAGCACCTGATAGGCAGTCGAGCTTGGATCTAAGTAGTCTTCTGTAAACGTACGTCTCATGCTGAATCTCAAATCAATCGTCCCTTCATTTTCTGTAGAGGGCTCAGTAGGCTCGGGGATGGTAGTTTCTGTTACAGTACTTCTGACTGTCGGAGAGGAAGTTGTGGGAGCTATAGCCTGACTCGTTTGCCCAACTATAGTAGTTGTAGAAAATGTGGTCCTCAACATAGATGTGGGCCCTACTCTGATAGCAGTAGATCCTTCAGTTGTAGATATGAGTCCTAATTGGCTAGGTGTAAACCTTCTAGTGGTAGCTGAAGATACTGATGTCATTATTGTGCTTGTTGTTCCAGCTGTTCTTGTTGTTGTTGTAGCAGAAGTGGGTCCGACATTGGAACTCATTTTTGTTGTCGTTGTTGGTCCTGCGGTTGTTGACACTGTATTTGTTGTTGCTGGACCTCCCATTGTAGTTGTGGGTCCTGCTGTAGTAATTGTTGGCCCTGTAGTTGTTATTGTTGGTCCTGCGGTTATTGTATTGGGTTCCGCTGTGGTCATTGTTGTAGATCCTGCTACATTAGTGGTTGGCCCTGCAGTTGAATCTGTGTTTCTCAGAATAGTAGTTAATGGTTCTGCAATAGACGTTGTAGGTCCTGGAGTTGTTGTTACTTCAGAACTTGTCGTTGTTGGTCCTGCAGTTGTTGTTGTGGGTCCTGTGGTAGTAGCTCGAGGTCCAGCAATTGTTGTGTTTGGTTCAGGAGTTGTCAGTGTTGATACTGTTGTTGTTTTTGTGTGTCCTGCAGTTGTAGCTCTTGGTCCTGCAGTTGTTGTTCGTTCAGCAGTTTGTGTTGTTTGTCTTGCATTTGTAATTGCTCCTGCAGTAGCATTGCTTGGTCCTTCTGTTGTTGCTGGTTCTGCAGTTGACGTTGTTCGTACTGCAGTTTTTGTTGAAAGTCCTGCAGTTGTAGCTCTTGTTCCAGCAGTTGTTGTTGGTGTTTCCACAGTTGGCATTGGTCGTACTGCATTTGCTGTTGTGGATCCCGTAGTAGTAGTTGATAGTCTTGCAGTAGTAGTGGCAGGTCCTGCAATTGTTTTTGGTTCAATAGTTGGCTTAAATGATACTGCAATTGTTGTTTTTAGGAGTTCTGTTGGGAGTTCTGCAGTTGTTGTGGGTCCCCCTGTATTGGTTAATGGTCCTGCAGTAGCATTGGTAGGTTCTTCTTTTGTTGCTGGTTCTGCAGTTGGCGTTGTTGGTCCTGCAGTTGTTATTGATCCTGCAGTTGTTGTTTTTGGCAATGCAGTAGTTGGTACTGCGGATGCTGTTGTTTGTTCAGAAGTTGTAGTTGTTAGTGCCGCAATTTTTGTTGTTCCTGCAGTTGTTTTGGGTCGCGACATAGTAGTTAATGGTTCTGCAGTTGCAGTGGTAGGTCTTTCTTTTGATGTTGGTTCAGTAGTTGTCATTATTGGTCCTGCAGTTTTTGTTGTGAGTGCTGCCTCTGTAGCTCTTGTTCCAGCAGTTGTTATTGGTTCAACCGTTGGCGTGGTAGGTCCTGCAGTTGTTATTTTTTGCGCTGCAGTTTTTGGTCCCAGCGATTGTTTTGTTTGTTCAACAGATGGCATGGTTCGTCCTAAAGTTGTGGTCAATTGTCCTGCAGTAGCAGTGCTGGGTCCTTCTGTTGTTGCTGGTTCTGCAGTTGGCGTTGTTGGTACTGCAGTTTTTGTTGAGAGTCCTGCAGTTTTAGCTCTTGTTCCAGCAGTTGTTGTTGATGTTTCCACAGTTGGCATTGGTCGTACTGCATTTGCTGTTGTGGATCCCGTAGTAGTAGTTGATAGTCTTGCAGTAGGAGTGGCAGGTCCTGCAATTGTTTTTGGTTCAATAGTTGTCGTTTTTGGTATTGCAGTTGTTGATGTTCCTTCCGTTGTAGCTCTTGTTCCAGCAATTGTAGTTGTGGGTTCAGAAGGTGACGTTGGTGGTCCTGCAATTGTTGTTGTTCCTGCAGTTGTTTTGGGTCGCGACATAGTAGTTAATGGTTCTGCAGTTGCAGTCGTAGGTCTTTCTTTTGATGTTGGTTCAGTTATTGCCATTATTGGTCCTGCAGTTTTTGTTGTGAGTGCTATCTCTGTAGCTCTTGTTCCAGCAGTTGTTATTGGTTCTACCGTTGGCTTGGAAGGTCCTGCAGTTGTTATTTTTTGCACTGCAGTTTTTGGTCCCAGAGATTGTTTTGTTTGTTCAACAGATGGCATGGTTTTTCCTGCAGTTGTGGTTAATTGTCCTGCAGTAGCAGTGCTGGGTCCTTCTGTTGTTGCTGGTTCTGCAGTTGGCGTTGTTGGTACTGCAGTTTTTGTTGAGTGTCCTGCAGTTTTAGCTCTTGTTCCAGCAGTTGTTGTTGTTGGTTCCAAAGTTGGCATTGTTCGTACTGCATTTGTTGTTGTGGATCCCGCAGTAGTAGTTAATAGTCTTGCAGTAGTAGTGGCAGGTCCTGCAATTGTTTTTGGTTCAATAGTTGTCGTTGTTGGTATTGCAGTTGTTGATGTTCCTGCAGTTGTAGCTCTTGTTCCAGCAATTGTAGTTCTGGGTTCAGAAGTTGACGTTGTTGGTACTGCAGTTTTCCTTGTGAGTCCTTCAGTTGTTTTGTGTCCCCCGGTATTAGTTAATGGTCCTGCAGAAGAAGTGGTATGTCCTTCACTTGTTGTTTTCTCTGCAGTTGGTGTTGTAGGTGCTGCATTTGTTGTGGGTCCCACACTTTTACTTAATAGTCTTGCAGTAGAAGTAGTAGGTCCTGCAATTGTTTTTGGTTCAACAGTTGTCATTGGTCCTGCAGTTGTTGAGGTTCCTGCAGTTGTAGCACTTTTTACAGCAATTGAGGTTGTTAGTTCAGAAGTTGTCGTTATTGGTCCTGTAGTTTTTGTTGCAGGTCCTGCAGTTGTAGCTCTTCTTCCAGCAGTTGTTGTTGTTGGTTCAACAGTTGGCTTAAATGATACTGCAATTGTTTTTAGGACTGCAGTCGTAGGTCCTGCGGATGGGGTTGTTTGTTCAACAGTTGGCGTTGTTGATCCTGCAGTTGTTGTTGTGTTTCCCGCAGTTGTGGCAGTTTTTGATGACAGTTCTGCAGTTGAAGCTCTTGTTCCAGCAGTTGTTGTTTTTGGTTCAAAAGTTGTCGTTGTTGGTTTTGCAGTGGTTGATGATCCTGCGGTTGTACCTCTTGTTCCATTAATTGTTGTTGTTGGTTCAGAAGTTGTCGCTGTTGGTCCTGCAGCTTTTGTTGTGAGTTCTGCAGTTGTTGTGGGTCCCCCTGTATTGGTTAATGGTCCTGCAGTAGCATTGGTAGGTTCTTCTTTTGTTGCTGGTTGTGCAGTTGGCGTTGTTGGTCCTGCAGTTGTTATTGATCCTGCAGTTGTTGTTTTTGGCAATGCAGTAGTTGGTACTGCGGATGCTGTTGTTTGTTCAGAAGTTGTAGTTGTTAGTGCCGCAATTTTTGTTGTTCCTGCAGTTGTTTTGGGTCGCAACATAGTAGTTAATGGTTCTGCAGTTGCAGTCGTAGGTCTTTCTTTTGATGTTGGTTCAGTTGTTGCCATTATTGGTCCTGCAGTTTTTGTTGTGAGTGCTGTCTCTGTAGCTCTTGTTCCAGCAGTTGTTATTGGTTCTACCGTTGGCTTGGTAGGTCCTGCAGTTGTTATTTTTTGCACTGCAGTTTTTGGTCCCAGAGATTGTTTTGTTTGTTCAACAGATGGCATGGTTTTTCCTGCAGTTGTGGTTAATTGTCCTGCAGTAGCAGTGCTGGGTCCTTCTGTTGTTGCTGGTTCTGCAGTTGGCGTTGTTGGTACTGCAGTTTTTGTTGAGTGTCCTGCAGTTTTAGCTCTTGTTCCAGCAGTTGTTGTTGTTGGTTCCAAAGTTGGCATTGTTCGTACTGCATTTGTTGTTGTGGATCCCGCAGTAGTAGTTAATAGTCTTGCAGTAGTAGTCGCAGGTCCTGCAATTGTTTTTGGTTCAATAGTTGTCGTTGTTGGTATTGCAGTTGTTGATGTTCCTGCAGTTGTAGCTCTTGTTCCAGCAATTGTAGTTCTGGGTTCAGAAGTTGACGTTGTTGGTACTGCAGTTTTCGTTGTGAGTCCTTCAGTTGTTTTGTGTCCCCCGGTAGTAGTTAATGGTCCTGCAGAAGAAGTGGTATGTCCTTCACTTGTTGTTTTCTCTGCAGTTGGTGTTGTAGGTGCTGCATTTGTTGTGGGTCCCACACTTTTACTTAATAGTCTTGCAGTAGAAGTAGTAGGTCCTGCAATTGTTTTTGGTTCAACAGTTGTCATTGGTCCTGCAGTTGTTGAGGTTCCTGCAGTTGTAGCACTTTTTACAGCAATTGAGGTTGTTAGTTCAGAAGTTGTCGTTATTGGTCCTGTAGTTTTTGTTGCAGGTCCTGCAGTTGTAGCTCTTCTTCCAGCAGTTGTTGTTGTTGGTTCAACAGTTGGCTTAAATGATACTGCAATTGTTTTTAGGACTGCAGTCGTAGGTCCTGCGGATGGGGTTGTTTGTTCAACAGTTGGCGTTGTTGATCCTGCAGTTGTTGTTGTGTTTCCCGCAGTTGTGGCAGTTTTTGATAACAGTTCTGCAGTTGAAGCTCTTGTTCCAGCAGTTGTTGTTTTTGGTTCAAAAGTTGTCGTTGTTGGTTTTGCAGTGGTTGATGATCCTGCGGTTGTACCTCTTGTTCCATTAATTGTTGTTGTTGGTTCAGAAGTTGTCGTTGTTGGTCCTGCAGCTTTTGTTGTGAGTTCTGCAGTTGTTGTGGGTCCCCCTGTATTGGTTAATGGTCCTGCAGTAGCATTGGTAGGTTCTTCTTTTGTTGCTGGTTGTGCAGTTGGCGTTGTTGGTCCTGCAGTTGTTATTGATCCTGCAGTTGTTGTTTTTGGCAATGCAGTAGTTGGTACTGCGGATGCTGTTGTTTGTTCAGAAGTTGTAGTTGTTAGTGCCGCAATTTTTGTTGTTCCTGCAGTTGTTTTGGGTCGCAACATAGTAGTTAATGGTTCTGCAGTTGCAGTCGTAGGTCTTTCTTTTGATGTTGGTTCAGTTGTTGCCATTATTGGTCCTGCAGTTTTTGTTGTGAGTGCTGTCTCTGTAGCTCTTGTTCCAGCAGTTGTTATTGGTTCTACCGTTGGCTTGGTAGGTCCTGCAGTTGTTATTTTTTGCACTGCAGTTTTTGGTCCCAGAGATTGTTTTGTTTGTTCAACAGATGGCATGGTTTTTCCTGCAGTTGTGGTTAATTGTCCTGCAGTAGCAGTGCTGGGTCCTTCTGTTGTTGCTGGTTCTGCAGTTGGCGTTGTTGGTACTGCAGTTTTTGTTGAGTGTCCTGCAGTTTTAGCTCTTGTTCCAGCAGTTGTTGTTGTTGGTTCCAAAGTTGGCATTGTTCGTACTGCATTTGTTGTTGTGGATCCCGCAGTAGTAGTTAATAGTCTTGCAGTAGTAGTCGCAGGTCCTGCAATTGTTTTTGGTTCAATAGTTGTCGTTGTTGGTATTGCAGTTGTTGATGTTCCTGCAGTTGTAGCTCTTGTTCCAGCAATTGTAGTTCTGGGTTCAGAAGTTGACGTTGTTGGTACTGCAGTTTTCGTTGTGAGTCCTTCAGTTGTTTTGTGTCCCCCGGTAGTAGTTAATGGTCCTGCAGAAGAAGTGGTATGTCCTTCACTTGTTGTTTTCTCTGCAGTTGGTGTTGTAGGTGCTGCATTTGTTGTGGGTCCCACACTTTTACTTAATAGTCTTGCAGTAGAAGTAGTAGGTCCTGCAATTGTTTTTGGTTCAACAGTTGTCATTGGTCCTGCAGTTGTTGAGGTTCCTGCAGTTGTAGCACTTTTTACAGCAATTGAGGTTGTTAGTTCAGAAGTTGTCGTTATTGGTCCTGTAGTTTTTGTTGCAGGTCCTGCAGTTGTAGCTCTTCTTCCAGCAGTTGTTGTTGTTGGTTCAACAGTTGGCTTAAATGATACTGCAATTGTTTTTAGGACTGCAGTCGTAGGTCCTGCGGATGGGGTTGTTTGTTCAACAGTTGGCGTTGTTGATCCTGCAGTTGTTGTTGTGTTTCCCGCAGTTGTGGCAGTTTTTGATAACAGTTCTGCAGTTGAAGCTCTTGTTCCAGCAGTTGTTGTTTTTGGTTCAAAAGTTGTCGTTGTTGGTTTTGCAGTGGTTGATGATCCTGCGGTTGTACCTCTTGTTCCATTAATTGTTGTTGTTGGTTCAGAAGTTGTTGTTGTTGGTCCTGCAGCTTTTGTTGTGAGTTCTGCAGTTGTTGTGGGTCCCCCTGTATTGGTTAATGGTCCTGCAGTAGCATTGGTAGGTTCTTCTTTTGTTGCTGGTTCTGCAGTTGGCGTTGTTGGTCCTGCAGTTGTTATTGATCCTGCAGTTGTTGTTTTTGGCAATGCAGTAGTTGGTACTGCGGATGCTGTTTGTTCAGAAGTTGTAGTTGTTAGTGCCGCAATTTTTGTTGTTCCTGCAGTTGTTTTGGGTCGCGACATAGTAGTTAATGGTTCTGCAGTTGCAGTGGTAGGTCTTTCTTTTGATGTTGGTTCAGTAGTTGTCATTATTGGTCCTGCAGTTTTTGTTGTGAGTGCTGCCTCTGTAGCTCTTTTTCCAGCAGTTGTTATTGGTTCAACCGTTGGCGTGGTGGGTCCTGCAGTTGTTATTTTTTGCACTGCAGTTTTTGGTCCCAGCGATTGTTTTGTTTGTTCAACAGATGGCATGGTTCGTCCTAAAGTTGTGGTCAATTGTCCTGCAGTAGCAGTGCTGGGTCCTTCTGTTGTTGCTGGTTCTGCAGTTGGCGTTGTTGGTACTGCAGTTTTTGTTGAGAGTACTGCAGTTTTAGCTCTTGTTCCAGCAGTTGTTGTTGATGTTTCCACAGTTGGCATTGGTCGTACTGTATTTGCTGTTGTGGATCCCGTAGTAGTAGTTGATAGTCTTGCAGTAGGAGTAGCAGGTCCTGCAATTGTTTTTGGTTCAATAGTTGTCGTTGTTGGTATTGCAGTTGTTGATGTTCCTTCCGTTGTAGCTCTTGTTCCAGCAATTGTAGTTGTGGGTTCAAAAGGTGACGTTGGTGGTCCTGCAATTGTTGTTGTTCCTGCAGTTGTTTTGGGTCGCGACATCGTAGTTAATGGTTCTGCAGTTGCAGTCGTAGGTCTTTCTTTTGATGTTGGTTCAGTTGTTGCCATTATTGGTCCTGCAGTTTTTGTTGTGAGTGCTGTCTCTGTAGCTCTTGTTCCAGCAGTTGTTATTGGTTCTACCGTTGGCGTGGTAGGTCCTGCAGTGGTTATTTTTTGCACTGCAGTTTTTGGTCCCAGAGATTGTTTTGTTTGTTCAACAGATGGCATGGTTTTTCCTGCAGTTGTGGTTAATTGTCCTGCAGTAGCAGTGCTGGGTCCTTCTGTTGTTGCTGGTTCTGCAGTTAGCGTTGTTGGTACTGCAGTTTTTGTTGAGTGTCCTGCAGTTTTAGCTCTTGTTCCAGCAGTTGTTGTTGTTGGTTCCAAAGTTGGCATTGTTCGTACTGCATTTGTTGTTGTGGATCCCGCAGTAGTAGTTAATAGTCTTGCAGTAGTAGTGGCAGGTCCTGCAATTGTTTTTGGTTCAATAGTTGTCGTTGTTGGTATTGCAGTTGTTGATGTTCCTGCAGTTGTAGCACTTGTTCCAGCAATTGTAGTTCTGGGTTCAGAAGTTGACGTTGTTGGTACTGCAGTTTTCGTTGTGAGTCCTTCAGTTGTTTTGTGTCCCCCGGTATTAGTTAATGGTCCTGCAGTAGCAGTGGTAGGTCCTTCTTTTGTTGTTGATCCTGCAGTTGGTGGTGTTGGTGCTGCAGTTGTTGTGAGTACTGCAGTTGTAGCTATTGTTCCTGCAATTGTTGTTTTTGGTTCAATAATTGGTGTTATTGGTCCGGCCATTGTTATAACTCCTGCATTTGTTGTTTTTGGCACTGCAGTAGTTGGTCCAGTTGGCGTTGTTGGTCCTGTAGTTCTTGTTGATCCTGCAGTTGTAACTCTTGTTCCAGCCTTTATAGTTCTTTGTTCAGAAGTTGTCGTTGTTGGTCCTACACTTTTTGTTGTGAGTCTTTCAGTTGTTGTGGTTCCCCCCGTAGTAGTTAATGGTCCTGCAGTAGAAGTGGTATGTCCTTCTCTTGTTGTTGGTTCTGCATTTGGTGTTGTAGGTGCTGCAGGTGTTGTTGTGAGTTCCGCACTTTTAGTTAATAGTCTTGCAGTAGAAGTAGTAGGTCCTGCAATTGTTTTTGGTTCAACAGTTGTCATTGGTCCTGCAGTTGTTGAGGTTCCTGCAGTTGTAGCACTTTTTACAGCAATTGAGGTTGTTAGTTCAGAAGTTGTCGTTATTGGTCCTGTAGTTTTTGTTGCGGGTCCTGCAGTTGTAGCTCTTCTTCCAGCAGTTGTTGTTGTTGTTGGTTCAACAGTTGGCTTAAATGATACTGCAATTGTTGTTTTTAGGACTGCAGTCGTATGTCCTGCGGATGGGGTTGTTTGTTCAACAGTTGGCGTTGTTGATCCTGCAGTTGTTGTTGTGTTTCCCGCAGTTGTGGCAGTTTTTGATGACAGTTCTGCAGTTGAAGCTCTTGTTCCAGCAGTTGTTGTTTTTGGTTCAAAAGTTGTCGTTGTTGGTTTTGCAGTGGTTGATGATCCTGCGGTTGTACCTCTTGTTCCATTAATTGTTGTTGTTGGTTCAGAAGTTGTCGTTGTTGGTCCTGCAGCTTTTGTTGTGAGTTCTGCAGTTGTTGTGGGTCCCCCTGTATTGGTTAATGGTCCTGCAGTAGCATTGGTAGGTTCTTCTTTTGTTGCTGGTTCTGCAGTTGGCGTTGTTGGTCCTGCAGTTGTTATTGATCCTGCAGTTGTTGTTTTTGGCAATGCAGTAGTTGGTACTGCGGATGCTGTTGTTTGTTCAGAAGTTGTAGTTGTTAGTGCCGCAATTTTTGTTGTTCCTGCAGTTGTTTTGGGTCGCAACATAGTAGTTAATGGTTCTGCAGTTGCAGTCGTAGGTCTTTCTTTTGATGTTGGTTCAGTTGTTGCCATTATTGGTCCTGCAGTTTTTGTTGTGAGTGCTGTCTCTGTAGCTCTTGTTCCAGCAGTTGTTATTGGTTCTACCGTTGGCTTGGTAGGTCCTGCAGTTGTTATTTTTTGCACTGCAGTTTTTGGTCCCAGAGATTGTTTTGTTTGTTCAACAGATGGCATGGTTTTTCCTGCAGTTGTGGTTAATTGTCCTGCAGTAGCAGTGCTGGGTCCTTCTGTTGTTGCTGGTTCTGCAGTTGGCGTTGTTGGTACTGCAGTTTTTGTTGAGTGTCCTGCAGTTTTAGCTCTTGTTCCAGCAGTTGTTGTTGTTGGTTCCAAAGTTGGCATTGTTCGTACTGCATTTGTTGTTGTGGATCCCGCAGTAGTAGTTAATAGTCTTGCAGTAGTAGTGGCAGGTCCTGCAATTGTTTTTGGTTCAATAGTTGTCGTTGTTGGTATTGCAGTTGTTGATGTTCCTGCAGTTGTAGCTCTTGTTCCAGCAATTGTAGTTCTGGGTTCAGAAGTTGACGTTGTTGGTACTGCAGTTTTCGTTGTGAGTCCTTCAGTTGTTTTGTGTCCCCCGGTAGTAGTTAATGGTCCTGCAGAAGAAGTGGTATGTCCTTCACTTGTTGTTTTCTCTGCAGTTGGTGTTGTAGGTGCTGCATTTGTTGTGGGTCCCACACTTTTACTTAATAGTCTTGCAGTAGAAGTAGTAGGTCCTGCAATTGTTTTTGGTTCAACAGTTGTCATTGGTCCTGCAGTTGTTGAGGTTCCTGCAGTTGTAGCACTTTTTACAGCAATTGAGGTTGTTAGTTCAGAAGTTGTCGTTATTGGTCCTGTAGTTTTTGTTGCAGGTCCTGCAGTTGTAGCTCTTCTTCCAGCAGTTGTTGTTGTTGGTTCAACAGTTGGCTTAAATGATACTGCAATTGTTTTTAGGACTGCAGTCGTAGGTCCTGCGGATGGGGTTGTTTGTTCAACAGTTGGCGTTGTTGATCCTGTAGTTGTTGTTGTGTTTCCCGCAGTTGTGGCAGTTTTTGATGACAGTTCTGCAGTTGAAGCTCTTGTTCCAGCAGTTGTTGTTTTTGGTTCAAAAGTTGTCGTTGTTGGTTTTGCAGTGGTTGATGATCCTGCGGTTGTACCTCTTGTTCCATTAATTGTTGTTGTTGGTTCAGAAGTTGTCGTTGTTGGTCCTGCAGCTTTTGTTGTGAGTTCTGCAGTTGTTGTGGGTCCCCCTGTATTGGTTAATGGTCCTGCAGTAGCATTGGTAGGTTCTTCTTTTGTTGCTGGTTCTGCAGTTGGCGTTGTTGGTCCTGCAGTTGTTATTGATCCTGCAGTTGTTGTTTTTGGCAATGCAGTAGTTGGTACTGCGGATGCTGTTTGTTCAGAAGTTGTAGTTGTTAGTGCCGCAATTTTTGTTGTTCCTGCAGTTGTTTTGGGTCGCGACATAGTAGTTAATGGTTCTGCAGTTGCAGTCGTAGGTCTTTCTTTTGATGTTGGTTCAGTTGTTGCCATTATTGGTCCTGCAGTTTTTGTTGTGAGTGCTGTCTCTGTAGCTCTTGTTCCAGCAGTTGTTATTGGTTCAACCGTTGGCGTGGTGGGTCCTGCAGTTGTTATTTTTTGCACTGCAGTTTTTGGTCCCAGAGATTGTTTTGTTTGTTCAACAGATGGCATGGTTTTTCCTGCAGTTGTGGTTAATTGTCCTGCAGTAGCAGTGCTGGGTCCTTCTGTTGTTGCTGGTTCTGCAGTTAGCGTTGTTGGTACTGCAGTTTTTGTTGAGTGTCCTGCAGTTTTAGCTCTTGTTCCAGCAGTTGTTGTTGTTGGTTCCAAAGTTGGCATTGTTCGTACTGCATTTGTTGTTGTGGATCCCGCAGTAGTAGTTAATAGTCTTGCAGTAGTAGTGGCAGGTCCTGCAATTGTTTTTGGTTCAATAGTTGTCGTTGTTGGTATTGCAGTTGTTGATGTTCCTGCAGTTGTAGCACTTGTTCCAGCAATTGTAGTTCTGGGTTCAGAAGTTGACGTTGTTGGTACTGCAGTTTTCGTTGTGAGTCCTTCAGTTGTTTTGTGTCCCCCGGTATTAGTTAATGGTCCTGCAGTAGCAGTGGTAGGTCCTTCTTTTGTTGTTGATCCTGCAGTTGGTGGTGTTGGTGCTGCAGTTGTTGTGAGTACTGCAGTTGTAGCTATTGTTCCTGCAGTTGTTGTTTTTGGTTCAATAATTGGTGTTGTTGGTCCGGCCATTGTTATAACTCCTGCATTTGTTGTTTTTGGCACTGCAGTAGTTGGTCCAGTTGGCGTTGTTGGTCCTGTAGTTCTTGTTGATCCTGCAGTTGTAACTCTTGTTCCAGCCTTTATAGTTCTTTGTTCAGAAGTTGTCGTTGTTGGTCCTACACTTTTTGTTGTGAGTCTTTCAGTTGTTGTGGTTCCCCCCGTAGTAGTTAATGGTCCTGCAGTAGAAGTGGTATGTCCTTCTCTTGTTGTTGGTTCTGCATTTGGTGTTGTAGGTGCTGCAGGTGTTGTTGTGAGTTCCGCACTTTTAGTTAATAGTCTTGCAGTAGAAGTAGTAGGTCCTGCAATTGTTTTTGGTTCAACAGTTGTCATTGGTACTGCAGTTGTTGAGGTTCCTTCAGTTGTAGCACTTTTTACAGCAATTGAGGTTGTTAGTTCAGAAGTTGTCGTTATTGGTCCTGTAGTTTTTGTTGCGGGTCCTGCAGTTGTAGCTCTTCTTCCAGCAGTTGTTGTTGTTGTTGGTTCAACAGTTGGCTTAAATGATACTGCAATTGTTGTTTTTAGGACTGCAGTCGTAGGTCCTGCGGATGGGGTTGTTTGTTCAACAGTTGGCGTTGTTGATCCTGCAGTTGTTGTTGTGTTTCCCGCAGTTGTGGCAGTTTTTGATGACAGTTCTGCAGTTGAAGCTCTTGTTCCAGCAGTTGTTGTTTTTGGTTCAAAAGTTGTCGTTGTTGGTTTTGCAGTGGTTGATGATCCTGCGGTTGTACCTCTTGTTCCATTAATTGTTGTTGTTGGTTCAGAAGTTGTCGTTGTTGGTCCTGCAGCTTTTGTTGTGAGTTCTGCAGTTGTTGTGGGTCCCCCTGTATTGGTTAATGGTCCTGCAGTAGCATTGGTAGGTTCTTCTTTTGTTGCTGGTTCTGCAGTTGGCGTTGTTGGTCCTGCAGTTGTTATTGATCCTGCAGTTGTTGTTTTTGGCAATGCAGTAGTTGGTACTGCGGATGCTGTTGTTTGTTCAGAAGTTGTAGTTGTTAGTGCCGCAATTTTTGTTGTTCCTGCAGTTGTTTTGGGTCGCAACATAGTAGTTAATGGTTCTGCAGTTGCAGTCGTAGGTCTTTCTTTTGATGTTGGTTCAGTTGTTGCCATTATTGGTCCTGCAGTTTTTGTTGTGAGTGCTGTCTCTGTAGCTCTTGTTCCAGCAGTTGTTATTGGTTCTACCGTTGGCTTGGTAGGTCCTGCAGTTGTTATTTTTTGCACTGCAGTTTTTGGTCCCAGAGATTGTTTTGTTTGTTCAACAGATGGCATGGTTTTTCCTGCAGTTGTGGTTAATTGTCCTGCAGTAGCAGTGCTGGGTCCTTCTGTTGTTGCTGGTTCTGCAGTTGGCGTTGTTGGTACTGCAGTTTTTGTTGAGTGTCCTGCAGTTTTAGCTCTTGTTCCAGCAGTTGTTGTTGTTGGTTCCAAAGTTGGCATTGTTCGTACTGCATTTGTTGTTGTGGATCCCGCAGTAGTAGTTAATAGTCTTGCAGTAGTAGTGGCAGGTCCTGCAATTGTTTTTGGTTCAATAGTTGTCGTTGTTGGTATTGCAGTTGTTGATGTTCCTGCAGTTGTAGCTCTTGTTCCAGCAATTGTAGTTCTGGGTTCAGAAGTTGACGTTGTTGGTACTGCAGTTTTCCTTGTGAGTCCTTCAGTTGTTTTGTGTCCCCCGGTATTAGTTAATGGTCCTGCAGAAGAAGTGGTATGTCCTTCACTTGTTGTTTTCTCTGCAGTTGGTGATGTAGGTGCTGCATTTGTTGTGGGTCCCACACTTTTACTTAATAGTCTTGCAGTAGAAGTAGTAGGTCCTGCAATTGTTTTTGGTTCAACAGTTGTCATTGGTCCTGCAGTTGTTGAGGTTCCTGCAGTTGTAGCACTTTTTACAGCAATTGAGGTTGTTAGTTCAGAAGTTGTCGTTATTGGTCCTGTAGTTTTTGTTGCAGGTCCTGCATTTGTAGCTCTTCTTCCAGCAGTTGTTGTTGTTGGTTCAACAGTTGGCTTAGTAGTTGGTCCAGTTGGCGTTGTTGGTCCTGTAGTTCTTGTTGATCCTGCAGTTGTAACTCTTGTTCCAGCCTTTATAGTTCTTTGTTCAGAAGTTGTCGTTGTTGGTCCTACACTTTTTGTTGTGAGTCTTTCAGTTGTTGTGGTTACCCCCGTATTAGTTAATGGTCCTGCAGTAGAAGTGGTATGTCCTTCTCTTGTTGTTGGTTCTGCATTTGGTGTTGTAGGTGCTGCAGGTGTTGTTGTGAGTTCCGCACTTTTAGTTAATAGTCTTGCAGTAGAAGTAATAGGTCCTGCAATTGTTTTTGGTTCAACAGTTGTCATTGGTCCTGCAGTTGTTGAGGTTCCTGCAGTTGTAGCACTTTTTACAGCAATTGAGGTTGTTAGTTCAGAAGTTGTCGTTATTGGTCCTGTAGTTTTTGTTGCGGGTCCTGCAGTTGTAGCTCTTCTTCCAGCAGTTGTTGTTGTTGTTGGTTCAACAGTTGGCTTAAATGATACTGCAATTGTTGTTTTTAGGACTGCAGTCGTAGGTCCTGCGGATGGGGTTGTTTGTTCAATAGTTGGCGTTGTTGATCCTGCAGTTGTTGTTGTGTTTCCCGCAGTTGTGGCAGTTTTTGATGACAGTTCTGCAGTTGAAGCTCTTGTTCCAGCAGTTGTTGTTTTTGGTTCAAAAGTTGTCGTTGTTGGTTTTGCAGTGGTTGATGATCCTGCGGTTGTACCTCTTGTTCCATTAATTGTTGTTGTTGGTTCAGAAGTTGTCGTTGTTGGTCCTGCAGCTTTTGTTGTGAGTTCTGCAGTTGTTGTGGGTCCCCCTGTATTGGTTAATGGTCCTGCAGTAGCATTGGTAGGTTCTTCTTTTGTTGCTGGTTCTGCAGTTGGCGTTGTTGGTCCTGCAGTTGTTATTGATCCTGCAGTTGTTGTTTTTGGCAATGCAGTAGTTGGTACTGCGGATGCTGTTGTTTGTTCAGAAGTTGTAGTTGTTAGTGCCACAATTTTTGTTGTTCCTGCAGTTGTTTTGGGTCGCAACATAGTAGTTAATGGTTCTGCAGTTGCAGTCGTAGGTCTTTCTTTTGATGTTGGTTCAGTTGTTGCCATTATTGGTCCTGCAGTTTTTGTTGTGAGTGCTGTCTCTGTAGCTCTTGTTCCAGCAGTTGTTATTGGTTCTACCGTTGGCTTGGTAGGTCCTGCAGTTGTTATTTTTTGCACTGCAGTTTTTGGTCCCAGAGATTGTTTTGTTTGTTCAACAGATGGCATGGTTTTTCCTGCAGTTGTGGTTAATTGTCCTGCAGTAGCAGTGCTGGGTCCTTCTGTTGTTGCTGGTTCTGCAGTTGGCGTTGTTGGTACTGCAGTTTTTGTTGAGTGTCCTGCAGTTTTAGCTCTTGTTCCAGCAGTTGTTGTTGTTGGTTCCAAAGTTGGCATTGTTCGTACTGCATTTGTTGTTGTGGATCCCGCAGTAGTAGTTAATAGTCTTGCAGTAGTAGTGGCAGGTCCTGCAATTGTTTTTGGTTCAATAGTTGTCGTTGTTGGTATTGCAGTTGTTGATGTTCCTGCAGTTGTAGCTCTTGTTCCAGCAATTGTAGTTCTGGGTTCAGAAGTTGACGATGTTAGTATTGCAGTTTTCCTTGTGAGTCCTTCAGTTGTTTTGTGTCCCCCGGTATTAGTTAATGGTCCTGCAGAAGAAGTGGTATGTCCTTCACTTGTTGTTTTCTCTGCAGTTGGTGTTGTAGGTGCTGCATTTGTTGTGGGTCCCACACTTTTACTTAATAGTCTTGCAGTAGAAGTAGTAGGTCCTGCAATTGTTTTTGGTTCAACAGTTGTCATTGGCCCTGCAGTTGTTGAGGTTCCTGCAGTTGTAGCACTTTTTACAGCAATTGAGGTTGTTAGTTCAGAAGTTGTCGTTATTGGTCCTGTAGTTTTTGTTGCAGGTCCTGCATTTGTAGCTCTTCTTCCAGCAGTTGTTGTTGTTGGTTCAACAGTTGGCTTAGTAGTTGGTCCAGTTGGCGTTGTTGGTCCTGTAGTTCTTGTTGATCCTGCAGTTGTAACTCTTGTTCCAGCCTTTATAGTTCTTTGTTCAGAAGTTGTCGTTGTTGGTCCTACACTTTTTGTTGTGAGTCTTTCAGTTGTTGTGGTTCCCCCCGTAGAAGTTAATGGTCCTGCAGTAGAAGTGGTATGTCCTTCTCTTGTTGTTGGTTCTGCATTTGGTGTTGTAGGTGCTGCAGGTGTTGTTGTGAGTTCCGCACTTTTAGTTAATAGTCTTGCAGTAGAAGTAGTAGGTCCTGCAATTGTTTTTGGTTCAACAGTTGTCATTGGTCCTGCAGTTGTTGAGGTTCCTGCAGTTGTAGCACTTTTTACAGCAATTGAGGTTGTTAGTTCAGAAGTTGTCGTTATTGGTCCTGTAGTTTTTGTTGCGGGTCCTGCAGTTGTAGCTCTTCTTCCAGCAGTTGTTGTTGTTGTTGGTTCAACAGTTGGCTTAAATGATACTGCAATTGTTGTTTTTAGGACTGCAGTCGTAGGTCCTGCGGATGGGGTTGTTTGTTCAACAGTTGGCGTTGTTGATCCTGCAGTTGTTGTTGTGTTTCCCGCAGTTGTGGCAGTTTTTGATGACAGTTCTGCAGTTGAAGCTCTTGTTCCAGCAGTTGTTGTTTTTGGTTCAAAAGTTGTCGTTGTTGGTCCTGCAGCTTTTGTTGTGAGTTCTGCAGTTGTTGTGGGTCCCCCTGTATTGGTTAATGGTCCTGCAGTAGCATTGGTAGGTTCTTCTTTTGTTGCTGGTTCTGCAGTTGGCGTTGTTGGTCCTGCAGTTGTTATTGATCCTGCAGTTGTTGTTTTTGGCAATGCAGTAGTTGGTACTGCGGATGCTGTTGTTTGTTCAGAAGTTGTAGTTGTTAGTGCCGCAATTTTTGTTGTTCCTGCAGTTGTTTTGGGTCGCAACATAGTAGTTAATGGTTCTGCAGTTGCAGTCGTAGGTCTTTCTTTTGATGTTGGTTCAGTTATTGCCATTATTGGTCCTGCAGTTTTTGTTGTGAGTGCTGTCTCTGTAGCTCTTGTTCCAGCAGTTGTTATTGGTTCTACCGTTGGCTTGGTAGGTCCTGCAGTTGTTATTTTTTGCACTGCAGTTTTTGGTCCCAGAGATTGTTTTGTTTGTTCAACAGATGGCATGGTTTTTCCTGCAGTTGTGGTTAATTGTCCTGCAGTAGCAGTGCTGGGTCCTTCTGTTGTTGCTGGTTCTGCAGTTGGCATTGTTGGTACTGCAGTTTTTGTTGAGTGTCCTGCAGTTTTAGCTCTTGTTCCAGCAGTTGTTGTTGTTGGTTCCAAAGTTGGCATTGTTCGTACTGCATTTGTTGTTGTGGATCCCGCAGTAGTAGTTAATAGTCTTGCAGTAGCAGTGGCAGGTCCTGCAATTGTTTTTGGTTCAATAGTTGTCGTTGTTGGTATTGCAGTTGTTGATGTTCCTGCAGTTGTAGCTCTTGTTCCAGCAATTGTAGTTCTGGGTTCAGAAGTTGACGTTGTTGGTACTGCAGTTTTCCTTGTGAGTCCTTCAGTTGTTTTGTGTCCCCCGGTATTAGTTAATGGTCCTGCAGAAGAAGTGGTATGTCCTTCACTTGTTGTTTTCTCTGCAGTTGGTGTTGTAGGTGCTGCATTTGTTGTGGGTCCCACACTTTTACTTAATAGTCTTGCAGTAGAAGTAGTAGGTCCTGCAATTGTTTTTGGTTCAACAGTTGTCATTGGTCCTGCAGTTGTTGAGGTTCCTGCAGTTGTAGCACTTTTTACAGCAATTGAGGTTGTTAGTTCAGAAGTTGTCGTTATTGGTCCTGTAGTTTTTGTTGCGGGTCCTGCAGTTGTAGCTCTTCTTCCAGCAGTTGTTGTTGTTGTTGGTTCAACAGTTGGCTTAAATGATACTGCAATTGTTGTTTTTAGGACTGCAGTCGTAGGTCCTGCGGATGGGGTTGTTTGTTCAACAGTTGGCGTTGTTGATCCTGCAGTTGTTGTTGTGTTTCCCGCAGTTGTGGCAGTTTTTGATGACAGTTCTGCAGTTGAAGCTCTTGTTCCAGCAGTTGTTGTTTTTGGTTCAAAAGTTGTCGTTGTTGGTCCTGCAGCTTTTGTTGTGAGTTCTGCAGTTGTTGTGGGTCCCCCTGTATTGGTTAATGGTCCTGCAGTAGCATTGGTAGGTTCTTCTTTTGTTGCTGGTTCTGCAGTTGGCGTTGTTGGTCCTGCAGTTGTTATTGATCCTGCAGTTGTTGTTTTTGGCAATGCAGTAGTTGGTACTGCGGATGCTGTTGTTTGTTCAGAAGTTGTAGTTGTTAGTGCCGCAATTTTTGTTGTTCCTGCAGTTGTTTTGGGTCGCAACATAGTAGTTAATGGTTCTGCAGTTGCAGTCGTAGGTCTTTCTTTTGATGTTGGTTCAGTTATTGCCATTATTGGTCCTGCAGTTTTTGTTGTGAGTGCTGTCTCTGTAGCTCTTGTTCCAGCAGTTGTTATTGGTTCTACCGTTGGCTTGGTAGGTCCTGCAGTTGTTATTTTTTGCACTGCAGTTTTTGGTCCCAGAGATTGTTTTGTTTGTTCAACAGATGGCATGGTTTTTCCTGCAGTTGTGGTTAATTGTCCTGCAGTAGCAGTGCTGGGTCCTTCTGTTGTTGCTGGTTCTGCAGTTGGCGTTGTTGGTACTGCAGTTTTTGTTGAGTGTCCTGCAGTTTTAGCTCTTGTTCCAGCAGTTGTTGTTGTTGGTTCCAAAGTTGGCATTGTTCGTACTGCATTTGTTGTTGTGGATCCCGCAGTAGTAGTTAATAGTCTTGCAGTAGTAGTGGCAGGTCCTGCAATTGTTTTTGGTTCAATAGTTGTCGTTGTTGGTATTGCAGTTGTTGATGTTCCTGCAGTTGTAGCTCTTGTTCCAGCAATTGTAGTTCTGGGTTCAGAAGTTGACGTTGTTGGTACTGCAGTTTTCCTTGTGAGTCCTTCAGTTGTTTTGTGTCCCCCGGTATTAGTTAATGGTCCTGCAGAAGAAGTGGTATGTCCTTCACTTGTTGTTTTCTCTGCAGTTGGTGTTGTAGGTGCTGCATTTGTTGTGGGTCCCACACTTTTACTTAATAGTCTTGCAGTAGAAGTAGTAGGTCCTGCAATTGTTTTTGGTTCAACAGTTGTCATTGGTCCTGCAGTTGTTGAGGTTCCTGCAGTTGTAGCACTTTTTACAGCAATTGAGGTTGTTAGTTCAGAAGTTGTCGTTATTGGTCCTGTAGTTTTTGTTGCAGGTCCTGCAGTTGTAGCTCTTCTTCCAGCAGTTGTTGTTGTTGGTTCAACAGTTGGCTTAAATGATACTGCAATTGTTTTTAGGACTGCAGTCGTAGGTCCTGCGGATGGGGTTGTTTGTTCAACAGTTGGCGTTGTTGATCCTGCAGTTGTTGTTGTGTTTCCCGCAGTTGTGGCAGTTTTTGATGACAGTTCTGCAGTTGAAGCTCTTGTTCCAGCAGTTGTTGTTTTTGGTTCAAAAGTTGTCGTTGTTGGTTTTGCAGTGGTTGATGATCCTGCGGTTGTACCTCTTGTTCCATTAATTGTTGTTGTTGGTTCAGAAGTTGTCGTTGTTGGTCCTGCAGCTTTTGTTGTGAGTTCTGCAGTTGTTGTGGGTCCCCCTGTATTGGTTAATGGTCCTGCAGTAGCATTGGTAGGTTCTTCTTTTGTTGCTGGTTCTGCAGTTGGCGTTGTTGGTCCTGCAGTTGTTATTGATCCTGCAGTTGTTGTTTTTGGCAATGCAGTAGTTGGTACTGCGGATGCTGTTTGTTCAGAAGTTGTAGTTGTTAGTGCCGCAATTTTTGTTGTTCCTGCAGTTGTTTTGGGTCGCGACATAGTAGTTAATGGTTCTGCAGTTGCAGTGGTAGGTCTTTCTTTTGATGTTGGTTCAGTAGTTGTCATTATTGGTCCTGCAGTTTTTGTTGTGAGTGCTGCCTCTGTAGCTCTTGTTCCAGCAGTTGTTATTGGTTCAACCGTTGGCGTGGTGGGTCCTGCAGTTGTTATTTTTTGCACTGCAGTTTTTGGTCCCAGCGATTGTTTTGTTTGTTCAACAGATGGCATGGTTCGTCCTAAAGTTGTGGTCAATTGTCCTGCAGTAGCAGTGCTGGGTCCTTCTGTTGTTGCTGGTTCTGCAGTTGGCGTTGTTGGTACTGCAGTTTTTGTTGAGAGTACTGCAGTTTTAGCTCTTGTTCCAGCAGTTGTTGTTGATGTTTCCACGGTTGGCATTGGTCGTACTGTATTTGCTGTTGTGGATCCCGTAGTAGTAGTTGATAGTCTTGCAGTAGGAGTAGCAGGTCCTGCAATTGTTTTTGGTTCATTAGTTGTCGTTGTTGGTATTGCAGTTGTTGATGTTCCTTCCGTTGTAGCTCTTGTTCCAGCAATTGTAGTTGTGGGTTCAGAAGGTGACGTTGGTGGTCCTGCAATTGTTGTTGTTCCTGCAGTTGTTTTGGGTCGCGACATAGTAGTTAATGGTTCTGCAGTTGCAGTCGTAGGTCTTTCTTTTGATGTTGGTTCAGTTGTTGCCATTATTGGTCCTGCAGTTTTTGTTGTGAGTGCTGTCTCTGTAGCTCTTGTTCCAGCAGTTGTTATTGGTTCTACCGTTGGCGTGGTAGGTCCTGCAGTGGTTATTTTTTGCACTGCAGTTTTTGGTCCCAGAGATTGTTTTGTTTGTTCAACGGATGGCATGGTTTTTTCTGCAGTTGTGGTTAATTGTCCTGCAGTAGCAGTGCTGGGTCCTTCTGTTGTTAATGGTTCTGCAGTTAGCGTTGTTGGTACTGCAGTTTTTGTTGAGTGTCCTGCAGTTTTAGCTCTTGTTCCAGCAGTTGTTGTTGTTGGTTCCAAAGTTGGCATTGTTCGTACTGCATTTGTTGTTGTGGATCCCGCAGTAGTAGTTAATAGTCTTGCAGTAGTAGTGGCAGGTCCTGCAATTGTTTTTGGTTCAATAGTTGTCGTTGTTGGTATTGCAGTTGTTGATGTTCCTGCAGTTGTAGCACTTGTTCCAGCAATTGTAGTTCTGGGTTCAGAAGTTGACGTTGTTGGTACTGCAGTTTTCGTTGTGAGTCCTTCAGTTGTTTTGTGTCCCCCGGTATTAGTTAATGGTCCTGCAGTAGCAGTGGTAGGTCCTTCTTTTGTTGTTGATCCTGCAGTTGGTGGTGTTGGTGCTGCAGTTGTTGTGAGTACTGCAGTTGTAGCTATTGTTCCTGCAATTGTTGTTTTTGGTTCAATAATTGGTGTTGTTGGTCCGGCCATTGTTATAACTCCTGCATTTGTTGTTTTTGGCACTGCAGTAGTTGGTCCAGTTGGCGTTGTTGGTCCTGTAGTTCTTGTTGATCCTGCAGTTGTAACTCTTGTTCCAGCCTTTATAGTTCTTTGTTCAGAAGTTGTCGTTGTTGGTCCTACACTTTTTGTTGTGAGTCTTTCAGTTGTTGTGGTTCCCCCCGTAGTAGTTAATGGTCCTGCAGTAGAAGTGGTATGTCCTTCTCTTGTAGTTGGTTCTGCATTTGGTGTTGTAGGTGCTGCAGGTGTTGTTGTGAGTTCCGCACTTTTAGTTAATAGTCTTGCAGTAGAAGTAGTAGGTCCTGCAATTGTTTTTGGTTCAACAGTTGTCATTGGTACTGCAGTTGTTGAGGTTCCTTCAGTTGTAGCACTTTTTACAGCAATTGAGGTTGTTAGTTCAGAAGTTGTCGTTATTGGTCCTGTAGTTTTTGTTGCGGGTCCTGCAGTTGTAGCTCTTCTTCCAGCAGTTGTTGTTGTTGTTGGTTCAACAGTTGGCTTAAATGATACTGCAATTGTTGTTTTTAGGACTGCAGTCGTAGGTCCTGCGGATGGGGTTGTTTGTTCAACAGTTGGCGTTGTTGATCCTGCAGTTGTTGTTGTGTTTCCCGCAGTTGTGGCAGTTTTTGATGACAGTTCTGCAGTTGAAGCTCTTGTTCCAGCAGTTGTTGTTTTTGGTTCAAAAGTTGTCGTTGTTGGTTTTGCAGTGGTTGATGATCCTGCGGTTGTACCTCTTGTTCCATTAATTGTTGTTGTTGGTTCAGAAGTTGTCGTTGTTGGTCCTGCAGCTTTTGTTGTGAGTTCTGCAGTTGTTGTGGGTCCCCCTGTATTGGTTAATGGTCCTGCAGTAGCATTGGTAGGTTCTTCTTTTGTTGCTGGTTCTGCAGTTGGCGTTGTTGGTCCTGCAGTTGTTATTGATCCTGCAGTTGTTGTTTTTGGCAATGCAGTAGTTGGTACTGCGGTTGCTGTTGTTTGTTCAGAAGTTGTAGTTGTTAGTGCCGCAATTTTTGTTGTTCCTGCAGTTGTTTTGGGTCGCAACATAGTAGTTAATGGTTCGGCAGTTGCAGTCGTAGGTCTTTCTTTTGATGTTGGTTCAGTTGTTGCCATTATTGGTCCTGCAGTTTTTGTTGTGAGTGCTGTCTCTGTAGCTCTTGTTCCAGCAGTTGTTATTGGTTCTACCGTTGGCTTGGTAGGTCCTGCAGTTGTTATTTTTTGCACTGCAGTTTTTGGTCCCAGAGATTGTTTTGTTTGTTCAACAGATGGCATGGTTTTTCCTGCAGTTGTGGTTAATTGTCCTGCAGTAGCAGTGCTGGGTCCTTCTGTTGTTGCTGGTTCTGCAGTTGGCGTTGTTGGTACTGCAGTTTTTGTTGAGTGTCCTGCAGTTTTAGCTCTTGTTCCAGCAGTTGTTGTTGTTGGTTCCAAAGTTGGCATTGTTCGTACTGCATTTGTTGTTGTGGATCCCGCAGTAGTAGTTAATAGTCTTGCAGTAGTAGTGGCAGGTCCTGCAATTGTTTTTGGTTCAATAGTTGTCGTTGTTGGTATTGCAGTTGTTGATGTTCCTGCAGTTGTAGCTCTTGTTCCAGCAATTGTAGTTCTGGGTTCAGAAGTTGACGTTGTTGGTACTGCAGTTTTCCTTGTGAGTCCTTCAGTTGTTTTGTGTCCCCCGGTATTAGTTAATGGTCCTGCAGAAGAAGTGGTATTTCCTTCACTTGTTGTTTTCTCTGCAGTTGGTGTTGTAGGTGCTGCATTTGTTGTGGGTCCCACACTTTTACTTAATAGTCTTGCAGTAGAAGTAGTAGGTCCTGCAATTGTTTTTGGTTCAACAGTTGTCATTGGTCCTGCAGTTGTTGAGGTTCCTGCAGTTGTAGCACTTTTTACAGCAATTGAGGTTGTTAGTTCAGAAGTTGTCGTTATTGGTCCTGTAGTTTTTGTTGCAGGTCCTGCAGTTGTAGCTCTTCTTCCAGCAGTTGTTGTTGTTGGTTCAACAGTTGGCTTAAATGATACTGCAATTGTTTTTAGGACTGCAGTCGTAGGTCCTGCGGATGGGGTTGTTTGTTCAACAGTTGGCGTTGTTGATCCTGCAGTTGTTGTTGTGTTTCCCGCAGTTGTGGCAGTTTTTGATGACAGTTCTGCAGTTGAAGCTCTTGTTCCAGCAGTTGTTGTTTTTGGTTCAAAAGTTGTCGTTGTTGGTTTTGCAGTGGTTGATGATCCTGCGGTTGTACCTCTTGTTCCATTAATTGTTGTTGTTGGTTCAGAAGTTGTCGTTGTTGGTCCTGCAGCTTTTGTTGTGAGTTCTGCAGTTGTTGTGGGTCCCCCTGTATTGGTTAATGGTCCTGCAGTAGCATTGGTAGGTTCTTCTTTTGTTGCTGGTTCTGCAGTTGGCGTTGTTGGTCCTGCAGTTGTTATTGATCCTGCAGTTGTTGTTTTCGGCAATGCAGTAGTTGGTACTGCGGATGCTGTTTGTTCAGAAGTTGTAGTTGTTAGTGCCGCAATTTTTGTTGTTCCTGCAGTTGTTTTGGGTCGCGACATAGTAGTTAATGGTTCTGCAGTTGCAGTGGTAGGTCTTTCTTTTGATGTTGGTTCAGTAGTTGTCATTATTGGTCCTGCAGTTTTTGTTGTGAGTGCTGCCTCTGTAGCTCTTGTTCCAGCAGTTGTTATTGGTTCAACCGTTGGCGTGGTGGGTCCTGCAGTTGTTATTTTTTGCACTGCAGTTTTTGGTCCCAGCGATTGTTTTGTTTGTTCAACAGATGGCATGGTTCGTCCTAAAGTTGTGGTCAATTGTCCTGCAGTAGCAGTGCTGGGTCCTTCTGTTGTTGCTGGTTCTGCAGTTGGCGTTGTTGGTACTGCAGTTTTTGTTGAGAGTACTGCAGTTTTAGCTCTTGTTCCAGCAGTTGTTGTTGATGTTTCCACAGTTGGCATTGGTCGTACTGTATTTGCTGTTGTGGATCCCGTAGTAGTAGTTGATAGTCTTGCAGTAGGAGTAGCAGGTCCTGCAATTGTTTTTGGTTCAATAGTTGTCGTTGTTGGTATTGCAGTTGTTGATGTTCCTTCCGTTGTAGCTCTTGTTCCAGCAATTGTAGTTGTGGGTTCAGAAGGTGACGTTGGTGGTCCTGCAATTGTTGTTGTTCCTGCAGTTGTTTTGGGTCGCGACATAGTAGTTAATGGTTCTGCAGTTGCAGTCGTAGGTCTTTCTTTTGATGTTGGTTCAGTTGTTGCCATTATTGGTCCTGCAGTTTTTGTTGTGAGTGCTGTCTCTGTAGCTCTTGTTCCAGCAGTTGTTATTGGTTCTACCGTTGGCGTGGTAGGTCCTGCAGTGGTTATTTTTTGCACTGCAGTTTTTGGTCCCAGAGATTGTTTTGTTTGTTCAACAGATGGCAGGGTTTTTCCTGCAGTTGTGGTTAATTGTCCTGCAGTAGCAGTGCTGGGTCCTTCTGTTGTTGCTGGTTCTGCAGTTAGCGTTGTTGGTACTGCAGTTTTTGTTGAGTGTCCTGCAGTTTTAGCTCTTGTTCCAGCAGTTGTTGTTGTTGGTTCCAAAGTTGGCATTGTTCGTACTGCATTTGTTGTTGTGGATCCCGCAGTAGTAGTTAATAGTCTTGCAGTAGTAGTGGCAGGTCCTGCAATTGTTTTTGGTTCAATAGTTGTCGTTGTTGGTATTGCAGTTGTTGATGTTCCTGCAGTTGTAGCACTTGTTCCAGCAATTGTAGTTCTGGGTTCAGAAGTTGACGTTGTTGGTACTGCAGTTTTCGTTGTGAGTCCTTCAGTTGTTTTGTGTCCCCCGGTATTAGTTAATGGTCCTGCAGTAGCAGTGGTAGGTCCTTCTTTTGTTGTTGATCCTGCAGTTGGTGGTGTTGGTGCTGCAGTTGTTGTGAGTACTGCAGTTGTAGCTATTGTTCCTGCAATTGTTGTTTTTGGTTCAATAATTGGTGTTGTTGGTCCGGCCATTGTTATAACTCCTGCATTTGTTGTTTTTGGCACTGCAGTAGTTGGTCCAGTTGGCGTTGTTGGTCCTGTAGTTCTTGTTGATCCTGCAGTTGTAACTCTTGTTCCAGCCTTTATAGTTCTTTGTTCAGAAGTTGTCGTTGTTGGTCCTACACTTTTTGTTGTGAGTCTTTCAGTTGTTGTGGTTCCCCCCGTAGTAGTTAATGGTCCTGCAGTAGAAGTGGTATGTCCTTCTCTTGTTGTTGGTTCTGCATTTGGTGTTGTAGGTGCTGCAGGTGTTGTTGTGAGTTCCGCACTTTTAGTTAATAGTCTTGCAGTAGAAGTAGTAGGTCCTGCAATTGTTTTTGGTTCAACAGTTGTCATTGGTCCTGCAGTTGTTGAGGTTCCTGCAGTTGTAGCACTTTTTACAGCAATTGAGGTTGTTAGTTCAGAAGTTGTCGTTATTGGTCCTGTAGTTTTTGTTGCGGGTCCTGCAGTCGTAGCTCTTCTTCCAGCAGTTGTTGTTGTTGTTGGTTCAACAGTTGGCTTAAATGATACTGCAATTGTTGTTTTTAGGACTGCAGTCGTAGGTCCTGCGGATGGGGTTGTTTGTTCAACAGTTGGCGTTGTTGATCCTGCAGTTGTTGTTGTGTTTCCCGCAGTTGTGGCAGTTTTTGATGACAGTTCTGCAGTTGAAGCTCTTGTTCCAGCAGTTGTTGTTTTTGGTTCAAAAGTTGTCGTTGTTGGTTTTGCAGTGGTTGATGATCCTGCGGTTGTACCTCTTGTTCCGTTAATTGTTGTTGTTGGTTCAGAAGTTGTCGTTGTTGGTCCTGCAGCTTTTGTTGTGAGTTCTGCAGTTGTTGTGGGTCCCCCTGTATTGGTTAATGGTCCTGCAGTAGCATTGGTAGGTTCTTCTTTTGTCGCTGGTCCTGCAGGTGTTATTGATCCTGCAGTTGTTATTGATCCTGCAGTTGTTGTGTTTGGCACTGCAGTAGTTGGTACTGCGGATGCTGTTGTTTGTTCAGAAGTTGTAGTTGTTAGTCCCGCAATTTTTGTTGTTCCTGCAGTTGTTTTGGGTCGCGACATGGTAGTTAATGGTTCTGCAGTTGCAGTGGTAGGTCTTTCTTTTGATGTTGGTTTAGTAGTTGTCATTATTGGTCCTGCAGTTTTTGTTGTGAGTGCTGCCTCTGTAGCTCTTGTTCCAGCAGTTGTTATTGGTTCAACCGTTGGCGTGGTAGGTCCTGCAGTTGTTATTTTTTGCACTGCAGTTTTTGGTCCCAGCGATTGTTTTGTTTGTTCAACAGATGGCATGGTTCGTCCTAAAGTTGTGGTCAATTGTCCTGCAGTAGCAGTGCTGGGTCCTTCTGTTGTTGCTGGTTCTGCAGTTGGCGTTGTTGGTACTGCAGTTTTTGTTGAGAGTCCTGCAGTTTTAGCTCTTGTTCCAGCAGTTGTTGTTGGTGTTTCCACAGTTGGCATTGGTCGTACTGCATTTGCTGTTGTGGATCCCGTAGTAGTAGTTGATAGTCTTGCAGTAGGAGTGGCAGGTCCTGCAATTGTTTTTGGTTCAATAGTTGTCGTTGTTGGTATTGCAGTTGTTGATGTTCCTTCCGTTGTAGCTCTTGTTCCAGCAATTGTAGTTGTGGGTTCAGAAGGTGACGTTGGTGGTCCTGCAATTGTTGTTGTTCCTGCAGTTGTTTTGGGTCGCGACATAGTAGTTAATGGTTCTGCAGTTGCAGTCGTAGGTCTTTCTTTTGATGTTGGTTCAGTTGTTGCCATTATTGGTCCTGCAGCTTTTGTTGTGAGTACTACAGTTGTTGTGGGTCCCCTTGTATTGGTTAATGGTCCTGCTGTAGCATTGGTAGGTTCTTCTTTTGTTGCTGGTTCTGCAGTTGGTGCTATTGGTGCTGCAGTTTTTATTGTGAGTTCTGCATTTGTAGCTCTTGTTCCAGCAGTTGTCTTTGTTGGTTCTGCAGTTGGCGTTTTTGATACTGCAGTTGCTGTTCTGGGTACCGCAGTAGTAGTAGTTAATAGTCTTGCAGTAGTAGTGGTAGGTCCTGCTATTGTTTTTTGTTCAACAGTTGCCTGTGTTGGTTTTGCATTTGTTGATGTTCCTGCAGTTACAGCTCTTGTTCCATTAATTGTAGTTGTTGGTTCAGAAGTTGTCGTTGTCGGTCCTGCATTTTTTGTTGTGAATCCTTCAGTTGCTGTGTGTCCCTCCGGATAAGTTAATGGTCCTGTAGTGGCATTGGTAGGTCCTTCTTTTGTTGCTGGTTCTGCAGTTGGTGTTGTTGATCCTGCAGTTGTTGTTTTTGGCACTGAAGTAGTTGGTACTGCGGATGCTGTTATTTGTTCAGATGATGTTGTTGGTCCTGCAGTTTTTGTTGTTCCTGTCGTTGTTTTGGGTCGTGACATAGTAGTTAATAGTTCTGCAGTTGCAGTGGTAGGACTTTCTATTGTTGTTGGTTCAGTAGTTGTCATTATTGGTCCTGCAGTTTTTGTTGTGAGTGCTGCCTCTGTAGCTCTTGTTCCAGCAGTTGTTGCTGTTGGTTCAACCATTGTCGTGGTAGGTCCTGCAGTTGTTATTTTTGGCACTGCAGTTTTTGGTCCCACAGATTGTCTTGTTTGTTCACCCGATGGCGTGGTTTGTCCTGCAGTTGTTGCTGATGTACCTGCTGTTGTTTTGGGTCCCCACATAGTAGTTAATGCTCTTGGAGTAGCAGTGGTAGGTCCTTCTTTTGATGCTGGTTCTGCAGTTGGCGTTGGTCGTACTGCATTTGCTGTTGTGGATCCTGCAGTAGTAGTTAATAGCCTTGCAGTAGAAGTGGCAGGTACCGCAATTGTTTTTTGTTCAACAGTTGTCGATGTTTGTTCAGCAGCTGTAGTTGTTGGTTCTGCCATTGTCCTTGCAGGTTTTGCCGTCATGGATGTTGGTCCTGCAGTTGTTGATGTCAGTTCAGCAGTTGTCGTTATTGGTCCTGTTGTAGTGGTTGGTCCAACAGTTGTTGATGTTCCTTCAGCAGTTGTCCTTTTTGGTCTTGCATTTGTTGATATTTGTCGTGCAGATAGCCTTGTACTTCCTGCAGTTGGTTGTCGTCCTGTTCTGGATGTGGGTGCTTTTGTTGTGGATGTAGATTCTGCAGTTGTCGTTGCTCCTGTAGTTGTAGCCAGTTTTGCAGTTATTGTTTTTCGTCCAGCTGTTGATGGTCCTGCAGTGGTTTTTGTTAGACCACCAGTTGTCGTTATTGGTCCGGTTGTTGTTGCTGTGGGTCCTGCTTTAGTAATTGAAGGTTCTGAGGCTGTTATTGTTGGTCCTTTAGTTGTTGTTTTGGGTACTGCAATAGGACTGAAAGGTCTTGCCGTTTTTGTGATGGGTCTACCTGTTGTTGTTGTACCTGAAGACGATGTTGCATGTTTTGCTGTCGTAGTTGTTGGTCCTGCAATTGTTGAAGTCAGTTCAGCAGTTGTCGTTGTTGGTCCTGCTGTTGTTGGTGTGGGTCCTGCTTTAGTACTTTTTAGTTCTGAGGCTGTTATTGTTGGTCCTTCAGTTGTTGTTTTGGGTTCTGCAGTAGAAGTGAATGGTCTTGCAGTTTTTGTGTTTGGCCTTCCTGTTGTTATTGGTCCTGTAGACGATTTTGCAGGTTTTTGGTTCGTAGTTGTTGGTCCAGCAGTTGTGGATGTTAGTTCAGCAGTTGTCTTTGTTGGTCCTGCAGTTGTTCTTGCAGGTTTTTCTGTTGTTGTTGTGGATCTTGCTGTTTTCATTGGTCCTACAATTGTTGTTGGTCCTGCAGTTGATGTTGCAGGATTGGCTGTCAAAGTTGTTGGTCCTGCAGCTGTTAATGTCAGTCCAGCAGTTGTCGTTATTCGTCCTTCAGATGTTTGTCCTCCTGTTGTGGATGTGGGTCTATCTGTTGTGGATGGAGGTCTTGCAGATGTTGTTGTTGGTCCTGCCGTTATGGTTGCAGGTTTTTCTGCAAATGTTCTTGATCCTGCAGTTGCCAATGTTAGTTCAGCAGTTGTAGTTGTTGGTCCTGCCGTTGTTCTTGGAATTTTTGCAGTGGTAGTTGTTGGTCCTGCAGTTGTTGATGTCAGTTCAGCAGTTGTCGTTATTGGTCCTGTTGTTTTGGGTCCTGCTTTAGTAGTTGGTACAGCAGTTGATGTTGTTGGTGCTGTAGTTGTTTTTGTTATTCCTGCAGTTGTTGATTTATGTAGTGCAGTTGAAGTGAGTCCTGCTGTAGTAGTTCTGGGTCTTGCATTCGTTGCTATTGGTCCTGCAGTTGTCATTGTTGGTCCTGCAGGTGTTAGTCCTCTCGTTGTGGGTCCTTCTGTTGTGGATGTAGATCCTGCAGATGTTGTTGTTGCAACTGCGGTTGTCACAAGTTCGGCAGTTGTTGTTTTTCGTGCTTTGGTTGATGGTCCTGCATTGGTTTTTGTCAGTCCACCAGTTGTCATTATTGGTCCGGTTGTTGTTGTTCTTGGTCCTGATGTAGAAGCTGTTGGTTCTGACGCTGATGTGGTTTTTCCTTCAGTTATTATTTTGTGTGCAACAGTTGAAGTGATAGTTCTTGAATTTTTTGTTGGTCCTATAGTTGTTGTTGGTCCTGCAGTTGTTGTTGCAGTTTTTTCTGCAAAAGTTGTTGATCCTGCAGTTGTCGATGTTAGTTCGGCAGATGTAGTTGTTGGACCTGCCATTGTTCTCGGAGTTTTCGCAGTCGTAGTTGTTAGTCCCGCAGTGGTTTTTGTCAGTCCACCAGTTGTTGTTGTGGGTCTTGATGTAGAAGTTGTTGGTTCTGAGGCTGTTGTTGTTTTTCCTTCAGTTTTGGTTTTTGGTACAGCAGTAGAAGTAATAGATCTTGCCGTTTTTGTTGGTCCTCCAGTTGTTGTTGGTACTGCAGTTGTGGTTAAGGCTTTTACTGCAAAAGTTGTTGATCCTGCAGTTGTCAATGTTAGTTCAGCAGTTCCAGTTGTTGGACCTGCCATTGTTCTTGGAGTTTTCAGAGTCGTAGTTGTTGGTCCTGCAGTGGTTAATGTCGGATCAGCAGTTGTTTTTATTGGTCCTGTTGTTGTTTTGGGTCCTGCTTCAGTAGTTGTTGGAACAGCAGTTGATGTTGTTGGTACTGTAGTCGTTTTTGTTATTCCTGCAGTTCTAGATTTCTGTACTGCAGCTGAAGTGAGTCCTGCTGAAGTAGATCTGGGTCTTGCATTCGTTGTTATCGGTCCTGCAGTTGTCATTGTTCGTCCTGCTCTCGTTGTGGATGTGGCTCCCTCTGTTGTGGATGTAGATCCTGCAGATGTTGTTGTTGCTACTGCGGTTGTCACAAGTTCGGCAGTTGTTGTTTTTCGTCCTTTTGTTGATGGTCCTGCAGTGTTTTTTGTTAGTCCACCAGTTGTTGTTGTTGTGGGTTCTGTTGTAGAAGTTGTTGGTTCTGAGGCCGTTGTTGTTTTTCCTTCAGTTTTTGTTTTTGGTACAGCAGTAGAAGTGATAGATCTTGCAGTTTTTGTTGGTCCTCCAGTTGTTGTAGGTACTGCAGTTGTGGTTGCAGGTTTTTCTGCAAAAGTTGTTGATCCTGCAGTTGACGATGTTAGTTCAGCAGTTCTAGTTGTTGGACCTGCCGTTGTTCTTGGAGTTTTCGCAGTCGTAGTTGTTGGTCCTGCAGTTGTTGATGTCAGTTCAGCAGATGTCTTTATTGGCCCTGTTGTTGTTTTGGGTCCTGCTTTAGTAGTTGTTGGTACAGCAGTTGATGTTGTTGGTACTGTAGTCGTTTTTGTTATTCCTGCAGTTGATTTCTGTAATGCAGCTGAAGTGAGTCCTGCTGAAATAGTTCTGGGTCTGGCATTCGTTGTGATTGGTCCTGCAGTTGTCATTGTTGGTCCTGCAGGTGTTAGTCCTCTCGTTGTGGGTGTGGGTCCTTCTGTTGTGGATGTAGATCCTGCAGATGTTGTTGCTACTGCGGTTGTCACAAGTTCGGCAGTTGTTGTTTTTCGTCCTTTTGTTGATGGTCCTGCAGTGTTTTTTGTTAGTCCACCAGTTGTTGTTGCTGTGGGTTCTGTTGTAGAAGTTGTTGGTTCTGAGGCCGTTGTTGTTTTTCCTTCAGTTTTTGTTTTGGGTACAGCAGTAGACGTAATAGGTCTTGGAGTTTTTGTTGGTCCTGCAGTTGTGGTTGCAGGTTTTTCTGCAGAAGTTGTTGACCCTGCAGTTGTCGATGTTACTTCAGCAGTTGTAGTTGTTGGTCCTGCCGTTGGTCTTGCCGTTTTCGCAGTCGTAGTTGTTGGACCTGCAGTGGTTTTTGTTAGTCCACCAGTTGTTGTTGTTGTGGGTCCTGATGTAGAAGTTGCTGGTTCTGCGGCTGTTGTTGTTTTTTCTTCAGTTTTTGTTTTGGGTATAGCAGTAGAAGTGATAGTTCTTGCAGTTTTTGTTAGTCCTACAGTTGTTGTTGGTACTGCAGTTGTGGTTGCAGGTTTTTCTGCAAAAGTTGTTGATCCTGCAGTTGACGATGTTAGTTCAGCAGTTCTAGTTGTTGGACCTGCCGTTGTTCT
Organism: Gadus macrocephalus; assembly: GCF_031168955.1. NCBI lineage: Eukaryota > Metazoa > Chordata > Actinopteri > Gadiformes > Gadidae > Gadus > Gadus macrocephalus. Next base: position 10,806,406 of record NC_082384.1, read on the forward strand.
TGGAGTTTTCGCCGTCGTAGTTGTTGGTCCTGCAGTTGTTGATGTCAGTTCAGCAGATGTCTTTATTGGCCCTGTTGTTGTTTTGGGTCCTGCTTTAGTAGTTGTTGGTACAGCAGTTGATGTTGTTGGTACTGTAGTCGTTTTTGTTATTCCTGCAGTTGATTTCTGTAATGCAGCTGAAGTGAGTCCTGCTGAAATAGTTCTGGGTCTTGCATTCGTTGTTATTGGTCCTGCAGTTGTCATTGTTGGTCCTGCAGGTGTTAGTCCTCTCGTTGTGGGTGTGGGTCCTTCTGTTGTGGATGTAGATCCTGCAGATGTTGTTGTTGCTACTGCGGTTGTCACAAGTTTGGCAGTTGTTGTTTTTCGTCCTTTTGTTGATGGTCCTGCAGTGTTTTTTGTTAGTCCACCAGTTGTTGTTGTTGTGTGTTCTGTTGTAGAAGTTGTTGGTTCTGAGGCCGTTGTTGTTTTTCCTTCAGTTTTTGTTTTTGGTACAGCAGTAGAAGTGATAGATCTTGCAGTTTTTGTTGGTCCTCCAGTTGTTGTAGCTACTGCAGTTGTGGTTGCAGGTTTTTCTGCAAAAGTTGTTGATCCTGCAGTTGACGATGTTAGTTCAGCAGTTCTAGTTGTTGGACCTGCCGTTGTTCTTGGAGTTTCCGCAGTCGTAGTTGTTGGTCCTGCAGTTGTTGATGTCAGTTCAGCAGATGTCTTTATTGGCCCTGTTGTTGTTTTGGGTCCTGCTTTAGTAGTTGTTGGTACAGCAGTTGATGTTGTTGGTACTGTAGTCGTTTTTGTTATTCCTGCAGTTGATTTCTGTAATGCAGCTGAAGTGAGTCCTGCTGAAATAGTTCTGGGTCTTGCATTCGTTGTGATTGGTCCTGCAGTTGTCATTGTTGGTCCTGCAGGTGTTAGTCCTCTCGTTGTGGGTGTGGGTCCTTCTGTTGTGGATGTAGATCCTGCAGATGTTGTTGTTGCTACTGCGGTTGTCACAAGTTCGGCAGTTGTTGTTTTTCGTCCTTTTGTTGATGGTCCTGCAGTGTTTTTTGTTAGTCCACCAGTTGTTGTTGTTGTGGGTTCTGTTGTAGAAGTTGTTGGTTCTGAGGCCGTTGTTGTTTTTCCTTCAGTTTTTGTTTTTGGTACAGCAGTAGAAGTGATAGATCTTGCAGTTTTTGTTGGTCCTCCAGTTGTTGTAGGTACTGCAGTTGTGGTTGCAGGTTTTTCTGCAAAAGTTGTTGATCCTGCAGTTGACGATGTTAGTTCAGCAGTTCTAGTTGTTGGACCTGCCGTTGTTCTTGGAGTTTTCGCAGTCGTAGTTGTTGGTCCTGCAGTTGTTGATGTCAGTTCAGCAGATGTCTTTATTGGCCCTGTTGTTGTTTTGGGTCCTGCTTTAGTAGTTTTTGGTACAGCAGTTGATGTTGTTGGTACTGTAGTCGTTTTTGTTATTCCTGCAGTTGATTTCTGTAATGCAGCTGAAGTGAGTCCTGCTGAAATAGTTCTGGGTCTTGCATTCGTTGTGATTGGTCCTGCAGTTGTCATTGTTGGTCCTGCAGGTGTTAGTCCTCTCGTTGTGGGTGTGGGTCCTTCTGTTGTGGATGTAGATCCTGCAGATGTTGTTGTTGCTACTGCGGTTGTCACAAGTTCGGCAGTTGTTGTTTTTCGTCCTTTTGTTGATGGTCCTGCAGTGTTTTTTGTTAGTCCACCAGTTGTTGTTGTTGTGGGTTCTGTTGTAGAAGTTGTTGGTTCTGAGGCCGTTGTTGTTTTTCCTTCAGTTTTTGTTTTTGGTACAGCAGTAGAAGTGATAGATCTTGCAGTTTTTGTTGGTCCTCCAGTTGTTGTAGGTACTGCAGTTGTGGTTGCAGGTTTTTCTGCAAAAGTTGTTGATCCTGCATTTGACGATGTTAGTTCAGCAGTTCTAGTTGTTGGACCTGCCGTTGTTCTTGGAGTTTTCGCAGTCGTAGTTGTTGGTCCTGCAGTTGTTGATGTCAGTTCAGCAGATGTCTTTATTGGCCCTGTTGTTGTTTTGGGTCCTGCTTTAGTAGTTTTTGGTACAGCAGTTGATGTTGTTGGTACTGTAGTTGTTTTTGTTATTCCTGCAGTTGATTTCTGTAATGCAGCTGAAGTGAGTCCTGCTGAAATAGTTCTGGGTCTTGCATTCGTTGTGATTGGTCCTGCAGTTGTCATTGTTGGTCCTGCAGGTGTTAGTCCTCTCGTTGTGGGTGTGGGTCCTTCTGTTGTGGATGTAGATCCTGCAGATGTTGTTGTTGCTACTGCGGTTGGCAGAAGTTCGGCAGTTGTTGTTTTTCGTCCTTTTGTTGATGGTCCTGCAGTGGTTTTTGTTAGTCCAACATTTGTCGTTATTGGCCCGGTTGTTGTTGTTGGTAGTCCTGATGTAGAAGTTGTTGGTTCTGAGGCTGTTGTTGTTTTTCCTTCAGTTTTTGTTTTGGGTACAGCAGTAGACGTAATAGGTCTTGGAGTTTTTGTTGGTCCTGCAGTTGTGGTTGCAGGTTTTTCTGCAAAAGTTGTTGACCCTGCAGTTGTCGATGTTACTTCAGCAGTTGTAGTTGTTGGTCCTGCCGTTGGTCTTGCCGTTTTCGCAGTCGTAGTTGTTGGACCTGCAGTGGTTTTTGTTAGTCCACCAGTTGTTGTTGTTGTGGGTTCTGTTGTATAAGTTGTTGGTTCTGAGGCCGTTGTTGTTTTTCCTTCAGTTTTTGTTTTTGGTACAGCAGTAGAAGTGATAGATCTTGCAGTTTTTGTTGGTCCTCCAGTTGTTGTAGGTACTGCAGTTGTGGTTGCAGGTTTTTCTGCAAAAGTTGTTGATCCTGCAGTTGACGATGTTAGTTCAGCAGTTCTAGTTGTTGGACCTGCCGTTGTTCTTGGAGTTTTCGCAGTCGTAGTTGTTGGTCCTGCAGTTGTTGATGTCAGTTCAGCAGATGTCTTTATTGGCCCTGTTGTTGTTTTGGGTCCTGCTTTAGTAGTTTTTGGTACAGCAGTTGATGTTGTTGGTACTGTAGTCGTTTTTGTTATTCCTGCAGTTGATTTCTGTAATGCAGCTGAAGTGAGTCCTGCTGAAATAGTTCTGGGTCTTGCATTCGTTGTGATTGGTCCTGCAGTTGTCATTGTTGGTCCTGCAGGTGTTAGTCCTCTCGTTGTGGGTGTGGGTCCTTCTGTTGTGGATGTAGATCCTGCAGATGTTGTTGTTGCTACTGCGGTTGGCAGAAGTTCGGCAGTTGTTGTTTTTCGTCCTTTTGTTGATGGTCCTGCAGTGGTCTTTGTTAGTCCAACATTTGTCGTTATTGGCCCGGTTGTTGTTGTTGGTAGTCCTGATGTAGAAGTTGTTGGTTCTGAGGCTGTTGTTGTTTTTCCTTCAGTTTTTGTTTTGGGTACAGCAGTAGACGTAATAGGTCTTGGAGTTTTTGTTGGTCCTGCAGTTGTGGTTGCAGGTTTTTCTGCAAAAGTTGTTGATCCTGCAGTTGACGATGTTAGTTCAGCAGTTCTAGTTGTTGGACCTGCCGTTGTTCTTGGAGTTTTCGCAGTCGTAGTTGTTGGTCCTGCAGTTGTTGATGTCAGTTCAGCAGATGTCTTTATTGGCCCTGTTGTTGTTTTGGGTACTGCTTTAGTAGTTGTTGGTACAGCAGTTGATGTTGTTGGTACTGTAGTCGTTTTTGTTATTCCTGCAGTTGATTTCTGTAATGCAGCTGAAGTGAGTCCTGCTGAAATAGTTCTGGGTCTTGCATTCGTTGTGATTGGTCCTGCAGTTGTCATTGTTGGTCCTGCAGGTGTTAGTCCTCTCGTTGTGGGTGTGGGTCCTTCTGTTGTGGATGTAGATCCTGCAGATGTTGTTGTTGCTACTGCGGTTGTCACAAGTTCGGCAGTTGTTGTTTTTCGTCCTTTTGTTGATGGTCCTGCAGTGTTTTTTGTTAGTCCACCAGTTGTTGTGGGTTCTGTTGTAGAAGTTGTTGGTTCTGAGGCCGTTGTTGTTTTTCCTTCAGTTTTTGTTTTTGGTACAGCAGTAGAAGTGATAGATCTTGCAGTTTTTGTTGGTCCTCCAGTTGTTGTAGGTACTGCAGTTGTGGTTGCAGGTTTTTCTGCAAAAGTTGTTGATCCTGCAGTTGACGATGTTAGTTCAGCAGTTCTAGTTGTTGGACCTGCCGTTGTTCTTGGAGTTTTCGCAGTCGTAGTTGTTTGTCCTGCAGTTGTTGATGTCAGTTCAGCAGATGTCTTTATTGGCCCTGTTGTTGTTTTGGGTCCTGCTTTAGCAGTTGTTGGTACAGCAGTTGATGTTGTTGGTACTGTAGTCATTTTTGTTATTCCTGCAGTTGATTTCTGTAATGCAGCTGAAGTGAGTCCTGCTGAAATAGTTCTGGGTCTTGCATTCGTTGTGATTGGTCCTGCAGTTGTCATTGTTGGTCCTGCAGGTGTTAGTCCTCTCGTTGTGGGTGTGGGTCCTTCTGTTGTGGATGTAGATCCTGCAGATGTTGTTGTTGCTACTGCGGTTGGCAGAAGTTCGGCAGTTGTTGTTTTTCGTCCTTTTGTTGATGGTCCTGCAGTGGTTTTTGTTAGTCCAACATTTGTCGTTATTGGCCCGGTTGTTGTTGTTGGTAGTCCTGATGTAGAAGTTGTTGGTTCTGAGGCTGTTGTTGTTTTTCCTTCAGTTTTTGTTTTGGGTACAGCAGTAGACGTAATAGGTCTTGGAGTTTGTGTTGGTCCTGCAGTTGTGGTTGCAGGTTTTTCTGCTAAAGTTGTTGACCCTGCAGTTGTCGATGTTACTTCAGCAGTTGTAGTTGTTGGTCCTGCCGTTGGTCTTGCCGTTTTCGCAGTCGTAGTTGTTGGACCTGCAGTGGTTTTTATTTGTCCACCAGTTGTTGTTGTTGTGGGTCCTGATGTAGAAGTTGCTGGTTCTGCGGCTGTTGTTGTTTTTCCTTCAGTTTTTGTTTTGGGTATAGCAGTAGAAGTGATAGTTCTTGCAGTTTTTGTTAGTCCTACAGTTGTTGTTGGTACTGCAGTTGTGGTTGCAGGTTTTTCTGCAAAAGTTGTTGATCCTGCAGTTGACGATGTTAGTTCAGCAGTTCTAGTTGTTGGACCTGCCGTTGTTCTTGGAGTTTCCGCAGTCGTAGTTGTTGGTCCTGCAGTTGTTGATGTCAGTTCAGCAGATGTCTTTATTGGCCCTGTTGTTGTTTTGGGTCCTGCTTTAGTAGTTGTTGGTACAGCAGTTGATGTTGTTGGTACTGTAGTCGTTTTTGTTATTCCTGCAGTTGATTTCTGTAATGCAGCTGAAGTGAGTCCTGCTGAAATAGTTCTGGGTCTTGCATTCGTTGTTATTGGTCCTGCAGTTGTCATTGTTGGTCCTGCAGGTGTTAGTCCTCTCGTTGTGGGTGTGGGTCCTTCTGTTGTGGATGTAGATCCTGCAGATGTTGTTGTTGCTACTGCGGTTGTCACAAGTTCGGCAGTTGTTGTTTTTCGTCCTTTTGTTGATGGTCCTGCAGTGTTTTTTGTTAGTCCACCAGTTGTTGTTGTGGGTTCTGTTGTAGAAGTTGTTGGTTCTGAGGCCGTTGTTGTTTTTCCTTCAGTTTTTGTTTTTGGTACAGCAGTAGAAGTGATAGATCTTGCAGTTTTTGTTGGTCCTCCAGTTGTTGTAGGTACTGCAGTTGTGGTTGCAGGTTTTTCTGCAAAAGTTGTTGATCCTGCAGTTGACGATGTTAGTTCTGCAGTTCTAGTTGTTGGACCTGCCGTTGTTCTTGGAGTTTTCGCAGTCGTAGTTGTTGGTCCTGCAGTTGTTGATGTCAGTTCAGCAGATGTCTTTATTGGCCCTGTTGTTGTTTTGGGTCCTGCTTTAGTAGTTGTTGGTACAGCAGTTGATGTTGTTGGTACTGTAGTCGTTTTTGCTATTCCTGCAGTTGATTTCTGTAATGCAGCTGAAGTGAGTCCTGCTGAAATAGTTCTGGGTCTTGCATTCGTTGTTATTGGTCCTGCAGTTGTCATTGTTGGTCCTGCAGGTGTTAGTCCTCTCGTTGTGGGTGTGGGTCCTTCTGTTGTGGATGTAGATCCTGCAGATGTTGTTGTTGCTACTGCGGTTGTCACAAGTTCGGCAGTTGTTGTTTTTCGTCCTTTTGTTGATGGTCCCGCAGTGTTTTTTGTTAGTCCACCAGTTGTTGTTGTTGTGGGTTCTGTTGTAGAAGTTGTTGGTTCTGAGGCCGTTGTTGTTTTTCCTTCAGTTTTTGTTTTTGGTACAGCAGTAGAAGTGATAGATCTTGCAGTTTTTGTTGGTCCTCCAGTTGTTGTAGGTACTGCAGTTGTGGTTGCAGGTTTTTCTGCAAAAGTTGTTGATCCTGCAGTTGACGATGTTAGTTCAGCAGTTCTAGTTGTTGGACCTGCCGTTGTTCTTGGAGTTTTCGCAGTCGTAGTTGTTGGTCCTGCAGTTGTTGATGTCAGTTCAGCAGATGTCTTTATCGGCCCTGTTGTTGTTTTGGGTCCTGCTTTAGTAGTTGTTGGTACAGCAGTTGATGTTGTTGGTACTGTAGTCGTTTTTGTTATTCCTGCAGTCGTTGATTTCTGTACTGCAGTTAAAGTGAGTCCTGCTGAAGTAGTTCTGGTCTTTGCATTCGTTGTTATCGGTCCTGATGTAGAAGTTGTTGGTTCTGAGGCTGTTGTTGTTTTTCCTTCAGTTTTTTTTTTGGGTCCAACAGTAGAAGTGATAGGTCCTTCAGTTTTTGTTGGTCCTGCAGTTTTTGTTGCAGGTATTTCTGCAAAAGTTGTTGATCCTGCTGTTGTCATTGTTCGTCCAGCTCTCGTTGTGGATGTTGCTCCTTCTGTTGTGGATGTAGATCCTGCAGATGTTGTTGTTGCTACTGCGGTTGTCAAAAGTTCGGCAGATGTTGTCTTTCGTCCTTTTGTAGATGGTCCTGCAGTTGTTTTTGTTAGTCCACCAGTTGTCGTTATTGGTCCGGTTGTTATTGTTGTGGTGGGTCCTGATGTAGAAGTTGTTGGTTCTGAGGCTGTTGTTGTTTTTCCTTCAGTTATTGTTTTGGGTACGACAGTAGAAGTGATAGGTCTTGCAGTTTTTGTTAGTCCTACAGTTGTTATATGTCCTGCAGTTGTGGTTGCAGGTTTTTCTGCAAAAGTTGTTGATCCTGCAGTTGTCGATGTTAGTTCAGCAGTTTTAGTAGTTCTTCCTGCCGTTGTTCTTGTTGTTTTCACAGTCGTAGTTTTTGGCACTGCTGTCGTTGGTCCTACAGTTGGTGTTATTTTTTCAGCATTTGGCGTTGTTGGTCCTGCAGTTGTTGTTGGTAAAGCAGTTGTCGATATTAGGCCTGTAGTTGAAGCTCTTGGTCCAGCAATTGTTGTTGGTCCAGCAGTTCTCGTTGTCAGTCCTGTACTCGCTGTTTTTGGCTCTGCAGTCATTGGTCCTACAGTTGGTGTTGTTTTTACAGCAGTTGGCGTTGTTGGTTCAGCAGTTGGTGTTCTTGTTCCTGCAGTTATTATCTGTCCTGCGGTTGTAGCTCTTTGACCAGCAGTTGTTGTTGGTTCAGCAGTTGGCGTTGTTGGTTCAGCAGTTGGCGTTGTTGATCCTGCAGTTGTTGTTGTGGGTCCCGTGATAATAGTTAATGGTCCTGCAGTTGTTGTTTGTGGTCCTGCAGTGGTTGGTTGTCCTGAAGTTGTTCTAGTTTGTCCTACCAAGGTAGGTCATGCAGAGGGAGGGATTTTATGTTTTAAGTATATTATCTTGAGATGAATAAAGCCTTTTACAATACTTTTTACAACCCAACCAACTTGCTTTGCTAATGAAGTGTTTCAACTAGCAATCGATGCAAAATTATAATTGTGATGGTATAGTTACCTGCAGCAATAGTTGTAGTGTCCACATCGAGGAAGGTTATTAGATCATCTACTGCGTCCTTCAATACCTGCACTGCACGGCTTTCAGTAGGAACTGCAGATTCTTTGTTGAAGATCAGCGTCATGTCCACAAAGACTGATCCCTCACTAGAAATGTAAAAATGAAAGGAAAGCATGAGAATTAGGATAAACAAGTTTCAGAGCTGGTGCGCTTTTTCATCAGTATCAAATTGATTGGCTATCATCTATGTGATATACTTAAAGGTATTCATTAATAAAAATAGAGTATGAAAGTAATTTAATAAAATTGGTTGTACTTACTCAAAAAGTAATGCAATACAATTGGTTGTACTTACGCAAAAGAGTTGATTGTACTCCCGGAATATGTTCCAGGAAAACTATGTTTGAAGCCATTGTTAACCTATTATAAAAAATACAATTAATTAATATTCAACATGTTTTATGTTTTTCATGTTAAAATGCAGGAATACAATGTTTTTCATTATTCAAACTGAATTAAATCTTCCTAACATTATCTCACCTCTGTTGTTACATTAGCAGCCAGCACCTGATAGGCTGCTGAGCTTGAATCTAAGTAGTCTTTTATAAACGTACGACTCATGCTGAATCTCAAATCAATAGTCCCTTTATTTTCTGTAGGGGGATCTACAGTTGTCGTTGTTGACACTGCAGTTGTCGATGATCCTGCAGGTGCTGTTGTGGTTCCTGCAGTTGTAGCTCCAGATCCATGAATTGTTGTCGGTTCAGGATTTGGCGTTGTGGGTTCTGCATTGGTTGTTGTTGGTCCTACAGTTGTTGTTGTTGAACCCGCGGTAGTATTTAATGTTGTTGTTGTTGCTGGTCCATCAGTTGGTTTTGGTAAAGCAGTTGTCGTTATTGCTCCTAAAGTTGGTGTTGTTGTGGATCCCGTGGTAGTAGTTAATGTTGTTGTTGTTGGTCTTGCAGTTGTTGTTGGTAAAGCAGTTGTCGATATTGCGCCTGCAGTTGTAGCTCTTTGACCAGCAGTTGTTGTTGGTTCAACAGTTGGCGTTGTTGATCCTCCAGTTGTTGTTGTGGGTCCCGTGATAATAGTTAATGGTCCTGCAGTTGTTGTCAGTGGTCCTGCAGTTGTTGTTGCTGATTCATCAGTTAGCGTTGTTGGTCCTGCAGTTTTTTCTGGTCCTGCAGTCGTAGCTCTTGGGCCAGCAGTGGTTGTTGGCACAGCAGTTGGCGTTGTTGGTCCTGCAGTTGTTGTTTTGGGTCCCATGATAGTAGTTAATGATCCTGCGGTTCTTGTTGCTGTAACTGCAGTTCGTGACCTTGCAGATGTTGTTGGTACTGCTGTAGTTGCTTTGGGTCCTGCTGTTTTAATTGTTAGTTCTAAATTCGTTGTTTTTGGCACTGCAGTCGCTGGTCTTGCAGTTTGTTTAGTTTTTTCAGCATTTGGCGCTGTTCCTGCAATTCTTGTTGTCGGCGCCGCCATAGTAGCTAATGTTGCTGGTGTAGCAGTGGCAGGTCCTGCAATTGTTGCTGGTTCAGAAGTTGTCGTTGTTTGTCCTGCAGTTTTTGTTGTGGGTCCTGTAGTTTTAGCTATTGTTCCAGCAGTTGTTATTGGTTCTGCAGTTGGCGTTGTTGGTTCTGCAGTTGTTGTTGTGGGTTCAGCTGAAGTAGTTGGTAGTCTTGCAGTAACAGTGGTGGGTTCCACAGTTGTTTTTCCGTCAACAGTTGTCTTTTTTGGTCCTGCAGTGGTTGATGTTCCTTCAGTTGTGGCACTTGTTCCAGCAATTGTAGTTGTTGGTTCAACAGTTGGCTTTGTTGTTGTTGGTGGTTCAGAGGTTGTTTTTGTGGGTCCTGTAGCTTTGATTTTTTGTTGAGCAGTTGTCGTTTTTGGTCCTGCAGTAGTTATTGATCTTGTATATGTTGTTGTTGGCTGTGCAGTTGTGGATCCTTTAGTTATTATTGTTGTTCCTGCAGTTGTCTGTTCTGTTGTCATAGTTGTTGGTTCTTTTGCTGCTGTTGTTGGTTCAGCAGTTGTTGTTTTTCGTCCTGCAGTTGTTGTTGTGGATCTTGTTGTAGTAGTTGATGGACCTGCAGTTGTCGGTATTGGCAATGTAGTTGTTGGTCCTGCAGATGTTGTTGGTTGTTCAACAGTTGGCTTTGTTGGTCCTTCAGTTGTTGTTGTTCCTACTGTAGTGGATAATAGTCTTGCAATAGCAGTGGTAGGTCCTGCAATTGTTGTTGGTTCATAAGTTGTCGTTGTTTGTCCTGCAGTTTTTGATGTGAGTCCTGTAGTTTTAGCTCTTGTACCAGCAGTTGTTGTTGTTGGTTCTGCAGTTGGCGTCGTGGGTCCTGCTGTTGTTGTTGTGGGTCCAGCAGAAGTAGTTAGTAGTCTCGCAGATACAGTGGTAGGTTCCACAGTTGTTTTTGGTTCAATAGTTGTCGTTTTTGGTATTGCAGTTGTTGATGTTCCTTCCGTTGTAGCTCTTGTTCCAGCAATTGTAGTTGTGGGTTCAGAAGGTGACGTTCGTGGTCCTGCAATTGTTGTTGTTCCTGCAGTTGTTTTGGGTCGCAACACAGTAGTTAATGGTTCTGCAGTTGCAGTCGTAGGTCTTTCTTTTGATGTTGGTTCAGTTGTTGCCATTATTGGTCCTGCAGTTTTTGTTGTGAGTGCTGTCTCTGTAGCTCTTGTTCCAGCAGTTGTTATTGGTTCTACCGTTGGCTTGGTAGGTCCTGCAGTTGTTATTTTTTGCACTGCAGTTTTTGGTCCCAGAGATTGTTTTGTTTGTTCAACAGATGGCATGGTTTTTCCTGCAGTTGTGGTTAATTGTCCTGCAGTAGCAGTGCTGGGTCCTTCTGTAGTTGCTGGTTCTGCAGTTGGCGTTGTTGGTACTGCAGTTTTTGTTGAGTGTCCTGCAGTTTTAGCTCTTATTCCAGCAGTTGTTGTTGTTGGTTCCAAAGTTGGCATTGTTCGTACTGCATTTGTTGTTGTGGATCCCGCAGTAGTAGTTAATAGTCTTGCAGTAGTAGTGGCAGGTCCTGCAATTGTTTTTGGTTCAATAGTTGTCGTTGTTGGTATTGCAGTTGTTGATGTTCCTGCAGTTGTAGCACTTGTTCCAGCAATTGTAGTTCTGGGTTCAGAAGTTGACGTTGTTGGTACTGCAGTTTTCGTTGTGAGTCCTTCAGTTGTTTTGTGTCCCCCGGTATTAGTTAATGGTCCTGCAGTGGCAGTGGTAGGTCCTTCTTTTGTTGTTGATCCTGCAGTTGGTGGTGTTGGTGCTGCAGTTGTTGTGAGTACCGCAGTTGTAGCTATTGTTCCTGCAATTGTTGTTTTTGGTTCAATAATTGGTGTTGTTGGTCCGGCCATTGTTATAACTCCTGCATTTGTTTTTTTTGGCACTGCAGTAGTTGGTCCAGTTGGCGTTGTTGGTCCTGTAGTTCTTGTTGATCCTGCAGTTGTAACTCTTGTTCCAGCCTTTATAGTTCTTTGTTCAGAAGTTGTCGTTGTTGGTCCTACACTTTTTGTTGTGAGTCTTTCAGTTGTTGTGGTTCCCCCCGTTGTAGTTAATGGTCCTGCAGTAGAAGTGGTATGTCCTTCTCTTGTTGTTGGTTCTGCATTTGGTGTTGTAGGTGCTGCAGGTGTTGTTGTGAGTTCCGCACTTTTAGTTAATAGTCTTGCAGTAGAAGTAGTAGGTCCTGCAATTGTTTTTGGTTCAACAGTTGTCATTGGTCCTGCAGTTGTTGAGGTTCCTGCAGTTGTAGCACTTTTTACAGCAATTGAGGTTGTTGGTTCAGAAGTTGTCGTTATTGGTCCTGTAGTTTTTGTTGCGGGTCCTGCAGTTGTAGCTCTTCTTCCAGCAATTATTGTTGTTGGTTCAACAGTTGGCTTAAATGATACTGCAATTGTTGTTTTTAGGACTGCAGTCGTAGGTCCTGCGGATGGTGTTGTTTGTTCAACAGTTGGCGTCGTTGATCCTGCAGTTGTTGTTGTGTTTCCCGCAGTTGTGGCAGTTTTTGATGACAGTTCTGCAGTTGAAGCTCTTGTTCCAGCAGTTGATGTTTTTGGTTGAAAAGTTGTCGTTGTTGGTTTTGCAGTAGTTGATGTTCCTGCAGTTGTACCTCTTGTTCCATTAATTGTTGTTGTTGGTTCAGAAGTTGTCGTTGTTGGTCCTGCAGCTTTTGTTGTGAGTACTACAGTTGTTGTGGGTCCCCCTGTATTGGTTAATGGTCCTGCAGTAGCATTGGTAGGTTCTTCTTTTGTTGCTGGTTCTGCAGTTGGCGTTGTTGGTCCTGCAGTTGTTATTGATCCTGCAGTTGTTGTGTTTGGCACTGCAGTAGTTGGTACTGCGGATGCTGTTGTTTGTTCCGAAGTTGTAGTTGTTAGTCCCGCAATTTTTGTTGTTCCTGCAGTTGTTTTGGGTCGCGACATGGTAGTTAATGGTTCTGCAGTTGCAGTGGTAGGTCTTTCTTTTGATGTTGGTTCAGTAGTTGTCATTATTGGTCCTGCAGTTTTTGTTGTGAGTGCTGCCTCTGTAGCTCTTGTTCCAGCAGTTGTTATTGGTTCAACCGTTGGCGTGGTAGGTCCTGCTGTTGTTATTTTTTGCGCTGCAGTTTTTGGTCCCAGCGATTGTTTTGTTTGTTCAACAGATGGCATGGTTCGTCCTAAAGTTGTGGTCAATTGTCCTACAGTAGCAGTGCTGGGTCCTTCTGTTGTTGCTGGTTCTGCAGTTGGCGTTGTTGGTACTGCAGTTTTTGTTGAGTGTCCTGCAGTTTTAGCTCTTGTTCCAGCAGTTGTTGTTGTTGGTTCCAAAGTTGGCATTGTTCGTACTGCATTTGTTGTTGTGGATCCCGCAGTAGTAGTGAATAGTCTTGCAGTAGAAGTGGCAGATCCTGCAGATGTTGTTGTTGCAACTGCGGTTGTCACAAGTTCGGCAGTTGTTGTTTTTCGTCCTTTTGTTGATGGTCCAGCAGTGGTTTTTGTTAGTCCACCAGTTGTCGTTATTGGTCCGGTTGTTGTTGTTGTTCTTGGTCCTGATGTAGAAGCTGTTGGTTCTGACGCTGATGTGGTTTTTCCTTCGGTTATTATTTTGTGTGCCACAGTTGAGGTGATAGTTCTTGAATTTTTTGTTGGTCCTGCAGTTGTTGTTGCAGCTTTTTCTGCAAAAGTTGTTGATCCTGCAGTTGTCGATGTTAGTTCAGCAGTTCTAGTTGATGGACCTGCCGTTTTTCTTGGAGTTTCCGCAGTCGTAGTTGTTGGTCCTCCATTGGTTTTTGTTGTGGGTCCTGTTGTAGAAGTTGTTGGTTCTGAAGCTCTTGTTGTTTTTCCTTCAGCAGTAGAAGTGATAGATCTTGCAGTTTTGGTTGGTCCTACAATTGTTGTTGGTACTGCAGTTGTGGTTGCAGGTTTTTCTGCAAAAGTTGTTGATCCTGCAGTTGTCGACGTTACTTCAGCAGTTGTCGTTGTTGGTCCTGCCGTTGTTCTTGCAGTTTTCGCAGTTGTAGTTGTTGGTCCTGCAGTGGTTTTTGTTAGTCCACCTGTTGTCGTTACTGGTGCGGTTGTTGCTGTTGTGGGTCCTGATGTAGAAGTTTTTGGTTCTGAGGCTGTTGTTGTTTTTCCTTCAGTTATTGTTTTGGGTTCAACAGTAGAAGTGATAGGCCTTGCAGGTCCTACAGTTGTTGTTGGTCCTGCAGTTGTGGTTGCAGGTTTTTCTGCAAAAGTTGTTGATCCTGCAGTTGTCGACGTTACTTCAGCAGTTGTCGTTGTTGGTCCTGCCGTTGTTCTTGCAGTTTTCGCAGTTGTAGTTGTTGGTCCTGCAGTGGTTTTTGTTAGTCCACCTGTTGTCGTTACTGGTGCGGTTGTTGCTGTTGTGGGTCCTGATGTAGAAGTTTTTGGTTCTGAGGCTGTTGTTGTTTTTCCTTCAGTTATTGTTTTGGGTTCAACAGTAGAAGTGATAGGCCTTGCAGGTCCTACAGTTGTTGTTGGTCCTGCAGTTGTGGTTGCAGGTTTTTCTGCAAAAGTTGTTGATCCTGCAGTTGTCGATGTCAGTTCAGCAGTTGTAGTTGTTGGACCTGCCGTTGTTCTTGCAGTTTTCGCAGTCGTAGTTGTTGGTCCTGCAGTGGTTTTTGTTACTTCATCAGTTGTCTTTATTGGTCCTGTTGTTTTTTTGGGGTCTGCTTTAGTAGTTGTTGGAACAGCAGTTGATGTTGTTGGTACTGTAGTCGTTTTTGTTATTCCTGCAGTTGATTTCTGTATTGCAGCTGAAGTGAGTCCTGCTGAAATAGTTCTGGGTCTTGCATTCGTTGTTATTGGTCCTGCAGTTGTCATTGTTGGTCCTGCAGTTGTTAGTCCTCTCGTTGTGGGTGTGGGTCCTTCTGTTGTAGATGTAGATCCTGCAGATGTTGTTGTTGTTACTGCGGTTGTCACAAGTTCGGCAGTTGTTGTTTTTCGTCCTTTTGTTGATGGTCCTGCAGTGTTTTTTGTTAGTCCACCAGTTGTTGTTGTTGTGGGTTCTGTTGTAGAAGTTGTTGGTTCTGAGGCCGTTGTTTTTCCTTCAGTTTTTGTTTTTGGTACAGCAGTAGAAGTGATAGATCTTGCAGTTTTTGTTGGTCCTCCAGTTGTTGTAGGTACTGCAGTTGTGGTTAAAGGTTTTTCTGAGAAAGTTGTTGATCCTGCAGTTGACGATGTTAGTTCAGCAGTTCTAGTTGTTGGACCTGCCGTTGTTCTTGGAGTTTTCGCAGTCGTAGTTGTTGGTCCTGCAGTTGTTGATGTCAGTTCAGCAGATGTCTTTATTGGCCCTGTTGTTGTTTTGGGTCCTGCTTTAGTAGTTGTTGGTACTGTAGTCGTTTTTGTTATTCCTGCAGTTGATTTCTGTAATGCAGCTGAAGTGAGTCCTGCTGAAATTGTTCTGGGTCTTGCATTCGTTGTGATTGGTCCTGCAGTTGTCATTGTTGGTCCTACAGGTGTTAGTCCTCTCACTGTGGGTCCATCTGTTGCGGATGTAGATCCTGCAGATGTTGTTGTTGCTACTGCGGTTGGCAGAAGTTCGGCAGTTGTTGTTTTCCGTCCTTTTGTTGATGGTCCTGCAGTGGTTTTTGTTAGTCCAACATTTGTCGTTATTGGCCCGGTTGTTGTTGTTGGTAGTCCTGATGTAGAAGTTGTTGGTTCTGAGGCTGTTGTTGTCTTTCCTTCAGTTTTTGTTTTGGGTACAGCAGTAGACGTAATAGGTCTTGGAGTTTTTGTTGGTCCTGCAGTTGTGGTTGCAGGTTTTTCTGCAAAAGTTGTTGACCCTGCAGTTGTCGATGTTACTTCAGCAGTTGTAGTTGTTGGTTCTGCCGTTGGTCTTGCCGTTTTCGCAGTCGTAGTTGTTGGACCTGCAGTGGTTTTTGTTAGTCCACCAGTTGTTGTTGTTGCGGGTCCTGATGTAGAAGTTGCTGGTTCTGCGGCTGTTGTTGTTTTTCCTTCAGTTTTTGTTTTGGGTATAGCAGTAGAAGCGATAGTTCTTGCAGTTTTTGTTAGTCCTACAGTTGTTGTTGGTACTGCAGTTGTGGTTGCAGGTTTTTCTGCAAAAGTTGTTGATCCTGCAGTTGACGATGTTAGTTCAGCAGTTCTAGTTGTTGGACCTGCCGTTGTTCTTGGAGTTTTCGCAGTCGTAGTTGTTGGTCCTGCAGTTGTTGATGTCAGTTCAGCAGATGTCTTTATTGGCCCTGTTGTTGTTTTGGGTCCTGCTTTAGTAGTTGTTGGTACAGCAGTTGATGTTGTTGGTACTGTAGTCGTTTTTGTTATTCCTGCAGTTGATTTCTGTAATGCAGCTGAGGTGAGTCCTGCTGAAATAGTTCTGGGTCTTGCATTCGTTGTGATTGGTCCTGCAGTTGTCATTGTTGGTCCTACAGGTGTTACTCCTCTCAATGTGGGTGTGGGTCCTTCTGTTGCGGATGTAGATCCTGCAGATGTTGTTGTTGCTACTGCGGTTGGCAGAAGTTCGGCAGTTGTTGTTTTTCGTCCTTTTGTTGATGGTCCTGCAGTGGTTTTTGTTAGTCCAACATTTGTCGTTATTGGCCCGGTTGTTGTTGTTGGTAGTCCTGATGTAGAAGTTGTTGGTTCTGAGGCTGTTGTTGTCTTTCCTTCAGTTTTTGTTTTGGGTACAGCAGTAGACGTAATAGGTCTTGGAGTTTTTGTTGGTCCTGCAGTTGTGGTTGCAGGTTTTTCTGCAAAAGTTGTTGACCCTGCAGTTGTCGATGTTACTTCAGCAGTTGTAGTTGTTGGTTCTGCCGTTGGTCTTGCCGTTTTCGCAGTCGTAGTTGTTGGACCTGCAGTGGTTTTTGTTAGTCCACCAGTTGTTGTTGTTGTGGGTTCTGTTGTAGAAGTTGTTGGTTCTGAGGCCGTTGTTGTTTTTCCTTCAGTTTTTGTTTTTGGTACAGCAGTAGAAGTGATAGATCTTGCAGTTTTTGTTGGTCCTCCAGTTGTTGTAGGTACTGCAGTTGTGGTTGCAGGTTTTTCTGCAAAAGTTGTTGATCCTGCAGTTGACGATGTTAGTTCAGCAGTTCTAGTTGTTGGACCTGCCGTTGTTCTTGGAGTTTTCGCAGTCGTAGTTGTTGGTCCTGCAGTTGTTGATGTCAGTTCAGCAGATGTCTTTATTGGCCCTGTTGTTGTTTTGGGTCCTGCTTTAGTAGTTGTTGGTACAGCAGTTGATGTTGTTGGTACTGTAGTCGTTTTTGTTATTCCTGCAGTTGACTTCTGTATTGCAGCTGAAGTGAGTCCTGCTGAAATAGTTCTGGGTCTTGCATTCGTTGTTATTGGTCCTGCAGTTGTCATTGTTGGTCCTGCAGTTGTTAGTCCTCTCGTTGTGGGTGTGGGTCCTTCTGTTGTAGATGTAGATCCTGCAGATGTTGTTGTTGTTACTGCGGTTGTCACAAGTTCGGCAGTTGTTGTTTTTCGTCCTTTTGTTGATGGTCCTGCAGTGTTTTTTATTAGTCCACCAGTTGTTGTTGTTGTGGGTTCTGTTGTAGAAGTTGTTGGTTCTGAGGCCGTTGTTTTTCCTTCAGTTTTTGTTTTTGGTACAGCAGTAGAAGTGATTGATCTTGCAGTTTTTGTTGGTCCTCCAGTTGTTGTAGGTACTGCAGTTGTGGTTGAAGGTTTTTCTGCAAAAGTTGTTGATCCTGCAGTTGACGATGTTAGTTCAGCAGTTCTAGTTGTTGGACCTGCCGTTGTTCTTGGAGTTTTCGCAGTCGTAGTTGTTGGTCCTGCAGTTGTTGATGTCAGTTCAGCAGATGTCTTTATTGGCCCTGTTGTTGTTTTGGGTCCTGCTTTAGTAGTTGTTGGTACAGCAGTTGATGTTGTTGGTACTGTAGTCGTTTTTGTTATTCCTGCAGTTGATTTCTGTAATGCAGCTGAAGTGAGTCCTGCTGAAATAGTTCTGGGTCTTGCATTCGTTGTGATTGGTCCTGCAGTTGTCATTGTTGGTCCTGCAGGTGTTAGTCCTCTCATTGTGGGTGTGGGTCCTTCTGTTGCGGATGTAGATCCTGCAGATGTTGTTGTTGCTACTGCGGTTGGCAGAAGTTCGGCAGTTGTTGTTTTTCGTCCTTTTGTTGATGGTCCTGCAGTGGTTTTTGTTAGTCCAACATCTGTCGTTATTGGCCCGGTTGTTGTTGTTGGTAGTCCTGATGTAGAAGTTGTTGGTTCTGAGGCTATTGTTGTTTTTCCTTCAGTTCTTGTTTTGGGTACAGCCGTAGACATAATAGGTCTTGGAGTTTTTGTTGGTCCTGCAGTTGTGGTTGCAGGTTTTTCTGCAAAAGTTGTTGACCCTGCAGTTGTCGATGTTACTTCAGCAGTTGTAGTTGTTGGTTCTGCCGTTGGTCTTGCCGTTTTCGCAGTCGTAGTTGTTGGACCTGCAGTGGTTTTTGTTAGTCCACCAGTTGTTGATGTTGTGGGTTCTGTTGTAGAAGTTGTTGGTTCTGAGGCCGTTGTTGTTTTTCCTTCAGTTTTTGTTTTTGGTACAGCAGTAGAAGTGATAGATCTTGCAGTTTTTGTTGGTCCTCCAGTTGTTGTAGGTACTGCAGTTGTGGTTGCAGGTTTTTCTGCAAAAGTTGTTGATCCTGCAGTTGACGATGTTAGTTCAGCAGTTCTAGTTGTTGGACCTGCCGTTGTTCTTGGAGTTTTCGCAGTCGTAGTTGTTGGTCCTGCAGTTGTTGATGTCAGTTCAGCAGATGTCTTTATTGGCCCTGTTGTTGTTTTGGGTCCTGCTTTAGTAGTTGTTGGTACAGCAGTTGATGTTGTTGGTACTGTAGTCGTTTTTGTTATTCCTGCAGTTGATTTCTGTAATGCAGCTGAGGTGAGTCCTGCTGAAATAGTTCTGGGTCTTGCATTCGTTGTTATTGGTCCTGCAGTTGTCATTGTTGGTCCTGCAGGTGTTAGTACTCTCGTTGTGGGTGTGGGTCCTTCTGTTGCGGATGTAGATCCTGCAGATGTTGTTGTTGCTACTGCGGTTGGCAGAAGTTCGGCAGTTGTTGTTTTTCGTCCTTTTGTTGATGGTCCTGCAGTGGTTT
The DNA here is from genome assembly GCF_031168955.1 of Gadus macrocephalus. Lineage (NCBI taxonomy): Eukaryota > Metazoa > Chordata > Actinopteri > Gadiformes > Gadidae > Gadus > Gadus macrocephalus. Next base: position 10,824,775 of record NC_082384.1, read on the forward strand.
TTGTTAGTCCAACATCTGTCGTTATTGGCCCGGTTGTTGTTGTTGGTAGTCCTGATGTAGAAGTTGTTGGTTCTGAGGCTATTGTTGTTTTTCCTTCAGTTCTTGTTTTGGGTACAGCAGTAGACGTAATAGGTCTTGGAGTTTTTGATGGTCCTGCAGTTGTGGTTGCAGGTTTTTCTGCAAATGTTGTTGACCCTGCAGTTGTCGATGTTACTTCAGCAGTTGTAGTTGTTGGTCCTGCCGTTGGTCTTGCCGTTTTCGCAGTCGTAGTTGTTGGACCTGCAGTGGTTTTTGTTAGTCCACCAGTTGTTGTTGTTGCGGGTCCTGATGTAGAAGTTGCTGGTTCTGCGGCTGTTGTTGTTTTTCCTTCAGTTTTTGTTTTGGGTATAGCTGTAGAAGTGATAGTTCTTGCAGTTTTTGTTAGTCCTACAGTTGTTGTTGGTACTGCAGTTGTGGTTGAAGGTTTTTCTGCAAAAGTTGTTGATCCTGCAGTTGACGATGTTAGTTCAGCAGTTCTAGTTGTTGGACCTGCCGTTGTTCTTGGAGTTTTCGCAGTCGTAGTTGTTGGTCCTGCAGTTGTTGATGTCAGTTCAGCAGATGTCTTTATTGGCCCTGTTGTTGTTTTGGGTCCTGCTTTAGTAGTTGTTGGTACAGCAGTTGATGTTGTTGGTACTGTAGTCGTTTTTGTTATTCCTGCAGTTGATTTCTGTAATGCAGCTGAAGTGAGTCCTGCTGAAATAGTTCTGGGTCTTGCATTCGTTGTGATTGGTCCTGCAGTTGTCATTGTTGGTCCTGCAGGTGTTAGTCCTCTCATTGTGGGTGTGGGTCCTTCTGTTGCGGATGTAGATCCTGCAGATGTTGTTGTTGCTACTGCGGTTGGAAGAAGTTCGGCAGTTGTTGTTTTTCGTCCTTTTGTTGATGGTCCTGCAGTGGTTTTTGTTAGTCCAACATCTGTCGTTATTGGCCCGGTTGTTGTTGTTGGTAGTCCTGATGTAGAAGTTGTTGGTTCTGAGGCTGTTCTTGTTTTTCCTTCAGTTCTTGTTTTGGGTACAGCAGTAGACGTAATAGGTCTTGGAGTTTTTGTTGACCCTGCAGTTGTCGATGTTACTTCAGCAGTTGTAGTTGTTGGTCCTGCCGTTGGTCTTGCCGTTTTCGCAGTCGTAGTTGTTGGACCTGCAGTGGTTTTTGTTAGTCCACCAGTTGTTGTTGTTGCGGGTCCTGATGTAGAAGTTGCTGGTTCTGCGGTTGTTGTTGTTTTTCCTTCAGTTTTTGTTTTGGGTATAGCAGTAGAAGTGATAGTTCTTGCAGTTTTTGTTAGTCCTACATTTGTTGTTGGTACTGCAGTTGTGGTTGCATGTTTTTCTGCAAAAGTTGTTGATCCTGCAGTTGACGATGTTAGTTCAGCAGTTCTAGTTGTTGGACCTGCCGTTGTTCTTGGAGTTTTCGCAGTCGTAGTTGTTGGTCCTGCAGTTGTTGATGTCAGTTCAGCAGATGTCTTTATTGGCCCTGTTGTTGTTTTGGGTCCTGCTTTAGTAGTTGTTGGTACAGCAGTTGATGTTGTTGGTACTGTAGTCGTTTTTGTTATTCCTGCAGTTGATTTCTGTAATGCAGCTGAGGTGAGTCCTGCTGAAATAGTTCTGGGTCTTGCATTCGTTGTTATTGGTCCTGCAGTTGTCATTGTTGGTCCTGCAGGTGTTAGTCCTCTCGTTGTGGGTGTGGGTCCTTCTGTTGTGGATGTAGATCCTGCAGATGTTGTTGTTGCTACTGCGGTTGTCACAAGTTCGGCAGTTGTTGTTTTTCGTCCTTTTGTTGATGGTCCTGCAGTGTTTTTTGTTAGTCCACCAGTTGTTGTTGTTGTGGGTTCTGTTGTAGAAGTTGTTGGTTCTGAGGCCGTTGTTGTTTTTCCTTCAGTTTTTGTTTTTGGTACAGCAGTAGAAGTGATAGTTCTTGCAGTTTTTGTTAGTCCTACAGTTGTTGTTGGTACTGCAGTTGTGGTTGAAGGTTTTTCTGCAAAAGTTGTTGATCCTGCAGTTGACGATGTTAGTTCAGCAGTTCTAGTTGTTTGACCTGCCGTTGTTCTTGGAGTTTTCGCAGTCGTAGTTGTTGGTCCTGCAGTTGTTGATGTCAGTTCAGCAGATGTCTTTATTGGCCCTGTTGTTGTTTTGGGTCCTGCTTTAGTAGTTGTTGGTACAGCAGTTGATGTTGTTGGTACTGTAGTCGTTTTTGTTATTCCTGCAGTTGATTTCTGTAATGCAGCTGAAGTGAGTCCTGCTGAAATAGTTCTGGGTCTTGCATTCGTTGTGATTGGTCCTGCAGTTGTCATTGTTGGTCCTGCAGGTGTTAGTCCTCTCATTGTGGGAGTGGGTCCTTCTGTTGCGGATGTAGATCCTGCAGATGTTGTTGTTGCTACTGCGGTTGGCAGAAGTTCGGCAGTTGTTGTTTTTCGTCCTTTTGTTGATGGTCCTGCAGTGGTTTTTGTTAGTCCAACATTTGTCGTTATTGGTCCGGTTGTTGTTGTTGTTGGTCCTGATGTAGAAGTTGTTGGTTCTGAGGCTGTTGTTTTTTTTCCTTCAGTTTTTGTTTTGGGTACAGCAGTAGACGTAATAGGTCTTGGAGTTTTAGTTGGTCCTGCAGTTGTGGTTGCAGGTTTTTCTGCAAAAGTTGTTGACCCTGCAGTTGTCGATGTTACTTCGGCAGTTGTAGTTGTTGGTCCTGCCGTTGGTCTTGCCGTTTTCGCAGTCGTAGTTGTTGGACCTGCAGTGGTTTTTGTTAGTCCACCAGTTGTTGTTGTTGTGGGTCCTGATGTAGAAGTTGCTGGTTCTGCGGCTGTTGTTGTTTTTCCTTCAGTTTTTGTTTTGGGTATAGCAGTAGAAGTGATAGTTCTTGCAGTTTTTGTTAGTCCTACAGTTGTTGTTGGTACTGCAGTTGTGGTTGCAGGTTTTTCTGCAAAAGTTGTTGATCCTGCAGTTGACGATGTTAGTTCAGCAGTTCTAGTTGTTGGACCTGCCGTTGTTCTTGGAGTTTTCGCAGTCGTAGTTGTTGGTCCTGCAGTTGTTGATGTCAGTTCAGAAGATGTCTTTATTGGCCCTGTTGTTGCTTTGGGTCCTGCTTTAGTAATTGTTGGTACAGCAGTTGATGTTGTTGGTACTGTAGTCGTTTGTGTTATTCCTGCAGTTGATTTCTGTAATGCAGCTGAAGTGAGTCCTGCTGAAATAGTTCTGGGTCTTGCATTCGTTGTTATTGGTCCTGCAGTTGTCATTGTTGGTCCTGCAGGTGTTAGTCCTCTCGTTGTGGGTGTGGGTCCTTCTGTTGTGGATGTAGATCCTGCAGATGTTGTTGTTGCTACTGCGGTTGTCACAAGTTCGGCAGTTGTTGTTTTTTGTCCTTTTGTTGATGGTCCTGCAGTGTTTTTTGTTGGTCCACCAGTTGTTGTTGTTGTGGGTTCTGTTGTAGAAGTTGTTGGTTCTGAGGCCGTTGTTGTTTTTCCTTCAGTTTTTGTTTTTGGTACAGCAGTAGAAGTGATAGATCTTGCAGTTTTTGTTGGTCCTCCAGTTGTTGTAGGTACTGCAGTTGTGGTTGCAGGTTTTTCTGCAAAAGTTGTTGATCCTGCAGTTGACGATGTTAGTTCAGCAGTTCTAGTTGTTGGACCTGCCGTTGTTCTTGGAGTTTTCGCAGTCGTAGTTGTTGGTCCTGCAGTTGTTGATGTCAGTTCAGCAGATGTCTTTATTGGCCCTGTTGTTGTTTTGGGTCCTGCTTTAGTAGTTGTTGGTACAGCAGTTGATGTTGTTGGTACTGTAGTCGTTTTTGTTATTCCTGCAGTTGATTTCTGTAATGCAGCTGAGGTGAGTCCTGCTGAAATAGTTCTGGGTCTTGCATTCGTTGTTATTGGTCCTGCAGTTGTCATTGTTGGTCCTGCAGGTGTTAGTCCTCTCGTTGTGGGTGTGGGTCCTTCTGTTGTGGATGTAGATCCTGCAGATGTTGTTGTTGCTACTGCGGTTGTCACAAGTTCGGCAGTTGTTGTTTTTCGTCCTTTTGTTGATGGTCCTGCAGTGTTTTTTGTTAGTCCACCAGTTGTTGTTGTTGTGGGTTCTGTTGTAGAAGTTGTTGGTTCTGAGGCCGTTGTTGTTTTTCCTTCAGTTTTTGTTTTTGGTACAGCAGTAGAAGTGATAGTTCTTGCAGTTTTTGTTAGTCCTACAGTTGTTGTTGGTACTGCAGTTGTGGTTGAAGGTTTTTCTGCAAAAGTTGTTGATCCTGCAGTTGACGATGTTAGTTCAGCAGTTCTAGTTGTTTGACCTGCCGTTGTTCTTGGAGTTTTCGCAGTCGTAGTTGTTGGTCCTGCAGTTGTTGATGTCAGTTCAGCAGATGTCTTTATTGGCCCTGTTGTTGTTTTGGGTCCTGCTTTAGTAGTTGTTGGTACAGCAGTTGATGTTGTTGGTACTGTAGTCGTTTTTGTTATTCCTGCAGTTGATTTCTGTAATGCAGCTGAAGTGAGTCCTGCTGAAATAGTTCTGGGTCTTGCATTCGTTGTGATTGGTCCTGCAGTTGTCATTGTTGGTCCTGCAGGTGTTAGTCCTCTCATTGTGGGAGTGGGTCCTTCTGTTGCGGATGTAGATCCTGCAGATGTTGTTGTTGCTACTGCGGTTGGCAGAAGTTCGGCAGTTGTTGTTTTTCGTCCTTTTGTTGATGGTCCTGCAGTGGTTTTTGTTAGTCCAACATTTGTCGTTATTGGTCCGGTTGTTGTTGTTGTTGGTCCTGATGTAGAAGTTGTTGGTTCTGAGGCTGTTGTTTTTTTTCCTTCAGTTTTTGTTTTGGGTACAGCAGTAGACGTAATAGGTCTTGGAGTTTTAGTTGGTCCTGCAGTTGTGGTTGCAGGTTTTTCTGCAAAAGTTGTTGACCCTGCAGTTGTCGATGTTACTTCGGCAGTTGTAGTTGTTGGTCCTGCCGTTGGTCTTGCCGTTTTCGCAGTCGTAGTTGTTGGACCTGCAGTGGTTTTTGTTAGTCCACCAGTTGTTGTTGTTGTGGGTCCTGATGTAGAAGTTGCTGGTTCTGCGGCTGTTGTTGTTTTTCCTTCAGTTTTTGTTTTGGGTATAGCAGTAGAAGTGATAGTTCTTGCAGTTTTTGTTAGTCCTACAGTTGTTGTTGGTACTGCAGTTGTGGTTGCAGGTTTTTCTGCAAAAGTTGTTGATCCTGCAGTTGACGATGTTAGTTCAGCAGTTCTAGTTGTTGGACCTGCCGTTGTTCTTGGAGTTTTCGCAGTCGTAGTTGTTGGTCCTGCAGTTGTTGATGTCAGTTCAGAAGATGTCTTTATTGGCCCTGTTGTTGCTTTGGGTCCTGCTTTAGTAATTGTTGGTACAGCAGTTGATGTTGTTGGTACTGTAGTCGTTTGTGTTATTCCTGCAGTTGATTTCTGTAATGCAGCTGAAGTGAGTCCTGCTGAAATAGTTCTGGGTCTTGCATTCGTTGTTATTGGTCCTGCAGTTGTCATTGTTGGTCCTGCAGGTGTTAGTCCTCTCGTTGTGGGTGTGGGTCCTTCTGTTGTGGATGTAGATCCTGCAGATGTTGTTGTTGCTACTGCGGTTGTCACAAGTTCGGCAGTTGTTGTTTTTTGTCCTTTTGTTGATGGTCCTGCAGTGTTTTTTGTTGGTCCACCAGTTGTTGTTGTTGTGGGTTCTGTTGTAGAAGTTGTTGGTTCTGAGGCCGTTGTTGTTTTTCCTTCAGTTTTTGTTTTTGGTACAGCAGTAGAAGTGATAGATCTTGCAGTTTTTGTTGGTCCTCCAGTTGTTGTAGGTACTGCAGTTGTGGTTGCAGGTTTTTCTGCAAAAGTTGTTGATCCTGCAGTTGACGATGTTAGTTCAGCAGTTCTAGTTGTTGGACCTGCCGTTGTTCTTGGAGTTTTCGCAGTCGTAGTTGTTGGTCCTGCAGTTGTTGATGTCAGTTCAGCAGATGTCTTTATTGGCCCTGTTGTTGTTTTGGGTCCTGCTTTAGTAGTTGTTGGTACAGCAGTTGATGTTGTTGGTACTGTAGTAGTTTTTGTTATTCCTGCAGTTGATTTCTGTAATGCAGCTGAAGTGAGTCCTGCTGAAATAGTTCTGGGTCTTGCATTCGTTGTGATTGGTCCTGCAGTTGTCATTGTTGGTCCTGCAGGTGTTAGTCCTCTCATTGTGGGTGTGGGTCCTTCTGTTGCGGATGTAGATCCTGCAGATGTTGTTGTTGCTACTGCGGTTGGCAGAAGTTCGGCAGTTGTTGTTTTTCGTCCTTTTGTTGATGGTCCTGCAGTGGTTTTTGTTAGTCCAACATCTGTCGTTATTGGCCCGGTTGTTGTTGTTGGTAGTCCTGATGTAGAAGTTGTTGGTTCCGAGGCTGTTGTTGTTTTTCCTTCAGTTTTTGTTTTGGGTACATCAGTAGACGTAATAGGTCTTGGAGTTTTTGTTGGTCCTGCAGTTGTGGTTGCAGGTTTTTCTGCAAAAGTTGTTGACCCTGCAGTTGTCGATGTTACTTCAGCAGTTGTAGTTGTTGGTCCTGCCGTTGGTCTTGCCGTTTTCGCAGTCGTAGTTGTTGGACCTGCAGTGGTTTTTGTTAGTCCACCAGTTGTTGTTGTTGCGGGTCCTGATGTAGAAGTTGCTGGTTCTGCGGCTGTTGTTGTTTTTCCTTCAGTTTTTGTTTTGGGTATAGCAGTAGAAGTGATAGTTCTTGCAGTTTTTGTTAGTCCTACACTTGTTGTTGGTACTGCAGTTGTGGTTGCAGGTTTTTCTGCAAAAGTTGTTGATCCTGCAGTTGACGATGTTAGTTCAGCAGTTCTAGTTGTTGGACCTGCCGTTGTTCTTGGAATTTTCGCAGTCGTAGTTGTTGGTCCTGCAGTTGTTGATGTCAGTTCAGCAGATGTCTTTATTGGCCCTGTTGTTGTTTTGGGTCCTGCTTTAGTAGTTGTTGGTACAGCAGTTGATGTTGTTGGTACTGTAGTCGTTTTTGTTATTCCTGCAGTTGATTTCTGTAATGCAGCTGAAGTGAGTCCTGCTGAAATAGTTCTGGGTCTTGCATTCGTTGTGATTGGTCCTGCAGTTGTCATTGTTGGTCCTGCAGGTGTTAGTCCTCTCGTTGTGGGTGTGGGTCCTTCTGTTGCGGATGTAGATCCTGCAGATGTTGTTGTTGCTACTGCGGTTGGCAGAAGTTCGGCAGTTGTTGTTTTTCGTCCTTTTGTTGATGGTCCTGCAGTGGTTTTTGTTAGTCCAACATCTGTCGTTATTGGCCCGGTTGTTGTTGTTGGTAGTCCTGATGTAGAAGTTGTTGGTTCTGAGGCTGTTGTTGTTTTTCCTTCAGTTCTTTTTTTGGGTACAGTAGTAGACGTAATAGGTCTTGGAGTTTTTGTTGGTCCTGCAGTTGTGGTTGCAGGTTTTTCTGCAAAAGTTGTTGACCCTGCAGTTGTTGATGTTACTTCAGCAGTTGTAGTTGTTGGTCCTGCCGTTGGTCTTGCCGTTTTCGCAGTCGTAGTTGTTGGACCTACAGTGGTTTTTGTTAGTCCACCAGTTGTTGTTGTTGTGGGTCCTGATGTAGAAGTTGCTGGTTCTGCGGCTGTTGTTGTTTTTCCTTCAGTTTTTGTTTTGGGTATAGCAGTAGAAGTGATAGTTCTTGCAGTTTTTGTTAGTCCTACAGTTGTTGTTGGTACTGCAGTTGTGGTTGCAGGTTTTTCTGCAAAAGTTGTTGATCCTGCAGTTGACGATGTCAGTTCAGCAGTTCTAGTTGTTGGACCTGCCGTTGTTCTTGGAGTTTTCGCAGTCGTAGTTGTTGGTCCTGCAGTTGTTGATGTCAGTTCAGCAGATGTCTTTATTGGCCCTGTTGTTGTTTTGGGTCCTGCTTTAGTAGTTGTTGGTACAGCAGTTGATGTTGTTGGTACTGTAGTCGTTTTTGTTATTCCTGCAGTTGATTTCTGTAATGCAGCTGAAGTGAGTCCTGCTGAAATAGTTCTGGGTCTTGCATTCGTTGTTATTGGTCCTGCAGTTGTCATTGTTGGTCCTGCAGGTGTTAGTCCTCTCGTTGTGGGTGTGGGTCCTTCTGTTGTGGATGTAGATCCTGCAGATGTTGTTGTTGCTACTGCGGTTGTCACAAGTTCGGCAGTTGTTGTTTTTCGTCCTTTTGTTGATGGTCCTGCTGTGTTTTTTGTTATTCCACCAGTTGTTGTTGTTGTGGGTTCTGTTGTAGAAGTTGTTGGTTCTGAGGCCGTTGTTGTTTTTCCTTCAGTTTTTGTTTTTGGTACAGCAGTAGAAGTGATAGATCTTGCAGTTTTTGTTGGTCCTCCAGTTGTTGTAGGTACTGCAGTTGTGGTTGCAGGTTTTTCTGCAAAAGTTGTTGATCCTGCAGTTGACGATGTTAGTTCAGCAGTTCTAGTTGTTGGACCCGCCGTTGTTCTTGGAGTTTTCGCAGTCGTAGTTGTTGGTCCTGCAGTTGTTGATGTCAGTTCAGCAGATGTCTTTATTGGCCCTGTTGTTGTTTTGGGTCCTGCTTTAGTAGTTGTTGGTACAGCAGTTGATGTTGTTGGTACTGTAGTCGTTTTTGTTATTCCTGCAGTTGATTTCTGTAATGCAGCTGAAGTGAGTCCTGCTGAAATAGTTCTGGGTCTTGCATTCGTTGTGATTGGTCCTGCAGTTGTCATTGTTGGTCCTGCAGGTGTTAGTCCTCTCGTCGTGGGTGTGGGTCCTTCTGTTGTGGATGTAGATCCTGCAGTTGTCATTGTTGGTCCTGCAGGTGTTAGTCCTCTCGTTGTGGGTGTGGGTCCTTCTGTTGCGGATGTAGATCCTGCAGATGTTGTTGTTGCTACTGCGGTTGGCAGAAGTTCGGCAGTTGTTGTTTTTCGTCCTTTTGTTGATGGTCCTGCAGTGGTTTTTGTTAGTCCAACATCTGTCGTTATTGGCCCGGTTGTTGTTGTTGGTAGTCCTGATGTAGAAGTTGTTGGTTCTGAGGCTGTTGTTGTTCTTCCTTCAGTTCTTGTTTTGGGTACAGTAGTAGACGTAATAGGTCTTGGAGTTTTTGTTGGTCCTGCAGTTGTGGTTGCAGGTTTTTCTGCAAAAGTTGTTGACCCTGCAGTTGTTGATGTTACTTCAGCAGTTGTAGTTGTTGGTCCTGCATTTGGTCTTGCCGTTTTCGCAGTCGTAGTTATTGGACCTGCAGTGGTTTTTGTTAGTCCACCAGTTGTTGTTGTTGTGGGTCCTGATGTAGAAGTTGCTGGTTCTGCGGCTGTTGTTGTTTTTCCTTCAGTTTTTGTTTTGGGTATAGCAGTGGAAGTGATAGTTCTTGCAGTTTTTGTTAGTCCTACAGTTGTTGTTGGTACTGCAGTTGTGGTTGCAGGTTTTTCTGCAAAAGTTGTTGATCCTGCAGTTGACGATGTTAGTTCAGCAGTTCTAGTTGTTGGACCTGCCGTTGTTCTTGGAGTTTTCGCAGTCGTAGTTGTTGGTCCTTCTGTTGTGGATGTAGATCCTGCAGATGTTGTTGTTGCTACTGCGGTTGTCACAAGTTCGGCAGTTGTTGTTTTTCGTCCTTTTGTTGATGGTCCTGCAGTGTTTTTTGTTAGTCCACCAGTTGTTGTGGGTTCTGTTGTAGAAGTTGTTGGTTCTGAGGCCGTTGTTGTTTTTCCTTCAGTTTTTGTTTTCGGTACAGCAGTAGAAGTGATAGATCTTGCAGTTTTTGTTGGTCCTCCAGTTGTTGTAGGTACTGCAGTTGTGGTTGCAGGTTTTTCTGCAAAAGTTGTTGATCCTGCAGTTGACGATGTTAGTTCAGCAGTTCTAGTTGTTGGACCTGCCGTCGTTCTTGGAGTTTTCGCAGTCGTAGTTGTTGGTCCTTTAGTTGTTGATGTCAGTTCAGCAGATGTCTTTATTGGCCCTGTTGTTGTTTTGGGTCCTGCTTTAGTAGTTGTTGGTACAGCAGTTGATGTTGTTGGTACTGTAGTCGTTTTTGTTATTCCTGCAGTTGATTTCTGTAATGCAGCTGAGGTGAGTCCTGCTGAAATTGTTCTGGGTCTTGCATTCGTTGTTATTGGTCCTGCAGTTGTCATTGTTGGTCCTGCAGGTGTTAGTCCTCTCGTTGTGGGTGTGGGTCCTTCTGTTGCGGATGTAGATCCTGCAGACGTTGTTGTTGCTACTGCGGTTGGCAGAAGTTCGGCAGTTGTTGTTTTTCGTCCTTTTGTTGATGGTCCTGCAGTGGTTTTTGTTAGTCCAACATCTGTCGTTATTGGCCCGGTTGTTGTTGTTGGTAGTCCTGATGTAGAAGTTGTTGGTTCTGAGGCTATTGTTGTTTTTCCTTCAGTTCTTGTTTTGGGTACAGCAGTAGACGTAATAGGTCTTGGAGTTTTTGATGGTCCTGCAGTTGTGGTTGCAGGTTTTTCTGCAAATGTTGTTGACCCTGCAGTTGTCGATGTTACTTCAGCAGTTGTAGTTGTTGGTCCTGCCGTTGGTCTTGCCGTTTTCGCAGTCATAGATGTTGGACCTCTAGTGGTTTTTGTTAGTCCACCAGTTGTTGTTGTTGCGGGTCCTGATGTAGAAGTTGCTGGTTCTGCGGCTGTTGTTGTTTTTCCTTCAGTTTTTGTTTTGGGTATAGCAGTAGAAGTGATAGTTCTTGCAGTTTTTGTTAGTCCTACAGTTGTTGTTGGTACTGCAGTTGTGGTTGCAGGTTTTTCTGCAAAAGTTGTTGATCCTGCAGTTGACGATGTTAGTTCAGCAGTTCTAGTTGTTGGACCTGCCGTTGTTCTTGGAGTTTTCGCAGTCGTAGTTGTTGGTCCTGCAGTTGTTGATGTCAGTTCAGCAGATGTCTTTATTGGCCCTGTTGTTGTTTTGGGTCCTGCTTTAGTAGTTGTTGGTACAGCAGTTGATGTTGTTGGTACTGTAGTCGTTTTTGTTATTCCTGCAGTTGATTTCTGTAATGCTGGTGAAGTGAGTCCTGCTGAAATAGTTCTGGGTCTTGCATTCGTTGTTATTGGTCCTGCAGTTGTCATTGTTGGTCCTGCAGGTGTTAGTCCTCTCGTTGTGGGTGTGGGTCCTTCTGTTGTGGATGTTGATCCTGCAGATGTTGTTGTTGCTACTGCGGTTGTCACAAGTTCGGCAGTTGTTGTTTTTCGTCCTTTTGTTGATGGTCCTGCAGTGGTTTTTGTTAGTCCAACATCTGTCGTTATTGGCCCGGTTGTTGTTGTTGGTAGTCCTGATGTAGAAGTTGTTGGTTCCGAGGCTGTTGTTGTTTTTCCTTCAGTTTTTGTTTTGGGTACATCAGTAGACGTAATAGGTCTTGGAGTTTTTGTTGGTCCTGCAGTTGTGGTTGCAGGTTTTTCTGCAAAAGTTGTTGACCCTGCAGTTGTCGATGTTACTTCAGCAGTTGTAGTTGTTGGTCCTGCCGTTGGTCTTGCCGTTTTCGCAGTCGTAGTTGTTGGACCTGCAGTGGTTTTTGTTAGTCCACCAGTTGTTGTTGTTGCGGGTCCTGATGTAGAAGTTGCTGGTTCTGCGGCTGTTGTTGTATTTCCTTCAGTTTTTGTTTTGGGTATAGCAGTAGAAGTGATAGTTCTTGCAGTTTTTGTTAGTCCTACACTTGTTGTTGGTACTGCAGTTGTGGTTGCAGGTTTTTCTGCAAAAGTTGTTGATCCTGCAGTTGACGATGTTAGTTCAGCAGTTCTAGTTGTTGGACCTGCCGTTGTTCTTGGAGTTTTCGCAGTCGTAGTTGTTGGTCCTGCAGTTGTTGATGTCAGTTCAGCAGATGTCTTTATTGGCCCTGTTGTTGTTTTGGGTCCTGCTTTAGTAGTTGTTGGTACAGCAGTTGATGTTGTTGGTACTGTAGTCGTTTTTGTTATTCCTGCAGTTGATTTCTGTAATGCAGCTGAAGTGAGTCCTGCTGAAATAGTTCTTGGTCTTGCATTCGTTGTGATTGGTCCTGCAGTTGTCATTATTGGTCCTGCAGGTGTTAGTCCTCTCGTTGTGGGTGTGGGTCCTTCTGTTGCGGATGTAGATCCTCCAGATGTTGTTGTTGCTACTGCGGTTGGCAGAAGTTCGGCAGTTGTTGTTTTTCGTCCTTTTGTTGATGGTCCTGCAGTGGTTTTTGTTAGTCCAACATCTGTCGTTATTGGCCCGGTTGTTGTTGTTGGTAGTCCTGATGTAGAAGTTGTTGGTTCCGAGGCTGTTGTTGTTTTTCCTTCAGTTTTTGTTTTGGGTACATCAGTAGACGTAATAGGTCTTGGAGTTTTTGTTGGTCCTGCAGTTGTGGTTGCAGGTTTTTCTGCAAAAGTTGTTGACCCTGCAGTTGTCGATGTTACTTCAGCAGTTGTAGTTGTTGGTCCTGCCGTTGGTCTTGCCGTTTTCGCAGTCGTAGTTGTTGGACCTGCAGTGGTTTTTGTTAGTCCACCAGTTGTTGTTGTTGCGGGTCCTGATGTAGAAGTTGCTGGTTCTGCGGCTGTTGTTGTTTTTCCTTCAGTTTTTGTTTTGGGTATAGCAGTAGAAGTGATAGTTCTTGCAGTTTTTGTTAGTCCTACACTTGTTGTTGGTACTGCAGTTGTGGTTGCAGGTTTTTCTGCAAAAGTTGTTGATCCTGCAGTTGACGATGTTAGTTCAGCAGTTCTAGTTGTTGGACCTGCCGTTGTTCTTGGAGTTTTCGCAGTCGTAGTTGTTGGTCCTGCAGTTGTTGATGTCAGTTCAGCAGATGTCTTTATTGGCCCTGTTGTTGTTTTGGGTCCTGCTTTAGTAGTTGTTGGTACAGCAGTTGATGTTGTTGGTACTGTAGTCGTTTTTGTTATTCCTGCAGTTGATTTCTGTAATGCAGCTGAAGTGAGTCCTGCTGAAATAGTTCTGGGTCTTGCATTCGTTGTTATTGGTCCTGCAGTTGTCATTGTTGGTCCTGCAGGTGTTAGTCCTCTCGTTGTGGGTGTGGGTCCTTCTGTTGTGGATGTAGATCCTGCAGATGTTGTTGTTGCTACTGCGGTTGTCACAAGTTCGGCAGTTGTTGTTTTTCGTCCTTTTGTTGATGGTCCTGCAGTGTTTTTTGTTAGTCCACCAGTTGTTGTTGTTGTGGGTTCTGTTGTAGAAGTTGTTGGTTCTGAGGCCGTTGTTGTTTTTCCTTCAGTTTTTGTTTTTGGTACAGCAGTAGAAGTGATAGATCTTGCAGTTTTTGTTGGTCCTCCAGTTGTTGTAGGTACTGCAGTTGTGGTTGCAGGTTTTTCTGCAAAAGTTGTTGATCCTGCAGTTGACGATGTTAGTTCAGCAGTTCTAGTTGTTGGACCTGCCGTTGTTCTTGGAGTTTTCGCAGTCGTAGTTGTTGGTCCTGCAGTTGTTGATGTCAGTTCAGCAGATGTCTTTATTGGCCCTGTTGTTGTTTTGGGTCCTGCTTTAGTAGTTGTTGGTACAGCAGTTGATGTTGTTGGTACTGTAGTCGTTTTTGTTATTCCTGCAGTTGATTTCTGTAATGCAGCTGAAGTGAGTCCTGCTGAAATAGTTCTGGGTCTTGCATTCGTTGTGATTGGTCCTGCAGTTGTCATTGTTGGTCCTGCAGGTGTTAGTCCTCTCGTTGTGGGTGTGGGTCCTTCTGTTGCGGATGTAGATCCTCCAGATGTTGTTGTTGCTACTGCGGTTGGCAGAAGTTCGGCAGTTGTTGTTTTTCGTCCTTTTGTTGATGGTCCTGCAGTGGTTTTTGTTAGTCCAACATCTGTCGTTATTGGCCCGGTTGTTGTTGTTGGTAGTCCTGATGTAGAAGTTGTTGGTTCCGAGGCTGTTGTTGTTTTTCCTTCAGTTTTTGTTTTGGGTACATCAGTAGACGTAATAGGTCTTGGAGTTTTTGTTGGTCCTGCAGTTGTGGTTGCAGGTTTTTCTGCAAAAGTTGTTGACCCTGCAGTTGTCGATGTTACTTCAGCAGTTGTAGTTGTTGGTCCTGCCGTTGGTCTTGCCGTTTTCGCAGTCGTAGTTGTTGGACCTGCAGTGGTTTTTGTTAGTCCACCAGTTGTTGTTGTTGCGGGTCCTGATGTAGAAGTTGCTGGTTCTGCGGCTGTTGTTGTATTTCCTTCAGTTTTTGTTTTGGGTATAGCAGTAGAAGTGATAGTTCTTGCAGTTTTTGTTAGTCCTACACTTGTTGTTGGTACTGCAGTTGTGGTTGCAGGTTTTTCTGCAAAAGTTGTTGATCCTGCAGTTGACGATGTTAGTTCAGCAGTTCTAGTTGTTGGACCTGCCGTTGTTCTTGGAGTTTTCGCAGTCGTAGTTGTTGGTCCTGCAGTTGTTGATGTCAGTTCAGCAGATGTCTTTATTGGCCCTGTTGTTGTTTTGGGTCCTGCTTTAGTAGTTGTTGGTACAGCAGTTGATGTTGTTGGTACTGTAGTCGTTTTTGTTATTCCTGCAGTTGATTTCTGTAATGCAGCTGAAGTGAGTCCTGCTGAAATAGTTCTGGGTCTTGCATTCGTTGTGATTGGTCCTGCAGTTGTCATTATTGGTCCTGCAGGTGTTAGTCCTCTCGTTGTGGGTGTGGGTCCTTCTGTTGCGGATGTAGATCCTCCAGATGTTGTTGTTGCTACTGCGGTTGGCAGAAGTTCGGCAGTTGTTGTTTTTCGTCCTTTTGTTGATGGTCCTGCAGTGGTTTTTGTTAGTCCAACATCTGTCGTTATTGGCCCGGTTGTTGTTGTTGGTAGTCCTGATGTAGAAGTTGTTGGTTCCGAGGCTGTTGTTGTTTTTCCTTCAGTTTTTGTTTTGGGTACATCAGTAGACGTAATAGGTCTTGGAGTTTTTGTTGGTCCTGCAGTTGTGGTTGCAGGTTTTTCTGCAAAAGTTGTTGACCCTGCAGTTGTCGATGTTACTTCAGCAGTTGTAGTTGTTGGTCCTGCCGTTGGTCTTGCCGTTTTCGCAGTCGTAGTTGTTGGACCTGCAGTGGTTTTTGTTAGTCCACCAGTTGTTGTTGTTGCGGGTCCTGATGTAGAAGTTGCTGGTTCTGCGGCTGTTGTTGTTTTTCCTTCAGTTTTTGTTTTGGGTATAGCAGTAGAAGTGATAGTTCTTGCAGTTTTTGTTAGTCCTACACTTGTTGTTGGTACTGCAGTTGTGGTTGCAGGTTTTTCTGCAAAAGTTGTTGATCCTGCAGTTGACGATGTTAGTTCAGCAGTTCTAGTTGTTGGACCTGCCGTTGTTCTTGGAGTTTTCGCAGTCGTAGTTGTTGGTCCTGCAGTTGTTGATGTCAGTTCAGCAGATGTCTTTATTGGCCCTGTTGTTGTTTTGGGTCCTGCTTTAGTAGTTGTTGGTACAGCAGTTGATGTTGTTGGTACTGTAGTCGTTTTTGTTATTCCTGCAGTTGATTTCTGTAATGCAGCTGAAGTGAGTCCTGCTGAAATAGTTCTGGGTCTTGCATTCGTTGTGATTGGTCCTGCAGTTGTCATTGTTGGTCCTGCAGGTGTTAGTCCTCTCGTTGTGGGTGTGGGTCCTTCTGTTGCGGATGTAGATCCTCCAGATGTTGTTGTTGCTACTGCGGTTGGCAGAAGTTCGGCAGTTGTTGTTTTTCGTCCTTTTGTTGATGGTCCTGCAGTGGTTTTTGTTAGTCCAACATCTGTCGTTATTGGCCCGGTTGTTGTTGTTGGTAGTCCTGATGTAGAAGTTGTTGGTTCCGAGGCTGTTGTTGTTTTTCCTTCAGTTTTTGTTTTGGGTACATCAGTAGACGTAATAGGTCTTGGAGTTTTTGTTGGTCCTGCAGTTGTGGTTGCAGGTTTTTCTGCAAAAGTTGTTGACCCTGCAGTTGTCGATGTTACTTCAGCAGTTGTAGTTGTTGGTCCTGCCGTTGGTCTTGCCGTTTTCGCAGTCGTAGTTGTTGGACCTGCAGTGGTTTTTGTTAGTCCACCAGTTGTTGTTGTTGCGGGTCCTGATGTAGAAGTTGCTGGTTCTGCGGCTGTTGTTGTATTTCCTTCAGTTTTTGTTTTGGGTATAGCAGTAGAAGTGATAGTTCTTGCAGTTTTTGTTAGTCCTACACTTGTTGTTGGTACTGCAGTTGTGGTTGCAGGTTTTTCTGCAAAAGTTGTTGATCCTGCAGTTGACGATGTTAGTTCAGCAGTTCTAGTTGTTGGACCTGCCGTTGTTCTTGGAGTTTTCGCAGTCGTAGTTGTTGGTCCTGCAGTTGTTGATGTCAGTTCAGCAGATGTCTTTATTGGCCCTGTTGTTGTTTTGGGTCCTGCTTTAGTAGTTGTTGGTACAGCAGTTGATGTTGTTGGTACTGTAGTCGTTTTTGTTATTCCTGCAGTTGATTTCTGTAATGCAGCTGAAGTGAGTCCTGCTGAAATAGTTCTGGGTCTTGCATTCGTTGTGATTGGTCCTGCAGTTGTCATTATTGGTCCTGCAGGTGTTAGTCCTCTCGTTGTGGGTGTGGGTCCTTCTGTTGCGGATGTAGATCCTCCAGATGTTGTTGTTGCTACTGCGGTTGGCAGAAGTTCGGCAGTTGTTGTTTTTCGTCCTTTTGTTGATGGTCCTGCAGTGGTTTTTGTTAGTCCAACATCTGTCGTTATTGGCCCGGTTGTTGTTGTTGGTAGTCCTGATGTAGAAGTTGTTGGTTCCGAGGCTGTTGTTGTTTTTCCTTCAGTTTTTGTTTTGGGTACATCAGTAGACGTAATAGGTCTTGGAGTTTTTGTTGGTCCTGCAGTTGTGGTTGCAGGTTTTTCTGCAAAAGTTGTTGACCCTGCAGTTGTCGATGTTACTTCAGCAGTTGTAGTTGTTGGTCCTGCCGTTGGTCTTGCCGTTTTCGCAGTCGTAGTTGTTGGACCTGCAGTGGTTTTTGTTAGTCCACCAGTTGTTGTTGTTGCGGGTCCTGATGTAGAAGTTGCTAGTTCTGCGGCTGTTGTTGTTTTTCCTTCAGTTTTTGTTTTGGGTATAGCAGTAGAAGTGATAGTTCTTGCAGTTTTTGTTAGTCCTACACTTGTTGTTGGTACTGCAGTTGTGGTTGCAGGTTTTTCTGCAAAAGTTGTTGATCCTGCAGTTGACGATGTTAGTTCAGCAGTTCTAGTTGTTGGACCTGCCGTTGTTCTTGGAGTTTTCGCAGTCGTAGTTGTTGGTCCTGCAGTTGTTGATGTCAGTTCAGCAGATGTCTTTATTGGCCCTGTTGTTGTTTTGGGTCCTGCTTTAGTAGTTGTTGGTACAGCAGTTGATGTTGTTGGTACTGTAGTCGTTTTTGTTATTCCTGCAGTTGATTTCTGTAATGCAGCTGAAGTGAGTCCTGCTGAAATAGTTCTGGGTCTTGCATTCGTTGTGATTGGTCCTGCAGTTGTCATTATTGGTCCTGCAGGTGTTAGTCCTCTCGTTGTGGGTGTGGGTCCTTCTGTTGCGGATGTAGATCCTCCAGATGTTGTTGTTGCTACTGCGGTTGGCAGAAGTTCGGCAGTTGTTGTTTTTCGTCCTTTTGTTGATGGTCCTGCAGTGGTTTTTGTTAGTCCAACATCTGTCGTTATTGGCCCGGTTGTTGTTGTTGGTAGTCCTGATGTAGAAGTTGTTGGTTCCGAGGCTGTTGTTGTTTTTCCTTCAGTTTTTGTTTTGGGTACATCAGTAGACGTAATAGGTCTTGGAGTTTTTGTTGGTCCTGCAGTTGTGGTTGCAGGTTTTTCTGCAAAAGTTGTTGACCCTGCAGTTGTCGATGTTACTTCAGCAGTTGTAGTTGTTGGTCCTGCCGTTGGTCTTGCCGTTTTCGCAGTCGTAGTTGTTGGACCTGCAGTGGTTTTTGTTAGTCCACCAGTTGTTGTTGTTGCGGGTCCTGATGTAGAAGTTGCTAGTTCTGCGGCTGTTGTTGTTTTTCCTTCAGTTTTTGTTTTGGGTATAGCAGTAGAAGTGATAGTTCTTGCAGTTTTTGTTAGTCCTACACTTGTTGTTGGTACTGCAGTTGTGGTTGCAGGTTTTTCTGCAAAAGTTGTTGATCCTGCAGTTGACGATGTTAGTTCAGCAGTTCTAGTTGTTGGACCTGCCGTTGTTCTTGGAGTTTTCGCAGTCGTAGTTGTTGGTCCTGCAGTTGTTGATGTCAGTTCAGCAGATGTCTTTATTGGCCCTGTTGTTGTTTTGGGTCCTGCTTTAGTAGTTGTTGGTACAGCAGTTGATGTTGTTGGTACTGTAGTCGTTTTTGTTATTCCTGCAGTTGATTTCTGTAATGCAGCTGAAGTGAGTCCTGCTGAAATAGTTCTGGGTCTTGCATTCGTTGTGATTGGTCCTGCAGTTGTCATTATTGGTCCTGCAGGTGTTAGTCCTCTCGTTGTGGGTGTGGGTCCTTCTGTTGCGGATGTAGATCCTCCAGATGTTGTTGTTGCTACTGCGGTTGGCAGAAGTTCGGCAGTTGTTGTTTTTCGTCCTTTTGTTGATGGTCCTGCAGTGGTTTTTGTTAGTCCAACATCTGTCGTTATTGGCCCGGTTGTTGTTGTTGGTAGTCCTGATGTAGAAGTTGTTGGTTCCGAGGCTGTTGTTGTTTTTCCTTCAGTTTTTGTTTTGGGTACATCAGTAGACGTAATAGGTCTTGGAGTTTTTGTTGGTCCTGCAGTTGTGGTTGCAGGTTTTTCTGCAAAAGTTGTTGACCCTGCAGTTGTCGATGTTACTTCAGCAGTTGTAGTTGTTGGTCCTGCCGTTGGTCTTGCCGTTTTCGCAGTCGTAGTTGTTGGACCTGCAGTGGTTTTTGTTAGTCCACCAGTTGTTGTTGTTGCGGGTCCTGATGTAGAAGTTGCTAGTTCTGCGGCTGTTGTTGTTTTTCCTTCAGTTTTTGTTTTGGGTATAGCAGTAGAAGTGATAGTTCTTGCAGTTTTTGTTAGTCCTACACTTGTTGTTGGTACTGCAGTTGTGGTTGCAGGTTTTTCTGCAAAAGTTGTTGATCCTGCAGTTGACGATGTTAGTTCAGCAGTTCTAGTTGTTGGACCTGCCGTTGTTCTTGGAGTTTTCGCAGTCGTAGTTGTTGGTCCTGCAGTTGTTGATGTCAGTTCAGCAGATGTCTTTATTGGCCCTGTTGTTGTTTTGGGTCCTGCTTTAGTAGTTGTTGGTACAGCAGTTGATGTTGTTGGTACTGTAGTCGTTTTTGTTATTCCTGCAGTTGATTTCTGTAATGCAGCTGAAGTGAGTCCTGCTGAAATAGTTCTGGGTCTTGCATTCGTTGTTATTGGTCCTGCAGTTGTCATTGTTGGTCCTGCAGGTGTTAGTCCTCTCGTTGTGGGTGTGGGTCCTTCTGTTGTGGATGTAGATCCTGCAGATGTTGTTGTTGCTACTGCGGTTGTCACAAGTTCGGCAGTTGTTGTTTTTCGTCCTTTTGTTGATGGTCCTGCAGTGTTTTTTGTTAGTCCACCAGTTGTTGTTGTTGTGGGTTCTGTTGTAGAAGTTGTTGGTTCTGAGGCCGTTGTTGTTTTTCCTTCAGTTTTTGTTTTTGGTACAGCAGTAGAAGTGATAGATCTTGCAGTTTTTGTTGGTCCTCCAGTTGTTGTAGGTACTGCAGTTGTGGTTGCAGGTTTTTCTGCAAAAGTTGTTGATCCTGCAGTTGACGATGTTAGTTCAGCAGTTCTAGTTGTTGGACCTGCCGTTGTTCTTGGAGTTTTCGCAGTCGTAGTTGTTGGTCCTGCAGTTGTTGATGTCAGTTCAGCAGATGTCTTTATTGGCCCTGTTGTTGTTTTGGGTCCTGCTTTAGTAGTTGTTGGTACAGCAGTTGATGTTGTTGGTACTGTAGTCGTTTTTGTTATTCCTGCAGTTGATTTCTGTAATGCAGCTGAAGTGAGTCCTGCTGAAATAGTTCTGGGTCTTGCATTCGTTGTGATTGGTCCTGCAGTTGTCATTGTTGGTCCTGCAGGTGTTAGTCCTCTCGTTGTGGGTGTGGGTCCTTCTGTTGCGGATGTAGATCCTCCAGATGTTGTTGTTGCTACTGCGGTTGGCAGAAGTTCGGCAGTTGTTGTTTTTCGTCCTTTTGTTGATGGTCCTGCAGTGGTTTTTGTTAGTCCAACATCTGTCGTTATTGGCCCGGTTGTTGTTGTTGGTAGTCCTGATGTAGAAGTTGTTGGTTCCGAGGCTGTTGTTGTTTTTCCTTCAGTTTTTGTTTTGGGTACATCAGTAGACGTAATAGGTCTTGGAGTTTTTGTTGGTCCTGCAGTTGTGGTTGCAGGTTTTTCTGCAAAAGTTGTTGACCCTGCAGTTGTCGATGTTACTTCAGCAGTTGTAGTTGTTGGTCCTGCCGTTGGTCTTGCCGTTTTCGCAGTCGTAGTTGTTGGACCTGCAGTGGTTTTTGTTAGTCCACCAGTTGTTGTTGTTGCGGGTCCTGATGTAGAAGTTGCTGGTTCTGCGGCTGTTGTTGTATTTCCTTCAGTTTTTGTTTTGGGTATAGCAGTAGAAGTGATAGTTCTTGCAGTTTTTGTTAGTCCTACACTTGTTGTTGGTACTGCAGTTGTGGTTGCAGGTTTTTCTGCAAAAGTTGTTGATCCTGCAGTTGACGATGTTAGTTCAGCAGTTCTAGTTGTTGGACCTGCCGTTGTTCTTGGAGTTTTCGCAGTCGTAGTTGTTGGTCCTGCAGTTGTTGATGTCAGTTCAGCAGATGTCTTTATTGGCCCTGTTGTTGTTTTGGGTCCTGCTTTAGTAGTTGTTGGTACAGCAGTTGATGTTGTTGGTACTGTAGTCGTTTTTGTTATTCCTGCAGTTGATTTCTGTAATGCAGCTGAAGTGAGTCCTGCTGAAATAGTTCTGGGTCTTGCATTCGTTGTGATTGGTCCTGCAGTTGTCATTATTGGTCCTGCAGGTGTTAGTCCTCTCGTTGTGGGTGTGGGTCCTTCTGTTGCGGATGTAGATCCTCCAGATGTTGTTGTTGCTACTGCGGTTGGCAGAAGTTCGGCAGTTGTTGTTTTTCGTCCTTTTGTTGATGGTCCTGCAGTGGTTTTTGTTAGTCCAACATCTGTCGTTATTGGCCCGGTTGTTGTTGTTGGTAGTCCTGATGTAGAAGTTGTTGGTTCCGAGGCTGTTGTTGTTTTTCCTTCAGTTTTTGTTTTGGGTACATCAGTAGACGTAATAGGTCTTGGAGTTTTTGTTGGTCCTGCAGTTGTGGTTGCAGGTTTTTCTGCAAAAGTTGTTGACCCTGCAGTTGTCGATGTTACTTCAGCAGTTGTAGTTGTTGGTCCTGCCGTTGGTCTTGCCGTTTTCGCAGTCGTAGTTGTTGGACCTGCAGTGGTTTTTGTTAGTCCACCAGTTGTTGTTGTTGCGGGTCCTGATGTAGAAGTTGCTGGTTCTGCGGCTGTTGTTGTTTTTCCTTCAGTTTTTGTTTTGGGTATAGCAGTAGAAGTGATAGTTCTTGCAGTTTTTGTTAGTCCTACACTTGTTGTTGGTACTGCAGTTGTGGTTGCAGGTTTTTCTGCAAAAGTTGTTGATCCTGCAGTTGACGATGTTAGTTCAGCAGTTCTAGTTGTTGGACCTGCCGTTGTTCTTGGAGTTTTCGCAGTCGTAGTTGTTGGTCCTGCAGTTGTTGATGTCAGTTCAGCAGATGTCTTTATTGGCCCTGTTGTTGTTTTGGGTCCTGCTTTAGTAGTTGTTGGTACAGCAGTTGATGTTGTTGGTACTGTAGTCGTTTTTGTTATTCCTGCAGTTGATTTCTGTAATGCAGCTGAAGTGAGTCCTGCTGAAATAGTTCTGGGTCTTGCATTCGTTGTGATTGGTCCTGCAGTTGTCATTGTTGGTCCTGCAGGTGTTAGTCCTCTCGTTGTGGGTGTGGGTCCTTCTGTTGCGGATGTAGATCCTCCAGATGTTGTTGTTGCTACTGCGGTTGGCAGAAGTTCGGCAGTTGTTGTTTTTCGTCCTTTTGTTGATGGTCCTGCAGTGGTTTTTGTTAGTCCAACATCTGTCGTTATTGGCCCGGTTGTTGTTGTTGGTAGTCCTGATGTAGAAGTTGTTGGTTCCGAGGCTGTTGTTGTTTTTCCTTCAGTTTTTGTTTTGGGTACATCAGTAGACGTAATAGGTCTTGGAGTTTTTGTTGGTCCTGCAGTTGTGGTTGCAGGTTTTTCTGCAAAAGTTGTTGACCCTGCAGTTGTCGATGTTACTTCAGCAGTTGTAGTTGTTGGTCCTGCCGTTGGTCTTGCCGTTTTCGCAGTCGTAGTTGTTGGACCTGCAGTGGTTTTTGTTAGTCCACCAGTTGTTGTTGTTGCGGGTCCTGATGTAGAAGTTGCTGGTTCTGCGGCTGTTGTTGTATTTCCTTCAGTTTTTGTTTTGGGTATAGCAGTAGAAGTGATAGTTCTTGCAGTTTTTGTTAGTCCTACACTTGTTGTTGGTACTGCAGTTGTGGTTGCAGGTTTTTCTGCAAAAGTTGTTGATCCTGCAGTTGACGATGTTAGTTCAGCAGTTCTAGTTGTTGGACCTGCCGTTGTTCTTGGAGTTTTCGCAGTCGTAGTTGTTGGTCCTGCAGTTGTTGATGTCAGTTCAGCAGATGTCTTTATTGGCCCTGTTGTTGTTTTGGGTCCTGCTTTAGTAGTTGTTGGTACAGCAGTTGATGTTGTTGGTACTGTAGTCGTTTTTGTTATTCCTGCAGTTGATTTCTGTAATGCAGCTGAAGTGAGTCCTGCTGAAATAGTTCTGGGTCTTGCATTCGTTGTGATTGGTCCTGCAGTTGTCATTATTGGTCCTGCAGGTGTTAGTCCTCTCGTTGTGGGTGTGGGTCCTTCTGTTGCGGATGTAGATCCTCCAGATGTTGTTGTTGCTACTGCGGTTGGCAGAAGTTCGGCAGTTGTTGTTTTTCGTCCTTTTGTTGATGGTCCTGCAGTGGTTTTTGTTAGTCCAACATCTGTCGTTATTGGCCCGGTTGTTGTTGTTGGTAGTCCTGATGTAGAAGTTGTTGGTTCCGAGGCTGTTGTTGTTTTTCCTTCAGTTTTTGTTTTGGGTACATCAGTAGACGTAATAGGTCTTGGAGTTTTTGTTGGTCCTGCAGTTGTGGTTGCAGGTTTTTCTGCAAAAGTTGTTGACCCTGCAGTTGTCGATGTTACTTCAGCAGTTGTAGTTGTTGGTCCTGCCGTTGGTCTTGCCGTTTTCGCAGTCGTAGTTGTTGGACCTGCAGTGGTTTTTGTTAGTCCACCAGTTGTTGTTGTTGCGGGTCCTGATGTAGAAGTTGCTAGTTCTGCGGCTGTTGTTGTTTTTCCTTCAGTTTTTGTTTTGGGTATAGCAGTAGAAGTGATAGTTCTTGCAGTTTTTGTTAGTCCTACACTTGTTGTTGGTACTGCAGTTGTGGTTGCAGGTTTTTCTGCAAAAGTTGTTGATCCTGCAGTTGACGATGTTAGTTCAGCAGTTCTAGTTGTTGGACCTGCCGTTGTTCTTGGAGTTTTCGCAGTCGTAGTTGTTGGTCCTGCAGTTGTTGATGTCAGTTCAGCAGATGTCTTTATTGGCCCTGTTGTTGTTTTGGGTCCTGCTTTAGTAGTTGTTGGTACAGCAGTTGATGTTGTTGGTACTGTAGTCGTTTTTGTTATTCCTGCAGTTGATTTCTGTAATGCAGCTGAAGTGAGTCCTGCTGAAATAGTTCTGGGTCTTGCATTCGTTGTGATTGGTCCTGCAGTTGTCATTATTGGTCCTGCAGGTGTTAGTCCTCTCGTTGTGGGTGTGGGTCCTTCTGTTGCGGATGTAGATCCTCCAGATGTTGTTGTTGCTACTGCGGTTGGCAGAAGTTCGGCAGTTGTTGTTTTTCGTCCTTTTGTTGATGGTCCTGCAGTGGTTTTTGTTAGTCCAACATCTGTCGTTATTGGCCCGGTTGTTGTTGTTGGTAGTCCTGATGTAGAAGTTGTTGGTTCCGAGGCTGTTGTTGTTTTTCCTTCAGTTTTTGTTTTGGGTACATCAGTAGACGTAATAGGTCTTGGAGTTTTTGTTGGTCCTGCAGTTGTGGTTGCAGGTTTTTCTGCAAAAGTTGTTGACCCTGCAGTTGTCGATGTTACTTCAGCAGTTGTAGTTGTTGGTCCTGCCGTTGGTCTTGCCGTTTTCGCAGTCGTAGTTGTTGGACCTGCAGTGGTTTTTGTTAGTCCACCAGTTGTTGTTGTTGCGGGTCCTGATGTAGAAGTTGCTAGTTCTGCGGCTGTTGTTGTTTTTCCTTCAGTTTTTGTTTTGGGTATAGCAGTAGAAGTGATAGTTCTTGCAGTTTTTGTTAGTCCTACACTTGTTGTTGGTACTGCAGTTGTGGTTGCAGGTTTTTCTGCAAAAGTTGTTGATCCTGCAGTTGACGATGTTAGTTCAGCAGTTCTAGTTGTTGGACCTGCCGTTGTTCTTGGAGTTTTCGCAGTCGTAGTTGTTGGTCCTGCAGTTGTTGATGTCAGTTCAGCAGATGTCTTTATTGGCCCTGTTGTTGTTTTGGGTCCTGCTTTAGTAGTTGTTGGTACAGCAGTTGATGTTGTTGGTACTGTAGTCGTTTTTGTTATTCCTGCAGTTGATTTCTGTAATGCAGCTGAAGTGAGTCCTGCTGAAATAGTTCTGGGTCTTGCATTCGTTGTTATTGGTCCTGCAGTTGTCATTGTTGGTCCTGCAGGTGTTAGTCCTCTCGTTGTGGGTGTGGGTCCTTCTGTTGTGGATGTAGATCCTGCAGATGTTGTTGTTGCTACTGCGGTTGTCACAAGTTCGGCAGTTGTTGTTTTTCGTCCTTTTGTTGATGGTCCTGCAGTGTTTTTTGTTAGTCCACCAGTTGTTGTTGTTGTGGGTTCTGTTGTAGAAGTTGTTGGTTCTGAGGCCGTTGTTGTTTTTCCTTCAGTTTTTGTTTTTGGTACAGCAGTAGAAGTGATAGATCTTGCAGTTTTTGTTGGTCCTCCAGTTGTTGTAGGTACTGCAGTTGTGGTTGCAGGTTTTTCTGCAAAAGTTGTTGATCCTGCAGTTGACGATGTTAGTTCAGCAGTTCTAGTTGTTGGACCTGCCGTTGTTCTTGGAGTTTTCGCAGTCGTAGTTGTTGGTCCTGCAGTTGTTGATGTCAGTTCAGCAGATGTCTTTATTGGCCCTGTTGTTGTTTTGGGTCCTGCTTTAGTAGTTGTTGGTACAGCAGTTGATGTTGTTGGTACTGTAGTCGTTTTTGTTATTCCTGCAGTTGATTTCTGTAATGCAGCTGAAGTGAGTCCTGCTGAAATAGTTCTGGGTCTTGCATTCGTTGTGATTGGTCCTGCAGTTGTCATTGTTGGTCCTGCAGGTGTTAGTCCTCTCGTTGTGGGTGTGGGTCCTTCTGTTGCGGATGTAGATCCTCCAGATGTTGTTGTTGCTACTGCGGTTGGCAGAAGTTCGGCAGTTGTTGTTTTTCGTCCTTTTGTTGATGGTCCTGCAGTGGTTTTTGTTAGTCCAACATCTGTCGTTATTGGCCCGGTTGTTGTTGTTGGTAGTCCTGATGTAGAAGTTGTTGGTTCCGAGGCTGTTGTTGTTTTTCCTTCAGTTTTTGTTTTGGGTACATCAGTAGACGTAATAGGTCTTGGAGTTTTTGTTGGTCCTGCAGTTGTGGTTGCAGGTTTTTCTGCAAAAGTTGTTGACCCTGCAGTTGTCGATGTTACTTCAGCAGTTGTAGTTGTTGGTCCTGCCGTTGGTCTTGCCGTTTTCGCAGTCGTAGTTGTTGGACCTGCAGTGGTTTTTGTTAGTCCACCAGTTGTTGTTGTTGCGGGTCCTGATGTAGAAGTTGCTGGTTCTGCGGCTGTTGTTGTATTTCCTTCAGTTTTTGTTTTGGGTATAGCAGTAGAAGTGATAGTTCTTGCAGTTTTTGTTAGTCCTACACTTGTTGTTGGTACTGCAGTTGTGGTTGCAGGTTTTTCTGCAAAAGTTGTTGATCCTGCAGTTGACGATGTTAGTTCAGCAGTTCTAGTTGTTGGACCTGCCGTTGTTCTTGGAGTTTTCGCAGTCGTAGTTGTTGGTCCTGCAGTTGTTGATGTCAGTTCAGCAGATGTCTTTATTGGCCCTGTTGTTGTTTTGGGTCCTGCTTTAGTAGTTGTTGGTACAGCAGTTGATGTTGTTGGTACTGTAGTCGTTTTTGTTATTCCTGCAGTTGATTTCTGTAATGCAGCTGAAGTGAGTCCTGCTGAAATAGTTCTGGGTCTTGCATTCGTTGTGATTGGTCCTGCAGTTGTCATTATTGGTCCTGCAGGTGTTAGTCCTCTCGTTGTGGGTGTGGGTCTTTCTGTTGCGGATGTAGATCCTCCAGATGTTGTTGTTGCTACTGCGGTTGGCAGAAGTTCGGCAGTTGTTGTTTTTCGTCCTTTTGTTGATGGTCCTGCAGTGGTTTTTGTTAGTCCAACATCTGTCGTTATTGGCCCGGTTGTTGTTGTTGGTAGTCCTGATGTAGAAGTTGTTGGTTCCGAGGCTGTTGTTGTTTTTCCTTCAGTTTTTGTTTTGGGTACATCAGTAGACGTAATAGGTCTTGGAGTTTTTGTTGGTCCTGCAGTTGTGGTTGCAGGTTTTTCTGCAAAAGTTGTTGACCCTGCAGTTGTCGATGTTACTTCAGCAGTTGTAGTTGTTGGTCCTGCCGTTGGTCTTGCCGTTTTCGCAGTCGTAGTTGTTGGACCTGCAGTGGTTTTTGTTAGTCCACCAGTTGTTGTTGTTGCGGGTCCTGATGTAGAAGTTGCTGGTTCTGCGGCTGTTGTTGTTTTTCCTTCAGTTTTTGTTTTGGGTATAGCAGTAGAAGTGATAGTTCTTGCAGTTTTTGTTAGTCCTACACTTGTTGTTGGTACTGCAGTTGTGGTTGCAGGTTTTTCTGCAAAAGTTGTTGATCCTGCAGTTGACGATGTTAGTTCAGCAGTTCTAGTTGTTGGACCTGCCGTTGTTCTTGGAGTTTTCGCAGTCGTAGTTGTTGGTCCTGCAGTTGTTGATGTCAGTTCAGCAGATGTCTTTATTGGCCCTGTTGTTGTTTTGGGTCCTGCTTTAGTAGTTGTTGGTACAGCAGTTGATGTTGTTGGTACTGTAGTCGTTTTTGTTATTCCTGCAGTTGATTTCTGTAATGCAGCTGAAGTGAGTCCTGCTGAAATAGTTCTGGGTCTTGCATTCGTTGTGATTGGTCCTGCAGTTGTCATTGTTGGTCCTGCAGGTGTTAGTCCTCTCGTTGTGGGTGTGGGTCCTTCTGTTGCGGATGTAGATCCTCCAGATGTTGTTGTTGCTACTGCGGTTGGCAGAAGTTCGGCAGTTGTTGTTTTTCGTCCTTTTGTTGATGGTCCTGCAGTGGTTTTTGTTAGTCCAACATCTGTCGTTATTGGCCCGGTTGTTGTTGTTGGTAGTCCTGATGTAGAAGTTGTTGGTTCCGAGGCTGTTGTTGTTTTTCCTTCAGTTTTTGTTTTGGGTACATCAGTAGACGTAATAGGTCTTGGAGTTTTTGTTGGTCCTGCAGTTGTGGTTGCAGGTTTTTCTGCAAAAGTTGTTGACCCTGCAGTTGTCGATGTTACTTCAGCAGTTGTAGTTGTTGGTCCTGCCGTTGGTCTTGCCGTTTTCGCAGTCGTAGTTGTTGGACCTGCAGTGGTTTTTGTTAGTCCACCAGTTGTTGTTGTTGCGGGTCCTGATGTAGAAGTTGCTGGTTCTGCGGCTGTTGTTGTATTTCCTTCAGTTTTTGTTTTGGGTATAGCAGTAGAAGTGATAGTTCTTGCAGTTTTTGTTAGTCCTACACTTGTTGTTGGTACTGCAGTTGTGGTTGCAGGTTTTTCTGCAAAAGTTGTTGATCCTGCAGTTGACGATGTTAGTTCAGCAGTTCTAGTTGTTGGACCTGCCGTTGTTCTTGGAGTTTTCGCAGTCGTAGTTGTTGGTCCTGCAGTTGTTGATGTCAGTTCAGCAGATGTCTTTATTGGCCCTGTTGTTGTTTTGGGTCCTGCTTTAGTAGTTGTTGGTACAGCAGTTGATGTTGTTGGTACTGTAGTCGTTTTTGTTATTCCTGCAGTTGATTTCTGTAATGCAGCTGAAGTGAGTCCTGCTGAAATAGTTCTGGGTCTTGCATTCGTTGTGATTGGTCCTGCAGTTGTCATTATTGGTCCTGCAGGTGTTAGTCCTCTCGTTGTGGGTGTGGGTCCTTCTGTTGCGGATGTAGATCCTCCAGATGTTGTTGTTGCTACTGCGGTTGGCAGAAGTTCGGCAGTTGTTGTTTTTCGTCCTTTTGTTGATGGTCCTGCAGTGGTTTTTGTTAGTCCAACATCTGTCGTTATTGGCCCGGTTGTTGTTGTTGGTAGTCCTGATGTAGAAGTTGTTGGTTCCGAGGCTGTTGTTGTTTTTCCTTCAGTTTTTGTTTTGGGTACATCAGTAGACGTAATAGGTCTTGGAGTTTTTGTTGGTCCTGCAGTTGTGGTTGCAGGTTTTTCTGCAAAAGTTGTTGACCCTGCAGTTGTCGATGTTACTTCAGCAGTTGTAGTTGTTGGTCCTGCCGTTGGTCTTGCCGTTTTCGCAGTCGTAGTTGTTGGACCTGCAGTGGTTTTTGTTAGTCCACCAGTTGTTGTTGTTGCGGGTCCTGATGTAGAAGTTGCTAGTTCTGCGGCTGTTGTTGTTTTTCCTTCAGTTTTTGTTTTGGGTATAGCAGTAGAAGTGATAGTTCTTGCAGTTTTTGTTAGTCCTACACTTGTTGTTGGTACTGCAGTTGTGGTTGCAGGTTTTTCTGCAAAAGTTGTTGATCCTGCAGTTGACGATGTTAGTTCAGCAGTTCTAGTTGTTGGACCTGCCGTTGTTCTTGGAGTTTTCGCAGTCGTAGTTGTTGGTCCTGCAGTTGTTGATGTCAGTTCAGCAGATGTCTTTATTGGCCCTGTTGTTGTTTTGGGTCCTGCTTTAGTAGTTGTTGGTACAGCAGTTGATGTTGTTGGTACTGTAGTCGTTTTTGTTATTCCTGCAGTTGATTTCTGTAATGCAGCTGAAGTGAGTCCTGCTGAAATAGTTCTGGGTCTTGCATTCGTTGTGATTGGTCCTGCAGTTGTCATTATTGGTCCTGCAGGTGTTAGTCCTCTCGTTGTGGGTGTGGGTCCTTCTGTTGCGGATGTAGATCCTCCAGATGTTGTTGTTGCTACTGCGGTTGGCAGAAGTTCGGCAGTTGTTGTTTTTCGTCCTTTTGTTGATGGTCCTGCAGTGGTTTTTGTTAGTCCAACATCTGTCGTTATTGGCCCGGTTGTTGTTGTTGGTAGTCCTGATGTAGAAGTTGTTGGTTCCGAGGCTGTTGTTGTTTTTCCTTCAGTTTTTGTTTTGGGTACATCAGTAGACGTAATAGGTCTTGGAGTTTTTGTTGGTCCTGCAGTTGTGGTTGCAGGTTTTTCTGCAAAAGTTGTTGACCCTGCAGTTGTCGATGTTACTTCAGCAGTTGTAGTTGTTGGTCCTGCCGTTGGTCTTGCCGTTTTCGCAGTCGTAGTTGTTGGACCTGCAGTGGTTTTTGTTAGTCCACCAGTTGTTGTTGTTGCGGGTCCTGATGTAGAAGTTGCTGGTTCTGCGGCTGTTGTTGTTTTTCCTTCAGTTTTTGTTTTGGGTATAGCAGTAGAAGTGATAGTTCTTGCAGTTTTTGTTAGTCCTACACTTGTTGTTGGTACTGTAGTTGTGGTTGCAGGTTTTTCTGCAAAAGTTGTTGATCCTGCAGTTGACGATGTTAGTTCAGCAGTTCTAGTTGTTGGACCTGCCGTTGTTCTTGGAGTTTTCGCAGTCGTAGTTGTTGGTCCTGCAGTTGTTGATGTCAGTTCAGCAGATGTCTTTATTGGCCCTGTTGTTGTTTTGGGTCCTGCTTTAGTAGTTGTTGGTACAGCAGTTGATGTTGTTGGTACTGTAGTCGTTTTTGTTATTCCTGCAGTTGATTTCTGTAATGCAGCTGAAGTGAGTCCTGCTGAAATAGTTCTGGGTCTTGCATTCGTTGTGATTGGTCCTGCAGTTGTCATTATTGGTCCTGCAGGTGTTAGTCCTCTCGTTGTGGGTGTGGGTCCTTCTGTTGCGGATGTAGATCCTCCAGATGTTGTTGTTGCTACTGCGGTTGGCAGAAGTTCGGCAGTTGTTGTTTTTCGTCCTTTTGTTGATGGTCCTGCAGTGGTTTTTGTTAGTCCAACATCTGTCGTTATTGGCCCGGTTGTTGTTGTTGGTAGTCCTGATGTAGAAGTTGTTGGTTCCGAGGCTGTTGTTGTTTTTCCTTCAGTTTTTGTTTTGGGTACATCAGTAGACGTAATAGGTCTTGGAGTTTTTGTTGGTCCTGCAGTTGTGGTTGCAGGTTTTTCTGCAAAAGTTGTTGACCCTGCAGTTGTCGATGTTACTTCAGCAGTTGTAGTTGTTGGTCCTGCCGTTGGTCTTGCCGTTTTCGCAGTCGTAGTTGTTGGACCTGCAGTGGTTTTTGTTAGTCCACCAGTTGTTGTTGTTGCGGGTCCTGATGTAGAAGTTGCTAGTTCTGCGGCTGTTGTTGTTTTTCCTTCAGTTTTTGTTTTGGGTATAGCAGTAGAAGTGATAGTTCTTGCAGTTTTTGTTAGTCCTACACTTGTTGTTGGTACTGCAGTTGTGGTTGCAGGTTTTTCTGCAAAAGTTGTTGATCCTGCAGTTGACGATGTTAGTTCAGCAGTTCTAGTTGTTGGACCTGCCGTTGTTCTTGGAGTTTTCGCAGTCGTAGTTGTTGGTCCTGCAGTTGTTGATGTCAGTTCAGCAGATGTCTTTATTGGCCCTGTTGTTGTTTTGGGTCCTGCTTTAGTAGTTGTTGGTACAGCAGTTGATGTTGTTGGTACTGTAGTCGTTTTTGTTATTCCTGCAGTTGATTTCTGTAATGCAGCTGAAGTGAGTCCTGCTGAAATAGTTCTGGGTCTTGCATTCGTTGTTATTGGTCCTGCAGTTGTCATTGTTGGTCCTGCAGGTGTTAGTCCTCTCGTTGTGGGTGTGGGTCCTTCTGTTGTGGATGTAGATCCTGCAGATGTTGTTGTTGCTACTGCGGTTGTCACAAGTTCGGCAGTTGTTGTTTTTCGTCCTTTTGTTGATGGTCCTGCAGTGTTTTTTGTTAGTCCACCAGTTGTTGTTGTTGTGGGTTCTGTTGTAGAAGTTGTTGGTTCTGAGGCCGTTGTTGTTTTTCCTTCAGTTTTTGTTTTTGGCACAGCAGTAGAAGTGATAGATCTTGCAGTTTTTGTTGGTCCTCCAGTTGTTGTAGGTACTGCAGTTGTGGTTGCAGGTTTTTCTGCAAAAGTTGTTGATCCTGCAGTTGACGATGTTAGTTCAGCAGTTCTAGTTGTTGGACCTGCCGTTGTTCTTGGAGTTTTCGCAGTCGTAGTTGTTGGTCCTGCAGTTGTTGATGTCAGTTCAGCAGATGTCTTTATTGGCCCTGTTGTTGTTTTGGGTCCTGCTTTAGTAGTTGTTGGTACAGCAGTTGATGTTGTTGGTACTGTAGTCGTTTTTGTTATTCCTGCAGTTGATTTCTGTAATGCAGCTGAAGTGAGTCCTGCTGAAATAGTTCTGGGTCTTGCATTCGTTGTGATTGGTCCTGCAGTTGTCATTGTTGGTCCTGCAGGTGTTAGTCCTCTCGTTGTGGGTGTGGGTCCTTCTGTTGCGGATGTAGATCCTCCAGATGTTGTTGTTGCTACTGCGGTTGGCAGAAGTTCGGCAGTTGTTGTTTTTCGTCCTTTTGTTGATGGTCCTGCAGTGGTTTTTGTTAGTCCAACATCTGTCGTTATTGGCCCGGTTGTTGTTGTTGGTAGTCCTGATGTAGAAGTTGTTGGTTCCGAGGCTGTTGTTGTTTTTCCTTCAGTTTTTGTTTTGGGTACATCAGTAGACGTAATAGGTCTTGGAGTTTTTGTTGGTCCTGCAGTTGTGGTTGCAGGTTTTTCTGCAAAAGTTGTTGACCCTGCAGTTGTCGATGTTACTTCAGCAGTTGTAGTTGTTGGTCCTGCCGTTGGTCTTGCCGTTTTCGCAGTCGTAGTTGTTGGACCTGCAGTGGTTTTTGTTAGTCCACCAGTTGTTGTTGTTGCGGGTCCTGATGTAGAAGTTGCTGGTTCTGCGGCTGTTGTTGTATTTCCTTCAGTTTTTGTTTTGGGTATAGCAGTAGAAGTGATAGTTCTTGCAGTTTTTGTTAGTCCTACACTTGTTGTTGGTACTGCAGTTGTGGTTGCAGGTTTTTCTGCAAAAGTTGTTGATCCTGCAGTTGACGATGTTAGTTCAGCAGTTCTAGTTGTTGGACCTGCCGTTGTTCTTGGAGTTTTCGCAGTCGTAGTTGTTGGTCCTGCAGTTGTTGATGTCAGTTCAGCAGATGTCTTTATTGGCCCTGTTGTTGTTTTGGGTCCTGCTTTAGTAGTTGTTGGTACAGCAGTTGATGTTGTTGGTACTGTAGTCGTTTTTGTTATTCCTGCAGTTGATTTCTGTAATGCAGCTGAAGTGAGTCCTGCTGAAATAGTTCTGGGTCTTGCATTCGTTGTGATTGGTCCTGCAGTTGTCATTATTGGTCCTGCAGGTGTTAGTCCTCTCGTTGTGGGTGTGGGTCCTTCTGTTGCGGATGTAGATCCTCCAGATGTTGTTGTTGCTACTGCGGTTGGCAGAAGTTCGGCAGTTGTTGTTTTTCGTCCTTTTGTTGATGGTCCTGCAGTGGTTTTTGTTAGTCCAACATCTGTCGTTATTGGCCCGGTTGTTGTTGTTGGTAGTCCTGATGTAGAAGTTGTTGGTTCCGAGGCTGTTGTTGTTTTTCCTTCAGTTTTTGTTTTGGGTACATCAGTAGACGTAATAGGTCTTGGAGTTTTTGTTGGTCCTGCAGTTGTGGTTGCAGGTTTTTCTGCAAAAGTTGTTGACCCTGCAGTTGTCGATGTTACTTCAGCAGTTGTAGTTGTTGGTCCTGCCGTTGGTCTTGCCGTTTTCGCAGTCGTAGTTG
Organism: Gadus macrocephalus; assembly: GCF_031168955.1. NCBI lineage: Eukaryota > Metazoa > Chordata > Actinopteri > Gadiformes > Gadidae > Gadus > Gadus macrocephalus. Next base: position 10,857,478 of record NC_082384.1, read on the forward strand.
TTGGACCTGCAGTGGTTTTTGTTAGTCCACCAGTTGTTGTTGTTGCGGGTCCTGATGTAGAAGTTGCTAGTTCTGCGGCTGTTGTTGTTTTTCCTTCAGTTTTTGTTTTGGGTATAGCAGTAGAAGTGATAGTTCTTGCAGTTTTTGTTAGTCCTACACTTGTTGTTGGTACTGCAGTTGTGGTTGCAGGTTTTTCTGCAAAAGTTGTTGATCCTGCAGTTGACGATGTTAGTTCAGCAGTTCTAGTTGTTGGACCTGCCGTTGTTCTTGGAGTTTTCGCAGTCGTAGTTGTTGGTCCTGCAGTTGTTGATGTCAGTTCAGCAGATGTCTTTATTGGCCCTGTTGTTGTTTTGGGTCCTGCTTTAGTAGTTGTTGGTACAGCAGTTGATGTTGTTGGTACTGTAGTCGTTTTTGTTATTCCTGCAGTTGATTTCTGTAATGCAGCTGAAGTGAGTCCTGCTGAAATAGTTCTGGGTCTTGCATTCGTTGTGATTGGTCCTGCAGTTGTCATTATTGGTCCTGCAGGTGTTAGTCCTCTCGTTGTGGGTGTGGGTCCTTCTGTTGCGGATGTAGATCCTCCAGATGTTGTTGTTGCTACTGCGGTTGGCAGAAGTTCGGCAGTTGTTGTTTTTCGTCCTTTTGTTGATGGTCCTGCAGTGGTTTTTGTTAGTCCAACATCTGTCGTTATTGGCCCGGTTGTTGTTGTTGGTAGTCCTGATGTAGAAGTTGTTGGTTCCGAGGCTGTTGTTGTTTTTCCTTCAGTTTTTGTTTTGGGTACATCAGTAGACGTAATAGGTCTTGGAGTTTTTGTTGGTCCTGCAGTTGTGGTTGCAGGTTTTTCTGCAAAAGTTGTTGACCCTGCAGTTGTCGATGTTACTTCAGCAGTTGTAGTTGTTGGTCCTGCCGTTGGTCTTGCCGTTTTCGCAGTCGTAGTTGTTGGACCTGCAGTGGTTTTTGTTAGTCCACCAGTTGTTGTTGTTGCGGGTCCTGATGTAGAAGTTGCTGGTTCTGCGGCTGTTGTTGTTTTTCCTTCAGTTTTTGTTTTGGGTATAGCAGTAGAAGTGATAGTTCTTGCAGTTTTTGTTAGTCCTACACTTGTTGTTGGTACTGTAGTTGTGGTTGCAGGTTTTTCTGCAAAAGTTGTTGATCCTGCAGTTGACGATGTTAGTTCAGCAGTTCTAGTTGTTGGACCTGCCGTTGTTCTTGGAGTTTTCGCAGTCGTAGTTGTTGGTCCTGCAGTTGTTGATGTCAGTTCAGCAGATGTCTTTATTGGCCCTGTTGTTGTTTTGGGTCCTGCTTTAGTAGTTGTTGGTACAGCAGTTGATGTTGTTGGTACTGTAGTCGTTTTTGTTATTCCTGCAGTTGATTTCTGTAATGCAGCTGAAGTGAGTCCTGCTGAAATAGTTCTGGGTCTTGCATTCGTTGTGATTGGTCCTGCAGTTGTCATTATTGGTCCTGCAGGTGTTAGTCCTCTCGTTGTGGGTGTGGGTCCTTCTGTTGCGGATGTAGATCCTCCAGATGTTGTTGTTGCTACTGCGGTTGGCAGAAGTTCGGCAGTTGTTGTTTTTCGTCCTTTTGTTGATGGTCCTGCAGTGGTTTTTGTTAGTCCAACATCTGTCGTTATTGGCCCGGTTGTTGTTGTTGGTAGTCCTGATGTAGAAGTTGTTGGTTCCGAGGCTGTTGTTGTTTTTCCTTCAGTTTTTGTTTTGGGTACATCAGTAGACGTAATAGGTCTTGGAGTTTTTGTTGGTCCTGCAGTTGTGGTTGCAGGTTTTTCTGCAAAAGTTGTTGACCCTGCAGTTGTCGATGTTACTTCAGCAGTTGTAGTTGTTGGTCCTGCCGTTGGTCTTGCCGTTTTCGCAGTCGTAGTTGTTGGACCTGCAGTGGTTTTTGTTAGTCCACCAGTTGTTGTTGTTGCGGGTCCTGATGTAGAAGTTGCTAGTTCTGCGGCTGTTGTTGTTTTTCCTTCAGTTTTTGTTTTGGGTATAGCAGTAGAAGTGATAGTTCTTGCAGTTTTTGTTAGTCCTACACTTGTTGTTGGTACTGCAGTTGTGGTTGCAGGTTTTTCTGCAAAAGTTGTTGATCCTGCAGTTGACGATGTTAGTTCAGCAGTTCTAGTTGTTGGACCTGCCGTTGTTCTTGGAGTTTTCGCAGTCGTAGTTGTTGGTCCTGCAGTTGTTGATGTCAGTTCAGCAGATGTCTTTATTGGCCCTGTTGTTGTTTTGGGTCCTGCTTTAGTAGTTGTTGGTACAGCAGTTGATGTTGTTGGTACTGTAGTCGTTTTTGTTATTCCTGCAGTTGATTTCTGTAATGCAGCTGAAGTGAGTCCTGCTGAAATAGTTCTGGGTCTTGCATTCGTTGTTATTGGTCCTGCAGTTGTCATTGTTGGTCCTGCAGGTGTTAGTCCTCTCGTTGTGGGTGTGGGTCCTTCTGTTGTGGATGTAGATCCTGCAGATGTTGTTGTTGCTACTGCGGTTGTCACAAGTTCGGCAGTTGTTGTTTTTCGTCCTTTTGTTGATGGTCCTGCAGTGTTTTTTGTTAGTCCACCAGTTGTTGTTGTTGTGGGTTCTGTTGTAGAAGTTGTTGGTTCTGAGGCCGTTGTTGTTTTTCCTTCAGTTTTTGTTTTTGGTACAGCAGTAGAAGTGATAGATCTTGCAGTTTTTGTTGGTCCTCCAGTTGTTGTAGGTACTGCAGTTGTGGTTGCAGGTTTTTCTGCAAAAGTTGTTGATCCTGCAGTTGACGATGTTAGTTCAGCAGTTCTAGTTGTTGGACCTGCCGTTGTTCTTGGAGTTTTCGCAGTCGTAGTTGTTGGTCCTGCAGTTGTTGATGTCAGTTCAGCAGATGTCTTTATTGGCCCTGTTGTTGTTTTGGGTCCTGCTTTAGTAGTTGTTGGTACAGCAGTTGATGTTGTTGGTACTGTAGTCGTTTTTGTTATTCCTGCAGTTGATTTCTGTAATGCAGCTGAAGTGAGTCCTGCTGAAATAGTTCTGGGTCTTGCATTCGTTGTGATTGGTCCTGCAGTTGTCATTGTTGGTCCTGCAGGTGTTAGTCCTCTCGTTGTGGGTGTGGGTCCTTCTGTTGCGGATGTAGATCCTCCAGATGTTGTTGTTGCTACTGCGGTTGGCAGAAGTTCGGCAGTTGTTGTTTTTCGTCCTTTTGTTGATGGTCCTGCAGTGGTTTTTGTTAGTCCAACATCTGTCGTTATTGGCCCGGTTGTTGTTGTTGGTAGTCCTGATGTAGAAGTTGTTGGTTCCGAGGCTGTTGTTGTTTTTCCTTCAGTTTTTGTTTTGGGTACATCAGTAGACGTAATAGGTCTTGGAGTTTTTGTTGGTCCTGCAGTTGTGGTTGCAGGTTTTTCTGCAAAAGTTGTTGACCCTGCAGTTGTCGATGTTACTTCAGCAGTTGTAGTTGTTGGTCCTGCCGTTGGTCTTGCCGTTTTCGCAGTCGTAGTTGTTGGACCTGCAGTGGTTTTTGTTAGTCCACCAGTTGTTGTTGTTGCGGGTCCTGATGTAGAAGTTGCTGGTTCTGCGGCTGTTGTTGTATTTCCTTCAGTTTTTGTTTTGGGTATAGCAGTAGAAGTGATAGTTCTTGCAGTTTTTGTTAGTCCTACACTTGTTGTTGGTACTGCAGTTGTGGTTGCAGGTTTTTCTGCAAAAGTTGTTGATCCTGCAGTTGACGATGTTAGTTCAGCAGTTCTAGTTGTTGGACCTGCCGTTGTTCTTGGAGTTTTCGCAGTCGTAGTTGTTGGTCCTGCAGTTGTTGATGTCAGTTCAGCAGATGTCTTTATTGGCCCTGTTGTTGTTTTGGGTCCTGCTTTAGTAGTTGTTGGTACAGCAGTTGATGTTGTTGGTACTGTAGTCGTTTTTGTTATTCCTGCAGTTGATTTCTGTAATGCAGCTGAAGTGAGTCCTGCTGAAATAGTTCTGGGTCTTGCATTCGTTGTGATTGGTCCTGCAGTTGTCATTGTTGGTCCTGCAGGTGTTAGTCCTCTCGTTGTGGGTGTGGGTCCTTCTGTTGCGGATGTAGATCCTCCAGATGTTGTTGTTGCTACTGCGGTTGGCAGAAGTTCGGCAGTTGTTGTTTTTCGTCCTTTTGTTGATGGTCCTGCAGTGGTTTTTGTTAGTCCAACATCTGTCGTTATTGGCCCGGTTGTTGTTGTTGGTAGTCCTGATGTAGAAGTTGTTGGTTCCGAGGCTGTTGTTGTTTTTCCTTCAGTTTTTGTTTTGGGTACATCAGTAGACGTAATAGGTCTTGGAGTTTTTGTTGGTCCTGCAGTTGTGGTTGCAGGTTTTTCTGCAAAAGTTGTTGACCCTGCAGTTGTCGATGTTACTTCAGCAGTTGTAGTTGTTGGTCCTGCCGTTGGTCTTGCCGTTTTCGCAGTCGTAGTTGTTGGACCTGCAGTGGTTTTTGTTAGTCCACCAGTTGTTGTTGTTGCGGGTCCTGATGTAGAAGTTGCTGGTTCTGCGGCTGTTGTTGTATTTCCTTCAGTTTTTGTTTTGGGTATAGCAGTAGAAGTGATAGTTCTTGCAGTTTTTGTTAGTCCTACACTTGTTGTTGGTACTGCAGTTGTGGTTGCAGGTTTTTCTGCAAAAGTTGTTGATCCTGCAGTTGACGATGTTAGTTCAGCAGTTCTAGTTGTTGGACCTGCCGTTGTTCTTGGAGTTTTCGCAGTCGTAGTTGTTGGTCCTGCAGTTGTTGATGTCAGTTCAGCAGATGTCTTTATTGGCCCTGTTGTTGTTTTGGGTCCTGCTTTAGTAGTTGTTGGTACAGCAGTTGATGTTGTTGGTACTGTAGTCGTTTTTGTTATTCCTGCAGTTGATTTCTGTAATGCAGCTGAAGTGAGTCCTGCTGAAATAGTTCTGGGTCTTGCATTCGTTGTGATTGGTCCTGCAGTTGTCATTATTGGTCCTGCAGGTGTTAGTCCTCTCGTTGTGGGTGTGGGTCCTTCTGTTGCGGATGTAGATCCTCCAGATGTTGTTGTTGCTACTGCGGTTGGCAGAAGTTCGGCAGTTGTTGTTTTTCGTCCTTTTGTTGATGGTCCTGCAGTGGTTTTTGTTAGTCCAACATCTGTCGTTATTGGCCCGGTTGTTGTTGTTGGTAGTCCTGATGTAGAAGTTGTTGGTTCCGAGGCTGTTGTTGTTTTTCCTTCAGTTTTTGTTTTGGGTACATCAGTAGACGTAATAGGTCTTGGAGTTTTTGTTGGTCCTGCAGTTGTGGTTGCAGGTTTTTCTGCAAAAGTTGTTGACCCTGCAGTTGTCGATGTTACTTCAGCAGTTGTAGTTGTTGGTCCTGCCGTTGGTCTTGCCGTTTTCGCAGTCGTAGTTGTTGGACCTGCAGTGGTTTTTGTTAGTCCACCAGTTGTTGTTGTTGCGGGTCCTGATGTAGAAGTTGCTGGTTCTGCGGCTGTTGTTGTTTTTCCTTCAGTTTTTGTTTTGGGTATAGCAGTAGAAGTGATAGTTCTTGCAGTTTTTGTTAGTCCTACACTTGTTGTTGGTACTGCAGTTGTGGTTGCAGGTTTTTCTGCAAAAGTTGTTGATCCTGCAGTTGACGATGTTAGTTCAGCAGTTCTAGTTGTTGGACCTGCCGTTGTTCTTGGAGTTTTCGCAGTCGTAGTTGTTGGTCCTGCAGTTGTTGATGTCAGTTCAGCAGATGTCTTTATTGGCCCTGTTGTTGTTTTGGGTCCTGCTTTAGTAGTTGTTGGTACAGCAGTTGATGTTGTTGGTACTGTAGTCGTTTTTGTTATTCCTGCAGTTGATTTCTGTAATGCAGCTGAAGTGAGTCCTGCTGAAATAGTTCTGGGTCTTGCATTCGTTGTGATTGGTCCTGCAGTTGTCATTGTTGGTCCTGCAGGTGTTAGTCCTCTCGTTGTGGGTGTGGGTCCTTCTGTTGCGGATGTAGATCCTCCAGATGTTGTTGTTGCTACTGCGGTTGGCAGAAGTTCGGCAGTTGTTGTTTTTCGTCCTTTTGTTGATGGTCCTGCAGTGGTTTTTGTTAGTCCAACATCTGTCGTTATTGGCCCGGTTGTTGTTGTTGGTAGTCCTGATGTAGAAGTTGTTGGTTCCGAGGCTGTTGTTGTTTTTCCTTCAGTTTTTGTTTTGGGTACATCAGTAGACGTAATAGGTCTTGGAGTTTTTGTTGGTCCTGCAGTTGTGGTTGCAGGTTTTTCTGCAAAAGTTGTTGACCCTGCAGTTGTCGATGTTACTTCAGCAGTTGTAGTTGTTGGTCCTGCCGTTGGTCTTGCCGTTTTCGCAGTCGTAGTTGTTGGACCTGCAGTGGTTTTTGTTAGTCCACCAGTTGTTGTTGTTGCGGGTCCTGATGTAGAAGTTGCTGGTTCTGCGGCTGTTGTTGTATTTCCTTCAGTTTTTGTTTTGGGTATAGCAGTAGAAGTGATAGTTCTTGCAGTTTTTGTTAGTCCTACACTTGTTGTTGGTACTGCAGTTGTGGTTGCAGGTTTTTCTGCAAAAGTTGTTGATCCTGCAGTTGACGATGTTAGTTCAGCAGTTCTAGTTGTTGGACCTGCCGTTGTTCTTGGAGTTTTCGCAGTCGTAGTTGTTGGTCCTGCAGTTGTTGATGTCAGTTCAGCAGATGTCTTTATTGGCCCTGTTGTTGTTTTGGGTCCTGCTTTAGTAGTTGTTGGTACAGCAGTTGATGTTGTTGGTACTGTAGTCGTTTTTGTTATTCCTGCAGTTGATTTCTGTAATGCAGCTGAAGTGAGTCCTGCTGAAATAGTTCTGGGTCTTGCATTCGTTGTGATTGGTCCTGCAGTTGTCATTATTGGTCCTGCAGGTGTTAGTCCTCTCGTTGTGGGTGTGGGTCCTTCTGTTGCGGATGTAGATCCTCCAGATGTTGTTGTTGCTACTGCGGTTGGCAGAAGTTCGGCAGTTGTTGTTTTTCGTCCTTTTGTTGATGGTCCTGCAGTGGTTTTTGTTAGTCCAACATCTGTCGTTATTGGCCCGGTTGTTGTTGTTGGTAGTCCTGATGTAGAAGTTGTTGGTTCCGAGGCTGTTGTTGTTTTTCCTTCAGTTTTTGTTTTGGGTACATCAGTAGACGTAATAGGTCTTGGAGTTTTTGTTGGTCCTGCAGTTGTGGTTGCAGGTTTTTCTGCAAAAGTTGTTGACCCTGCAGTTGTCGATGTTACTTCAGCAGTTGTAGTTGTTGGTCCTGCCGTTGGTCTTGCCGTTTTCGCAGTCGTAGTTGTTGGACCTGCAGTGGTTTTTGTTAGTCCACCAGTTGTTGTTGTTGCGGGTCCTGATGTAGAAGTTGCTGGTTCTGCGGCTGTTGTTGTATTTCCTTCAGTTTTTGTTTTGGGTATAGCAGTAGAAGTGATAGTTCTTGCAGTTTTTGTTAGTCCTACACTTGTTGTTGGTACTGCAGTTGTGGTTGCAGGTTTTTCTGCAAAAGTTGTTGATCCTGCAGTTGACGGTGTTAGTTCAGCAGTTCTAGTTGTTGGACCTGCCGTTGTTCTTGGAGTTTTCGCAGTCGTAGTTGTTGGTCCTGCAGTTGTTGATGTCAGTTCAGCAGATGTCTTTATTGGCCCTGTTGTTGTTTTGGGTCCTGCTTTAGTAGTTGTTGGTACAGCAGTTGATGTTGTTGGTACTGTAGTCGTTTTTGTTATTCCTGCAGTTGATTTCTGTAATGCAGCTGAAGTGAGTCCTGCTGAAATAGTTCTGGGTCTTGCATTCGTTGTGATTGGTCCTGCAGTTGTCATTATTGGTCCTGCAGGTGTTAGTCCTCTCGTTGTGGGTGTGGGTCCTTCTGTTGCGGATGTAGATCCTCCAGATGTTGTTGTTGCTACTGCGGTTGGCAGAAGTTCGGCAGTTGTTGTTTTTCGTCCTTTTGTTGATGGTCCTGCAGTGGTTTTTGTTAGTCCAACATCTGTCGTTATTGGCCCGGTTGTTGTTGTTGGTAGTCCTGATGTAGAAGTTGTTGGTTCCGAGGCTGTTGTTGTTTTTCCTTCAGTTTTTGTTTTGGGTACATCAGTAGACGTAATAGGTCTTGGAGTTTTTGTTGGTCCTGCAGTTGTGGTTGCAGGTTTTTCTGCAAAAGTTGTTGACCCTGCAGTTGTCGATGTTACTTCAGCAGTTGTAGTTGTTGGTCCTGCCGTTGGTCTTGCCGTTTTCGCAGTCGTAGTTGTTGGACCTGCAGTGGTTTTTGTTAGTCCACCAGTTGTTGTTGTTGCGGGTCCTGATGTAGAAGTTGCTGGTTCTGCGGCTGTTGTTGTTTTTCCTTCAGTTTTTGTTTTGGGTATAGCAGTAGAAGTGATAGTTCTTGCAGTTTTTGTTAGTCCTACACTTGTTGTTGGTACTGCAGTTGTGGTTGCAGGTTTTTCTGCAAAAGTTGTTGATCCTGCAGTTGACGATGTTAGTTCAGCAGTTCTAGTTGTTGGACCTGCCGTTGTTCTTGGAGTTTTCGCAGTCGTAGTTGTTGGTCCTGCAGTTGTTGATGTCAGTTCAGCAGATGTCTTTATTGGCCCTGTTGTTGTTTTGGGTCCTGCTTTAGTAGTTGTTGGTACAGCAGTTGATGTTGTTGGTACTGTAGTCGTTTTTGTTATTCCTGCAGTTGATTTCTGTAATGCAGCTGAAGTGAGTCCTGCTGAAATAGTTCTGGGTCTTGCATTCGTTGTGATTGGTCCTGCAGTTGTCATTATTGGTCCTGCAGGTGTTAGTCCTCTCGTTGTGGGTGTGGGTCCTTCTGTTGCGGATGTAGATCCTCCAGATGTTGTTGTTGCTACTGCGGTTGGCAGAAGTTCGGCAGTTGTTGTTTTTCGTCCTTTTGTTGATGGTCCTGCAGTGGTTTTTGTTAGTCCAACATCTGTCGTTATTGGCCCGGTTGTTGTTGTTGGTAGTCCTGATGTAGAAGTTGTTGGTTCCGAGGCTGTTGTTGTTTTTCCTTCAGTTTTTGTTTTGGGTACATCAGTAGACGTAATAGGTCTTGGGGTTTTTGTTGGTCCTGCAGTTGTGGTTGCAGGTTTTTCTGCAAAAGTTGTTGACCCTGCAATTGTCGATGTTACTTCAGCAGTTGTAGTTGTTGGTCCTGCCGTTGGTCTTGCCGTTTTCGCAGTCGTAGTTGTTGGACCTGCAGTGGTTTTTGTTAGTCCACCAGTTGTTGTTGTTGCGGGTCCTGATGTAGAAGTTGCTAGTTCTGCGGCTGTTGTTGTTTTTCCTTCAGTTTTTGTTTTGGGTATAGCAGTAGAAGTGATAGTTCTTGCAGTTTTTGTTAGTCCTACAGTTGTTGTTGGTACTGCAGTTGTGGTTGCAGGTTTTTCTGCAAAAGTTGTTGATCCTGCAGTTGACGATGTTAGTTCAGCAGTTCTAGTTGTTGGACCTGCCGTTGTTCTTGGAGTTTTCGCAGTCGTAGTTGTTGGTCCTGCAGTTGTTGATGTCAGTTCAGCCGATGTCTTTATTGGCCCTGTTGTTGTTTTGGGTCCTGCTTTAGTAGTTGTTGGTACAGCAGTTGATGTTGTTGGTACTGTAGTCGTTTTTGTTATTCCTGCAGTTGATTTCTGTAATGCAGCTGAAGTGAGTCCTGCTGAAATAGTTCTGGGTCTTGCATTCGTTGTGATTGGTCCTGCAGTTGTCATTATTGGTCCTGCAGGTGTTAGTCCTCTCGTTGTGGGTGTGGGTCCTTCTGTTGCGGATGTAGATCCTCCAGATGTTGTTGTTGCTACTGCGGTTGGCAGAAGTTCGGCAGTTGTTGTTTTTCGTCCTTTTGTTGATGGTCCTGCAGTGGTTTTTGTTAGTCCAACATCTGTCGTTATTGGCCCGGTTGTTGTTGTTGGTAGTCCTGATGTAGAAGTTGTTGGTTCCGAGGCTGTTGTTGTTTTTCCTTCAGTTTTTGTTTTGGGTACATCAGTAGACGTAATAGGTCTTGGAGTTTTTGTTGGTCCTGCAGTTGTGGTTGCAGGTTTTTCTGCAAAAGTTGTTGACCCTGCAGTTGTCGATGTTACTTCAGCAGTTGTAGTTGTTGGTCCTGCCGTTGGTCTTGCCGTTTTCGCAGTCGTAGTTGTTGGACCTGCAGTGGTTTTTGTTAGTCCACCAGTTGTTGTTGTTGCGGGTCCTGATGTAGAAGTTGCTGGTTCTGCGGCTGTTGTTGTTTTTCCTTCAGTTTTTGTTTTGGGTATAGCAGTAGAAGTGATAGTTCTTGCAGTTTTTGTTAGTCCTACACTTGTTGTTGGTACTGCAGTTGTGGTTGCAGGTTTTTCTGCAAAAGTTGTTGATCCTGCAGTTGACGATGTTAGTTCAGCAGTTCTAGTTGTTGGACCTGCCGTTGTTCTTGGAGTTTTCGCAGTCGTAGTTGTTGGTCCTGCAGTTGTTGATGTCAGTTCAGCAGATGTCTTTATTGGCCCTGTTGTTGTTTTGGGTCCTGCTTTAGTAGTTGTTGGTACAGCAGTTGATGTTGTTGGTACTGTAGTCGTTTTTGTTATTCCTGCAGTTGATTTCTGTAATGCAGCTGAAGTGAGTCCTGCTGAAATAGTTCTGGGTCTTGCATTCGTTGTGATTGGTCCTGCAGTTGTCATTATTGGTCCTGCAGGTGTTAGTCCTCTCGTTGTGGGTGTGGGTCCTTCTGTTGCGGATGTAGATCCTCCAGATGTTGTTGTTGCTACTGCGGTTGGCAGAAGTTCGGCAGTTGTTGTTTTTCGTCCTTTTGTTGATGGTCCTGCAGTGGTTTTTGTTAGTCCAACATCTGTCGTTATTGGCCCGGTTGTTGTTGTTGGTAGTCCTGATGTAGAAGTTGTTGGTTCCGAGGCTGTTGTTGTTTTTCCTTCAGTTTTTGTTTTGGGTACATCAGTAGACGTAATAGGTCTTGGAGTTTTTGTTGGTCCTGCAGTTGTGGTTGCAGGTTTTTCTGCAAAAGTTGTTGACCCTGCAGTTGTCGATGTTACTTCAGCAGTTGTAGTTGTTGGTCCTGCCGTTGGTCTTGCCGTTTTCGCAGTCGTAGTTGTTGGACCTGCAGTGGTTTTTGTTAGTCCACCAGTTGTTGTTGTTGCGGGTCCTGATGTAGAAGTTGCTGGTTCTGCGGCTGTTGTTGTTTTTCCTTCAGTTTTTGTTTTGGGTATAGCAGTAGAAGTGATAGTTCTTGCAGTTTTTGTTAGTCCTACACTTGTTGTTGGTACTGCAGTTGTGGTTGCAGGTTTTTCTGCAAAAGTTGTTGATCCTGCAGTTGACGATGTTAGTTCAGCAGTTCTAGTTGTTGGACCTGCCGTTGTTCTTGGAGTTTTCGCAGTCGTAGTTGTTGGTCCTGCAGTTGTTGATGTCAGTTCAGCAGATGTCTTTATTGGCCCTGTTGTTGTTTTGGGTCCTGCTTTAGTAGTTGTTGGTACAGCAGTTGATGTTGTTGGTACTGTAGTCGTTTTTGTTATTCCTGCAGTTGATTTCTGTAATGCAGCTGAAGTGAGTCCTGCTGAAATAGTTCTGGGTCTTGCATTCGTTGTTATTGGTCCTGCAGTTGTCATTGTTGGTCCTGCAGGTGTTAGTCCTCTCGTTGTGGGTGTGGGTCCTTCTGTTGTGGATGTAGATCCTGCAGATGTTGTTGTTGCTACTGCGGTTGTCACAAGTTCGGCAGTTGGTGTTTTTCGTCCTTTTGTTGATGGTCCTGCAGTGTTTTTTGTTAGTCCACCAGTTGTTGTTGTTGTGGGTTCTGTTGTAGAAGTTGTTGGTTCTGAGGCCGTTGTTGTTTTTCCTTCAGTTTTTGTTTTTGGTACAGCAGTAGAAGTGATAGATCTTGCAGTTTTTGTTGGTCCTCCAGTTGTTGTAGGTACTGCAGTTGTGGTTGCAGGTTTTTCTGCAAAAGTTGTTGATCCTGCAGTTGACGATGTTAGTTCAGCAGTTCTAGTTGTTGGACCTGCCGTTGTTCTTGGAGTTTTCGCAGTCGTAGTTGTTGGTCCTGCAGTTGTTGATGTCAGTTCAGCAGATGTCTTTATTGGCCCTGTTGTTGTTTTGGGTCCTGCTTTAGTAGTTGTTGGTACAGCAGTTGATGTTGTTGGTACTGTAGTCGTTTTTGTTATTCCTGCAGTTGATTTCTGTAATGCAGCTGAAGTGAGTCCTGCTGAAATAGTTCTGGGTCTTGCATTCGTTGTTATTGGTCCTGCAGTTGTCATTGTTGGTCCTGCAGGTGTTAGTCCTCTCGTTGTGGGTGTGGGTCCTTCTGTTGTGGATGTAGATCCTGCAGATGTTGTTGTTGCTACTGCGGTTGTCACAAGTTCGGCAGTTGTTGTTTTTCGTCCTTTTGTTGATGGTCCTGCAGTGTTTTTTGTTAGTCCACCAGTTGTTGTTGTTGTGGGTTCTGTTGTAGAAGTTGTTGGTTCTGAGGCCGTTGTTGTTTTTCCTTCAGTTTTTGTTTTTGGTACAGCAGTAGAAGTGATAGATCTTGCAGTTTTTGTTGGTCCTCCAGTTGTTGTAGGTACTGCAGTTGTGGTTGCAGGTTTTTCTGCAAAAGTTGTTGATCCTGCAGTTGACGATGTTAGTTCAGCAGTTCTAGTTGTTGGACCTGCCGTTGTTCTTGGAGTTTTCGCAGTCGTAGTTGTTGGTCCTGCAGTTGTTGATGTCAGTTCAGCAGATGTCTTTATTGGCCCTGTTGTGGTTTTGGGTCCTGCTTTAGTAGTTGTTGGTACAGCAGTTGATGTTGTTGGTACTGTAGTCGTTTTTGTTATTCCTGCAGTTGATTTCTGTAATGCAGCTGAAGTGAGTCCTGCTGAAATAGTTCTGGGTCTTGCATTCGTTGTGATTGGTCCTGCAGTTGTCATTGTTGGTCCTGCAGGTGTTAGTCCTCTCGTTGTGGGTGTGGGTCCTTCTGCTGCGGATGTAGATCCTGCAGATGTTGTTGTTGCTACTGCGGTTGGCAGAAGTTCGGCAGTTGTTTTTCGTCCTTTTGTTGATGGTCCTGCAGTGGTTTTTGTTAGTCCAACATCTGTCGTTATTGGCCCGGTTGTTGTTGTTGGTAGTCCTGATGTAGAAGTTGTTGGTTCTGAGGCTGTTCTTGTTTTTCCTTCAGTTCTTGTTTTGGGTACAGCAGTAGACGTAATAGGTCTTGGAGTTTTTGTTGACCCTGCAGTTGTCGATGTTACTTCAGCAGTTGTAGTTGTTGGTCCTGCATTTGGTCTTGCCGTTTTCGCAGTCGTAGTTATTGGACCTGCAGTGGTTTTTGTTAGTCCACCAGTTGTTGTTGTTGTGGGTCCTGATGTAGAAGTTGCTGGTTCTGCGGCTGTTGTTGTTTTTCCTTCAGTTTTTGTTTTGGGTATAGCAGTGGAAGTGATAGTTCTTGCAGTTTTTGTTAGTCCTACAGTTGTTGTTGGTACTGCAGTTGTGGTTGCAGGTTTTTCTGCAAAAGTTGTTGATCCTGCAGTTGACGATGTTAGTTCAGCAGTTCTAGTTGTTGGACCTGCCGTTGTTCTTGGAGTTTTCGCAGTCGTAGTTGTTGGTCCTTCTGTTGTGGATGTAGATCCTGCAGATGTTGTTGTTGCTACTGCGGTTGTCACAAGTTCGGCAGTTGTTGTTTTTCGTCCTTTTGTTGATGTTCCTGCAGTGTTTTTTGTTAGTCCACCAGTTGTTGTGGGTTCTGTTGTAGAAGTTGTTGGTTCTGAGGCCGTTGTTGTTTTTCCTTCAGTTTTTGTTTTTGGTACAGCAGTAGAAGTGATAGATCTTGCAGTTGTTGTTGGTCCTCCAGTTGTTGTAGGTACTGCAGTTGTGGTTGCAGGTTTTTCTGCAAAAGTTGTTGATCCTGCAGTTGACGATGTTAGTTCAGCAGTTCTAGTTGTTGGACCTGCCGTTGTTCTTGGAGTTTTCGCAGTCGTAGTTGTTGGTCCTGCAGTTGTTGATGTCAGTTCAGCAGATGTCTTTATTGGCCCTGTTGTTGTTTTGGGTCCTGCTTTAGTAGTTGTTGGTACAGCAGTTGATGTTGTTGGTACTGTAGTCGTTTTTGTTATTCCTGCAGTTGATTTCTGTAATGCAGCTGAAGTGAGTCCTGCTGAAATAGTTCTGGGTCTTGCATTCGTTGTGATTGGTCGTGCAGTTGTCATTGTTGGTCCTGCAGGTGTTAGTCCTCTCGTTGTGGGTGTGGGTCCTTCTGTTGCGGATGTAGATCCTGCAGATGTTGTTGTTGCTACTGCGGTTGGCAGAAGTTCGGCAGTTGTTTTTCGTCCTTTTGTTGATGGTCCTGCAGTGGTTTTTGTTAGTCCAACACCTGTCGTTATTGGCCCGGTTGTTGTTGTTGGTAGTCCTGATGTAGAAGTTGTTGGTTCTGAGGCTGTTCTTGTTTTTCCTTCAGTTCTTGTTTTGGGTACAGCAGTAGACGTAATAGGTCTTGGAGTTTTTGTTGACCCTGCAGTTGTCGATGTTACTTCAGCAGTTGTAGTTGTTGGTCCTGCATTTGGTCTTGCCGTTTTCGCAGTCGTAGTTATTGGACCTGCAGTGGTTTTTGTTAGTCCACCAGTTGTTGTTGTTGTGGGTCCTGATGTAGAAGTTGCTGGTTCTGCGGCTGTTGTTGTTTTTCCTTCAGTTTTTGTTTTGGGTATAGCAGTGGAAGTGATAGTTCTTGCAGTTTTTGTTAGTCCTACAGTTGTTGTTGGTACTGCAGTTGTGGTTGCAGGTTTTTCTGCAAAAGTTGTTGATCCTGCAGTTGACGATGTTAGTTCAGCAGTTCTAGTTGTTGGACCTGCCGTTGTTCTTGGAGTTTTCGCAGTCGTAGTTGTTGGTCCTGCAGTTGTTGATGTCAGTTCAGCAGATGTCTTTATTGGCCCTGTTGTTGTTTTGGGTCCTGCTTTAGTAGTTGTTGGTACAGCAGTTGATGTTGTTGGTACTGTAGTCGTTTTTGTTATTCCTGCAGTTGATTTCTGTAATGCAGCTGAAGTGAGTCCTGCTGAAATAGTTCTGGGTCTTGCATTCGTTGTGATTGGTCGTGCAGTTGTCATTGTTGGTCCTGCAGGTGTTAGTCCTCTCGTTGTGGGTGTGGGTCCTTCTGTTGCGGATGTAGATCCTGCAGATGTTGTTGTTGCTACTGCGGTTGGCAGAAGTTCGGCAGTTGTTTTTCGTCCTTTTGTTGATGGTCCTGCAGTGGTTTTTGTTAGTCCAACACCTGTCGTTATTGGCCCGGTTGTTGTTGTTGGTAGTCCTGATGTAGAAGTTGTTGGTTCTGAGGCTGTTCTTGTTTTTCCTTCAGTTCTTGTTTTGGGTACAGCAGTAGACGTAATAGGTCTTGGAGTTTTTGTTGACCCTGCAGTTGTCGATGTTACTTCAGCAGTTGTAGTTGTTGGTCCTGCATTTGGTCTTGCCGTTTTCGCAGTCGTAGTTATTGGACCTGCAGTGGTTTTTGTTAGTCCACCAGTTGTTGTTGTTGTGGGTCCTGATGTAGAAGTTGCTGGTTCTGCGGCTGTTGTTGTTTTTCCTTCAGTTTTTGTTTTGGGTATAGCAGTGGAAGTGATAGTTCTTGCAGTTTTTGTTAGTCCTACAGTTGTTGTTGGTACTGCAGTTGTGGTTGCAGGTTTTTCTGCAAAAGTTGTTGATCCTGCAGTTGACGATGTTAGTTCAGCAGTTCTAGTTGTTGGACCTGCCGTTGTTCTTGGAGTTTTCGCAGTCGTAGTTGTTGGTCCTTCTGTTGTGGATGTAGATCCTGCAGATGTTGTTGTTGCTACTGCGGTTGTCACAAGTTCGGCAGTTGTTGTTTTTCGTCCTTTTGTTGATGGTCCTGCAGTGTTTTTTGTTAGTCCACCAGTTGTTGTGGGTTCTGTTGTAGAAGTTGTTGGTTCTGAAGCCGTTGTTGTTTTTCCTTCAGTTTTTGTTTTTGGTACAGCAGTAGAAGTGATAGATCTTGCAGTTTTTGTTGGTCCTCCAGTTGTTGTAGGTACTGCAGTTGTGGTTGCAGGTTTTTCTGCAAAAGTTGTTGATCCTGCAGTTGACGATGTTAGTTCAGCAGTTTTAGTTGTTGGACCTGCCGTTGTTCTTGGAGTTTTCGCAGTCGTAGTTGTTGGTCCTGCAGTTGTTGATGTCAGTTCAGCAGATGTCTTTATTGGCCCTGTTGTTGTTTTGGGTCCTGCTTTAGTAGTTGTTGGTACAGCAGTTGATGTTGTTGGTACTGTAGTCGTTTTTGTTATTCCTGCAGTTGATTTCTGTAATGCAGCTGAAGTGAGTCCTGCTGAAATAGTTCTGGGTCTTGCATTCGTTGTGATTGGTCCTGCAGTTGTCATTGTTGGTCCTGCAGGTGTTAGTCCTCTCGTTGTGGGTGTGGGTCCTTCTGTTGCGGATGTAGATCCTGCAGATGTTGTTGTTGCTACTGCGGTTGGCAGAAGTTCGGCAGTTGTTGTTTTTCGTCCTTTTGTTGATGGTCCTGCAGTGGTTTTTGTTAGTCCAACATCTGTCGTTATTGGCCCGGTTGTTGTTGTTGGTAGTCCTGATGTAGAAGTTGTTGGTTCTGAGGCTGTTGTTGTTTTTCCTTCAGTTCTTGTTTTGGGTACAGCAGTAGACGTAATAGGTCTTGGAGTTTTTGTTGGTCCTGCAGTTGTGGTTGCAGGTTTTTCTGCAAAAGTTGTTGACCCTGCAGTTGTCGATGTTACTTCAGCAGTTGTAGTTGTTGGTCCTGCCGTTGGTCTTGCCGTTTTCGCAGTCGTAGTTGTTGGACCTACAGTGGTTTTTGTTAGTCCACCAGTTGTTGCTGTTGTGGGTCCTGATGTAGAAGTTGCTGGTTCTGCGGCTGTTGTTGTTTTTCCTTCAGTTTTTGTTTTGGGTATAGCAGTAGAAGTGATAGTTCTTGCAGTTTTTGTTAGTCCTACAGTTGTTGTTGGTACTGCAGTTGTGGTTGCAGGTTTTTCTGCAAAAGTTGTTGATCCTGCAGTTGACGATGTTAGTTCAGCAGTTCTAGTTGTTGGACCTGCCGTTGTTCTTGGAGTTTTCGCAGTCGTAGTTGTTGGTCCTGCAGTTGTTGATGTCAGTTCAGCAGATGTCTTTATTGGCCCTGTTGTTGTTTTGGGTCCTGCTTTAGTAGTTGTTGGTACAGCAGTTGATGTTGTTGGTACTGTAGTCGTTTTTGTTATTCCTGCAGTTGATTTCTGTAATGCAGCTGAAGTGAGTCCTGCTGAAATAGTTCTGGGTCTTGCATTCGTTGTTATTGGTCCTGCAGTTGTCATTGTTGGTCCTGCAGGTGTTAGTCCTCTCGTTGTGGGTGTGGGTCCTTCTGTTGTGGATGTAGATCCTGCAGATGTTGTTGTTGCTACTGCGGTTGTCACAAGTTCGGCAGTTGTTGTTTTTCGTCCTTTTGTTGATGGTCCTGCAGTGTTTTTTGTTAGTCCACCAGTTGTTGTTGTTGTGGGTTCTGTTGTAGAAGTTGTTGGTTCTGAGGCCGTTGTTGTTTTTCCTTCAGTTTTTGTTTTTGGTACAGCAGTAGAAGTGATAGATCTTGCAGTTTTTGTTGGTCCTCCAGTTGTTGTAGGTACTGCAGTTGTGGTTGCAGGTTTTTCTGCAAAAGTTGTTGATCCTGCAGTTGACGATGTTAGTTCAGCAGTTCTAGTTGTTGGACCTGCCGTTGTTCTTGGAGTTTTCGCAGTCGTAGTTGTTGGTCCTGCAGTTGTTGATGTCAGTTCAGCAGATGTCTTTATTGGCCCTGTTGTGGTTTTGGGTCCTGCTTTAGTAGTTGTTGGTACAGCAGTTGATGTTGTTGGTACTGTAGTCGTTTTTGTTATTCCTGCAGTTGATTTCTGTAATGCAGCTGAAGTGAGTCCTGCTGAAATAGTTCTGGGTCTTGCATTCGTTGTGATTGGTCCTGCAGTTGTCATTGTTGGTCCTGCAGGTGTTAGTCCTCTCGTTGTGGGTGTGGGTCCTTCTGTTGCGGATGTAGATCCTGCAGATGTTGTTGTTGCTACTGCGGTGGGCAGAAGTTCGGCAGTTGTTTTTCGTCCTTTTGTTGATGGTCCTGCAGTGGTTTTTGTTAGTCCAACATCTGTCGTTATTGGCCCGGTTGTTGTTGTTGGTAGTCCTGATGTAGAAGTTGTTGGTTCTGAGGCTGTTCTTGTTTTTCCTTCAGTTCTTGTTTTGGGTACAGCAGTAGACGTAATAGGTCTTGGAGTTTTTGTTGACCCTGCAGTTGTCGATGTTACTTCAGCAGTTGTAGTTGTTGGTCCTGCATTTGGTCTTGCCGTTTTCGCAGTCGTAGTTATTGGACCTGCAGTGGTTTTTGTTAGTCCACCAGTTGTTGTTGTTGTGGGTCCTGATGTAGAAGTTGCTGGTTCTGCGGCTGTTGTTGTTTTTCCTTCAGTTTTTGTTTTGGGTATAGCAGTGGAAGTGATAGTTCTTGCAGTTTTTGTTAGTCCTACAGTTGTTGTTGGTACTGCAGTTGTGGTTGCAGGTTTTTCTGCAAAAGTTGTTGATCCTGCAGTTGACGATGTTAGTTCAGCAGTTCTAGTTGTTGGACCTGCCGTTGTTCTTGGAGTTTTCGCAGTCGTAGTTGTTGGTCCTTCTGTTGTGGATGTAGATCCTGCAGATGTTGTTGTTGCTACTGCGGTTGTCACAAGTTCGGCAGTTGTTGTTTTTCGTCCTTTTGTTGATGGTCCTGCAGTGTTTTTTGTTAGTCCACCAGTTGTTGTGGGTTCTGTTGTAGAAGTTGTTGGTTCTGAAGCCGTTGTTGTTTTTCCTTCAGTTTTTGTTTTTGGTACAGCAGTAGAAGTGATAGATCTTGCCGTTTTTGTTGGTCCTCCAGTTGTTGTAGGTACTGCAGTTGTGGTTGCAGGTTTTTCTGCAAAAGTTGTTGATCCTGCAGTTGACGATGTTAGTTCAGCAGTTCTAGTTGTTGGACCTGCCGTTGTTCTTGGAGTTTTCGCAGTCGTAGTTGTTGGTCCTGCAGTTGTTGATGTCAGTTCAGCAGATGTCTTTATTGGCCCTGTTGTTGTTTTGGGTCCTGCTTTAGTAGTTGTTGGTACAGCAGTTGATGTTGTTGGTACTGTAGTCGTTTTTGTTATTCCTGCAGTTGATTTCTGTAATGCAGCTGAAGTGAGTCCTGCTGAAATAGTTCTGGGTCTTGCATTCGTTGTGATTGGTCCTGCAGTTGTCATTGCTGGTCCTGCAGGTGTTAATCCTCTCGTTGTGGGTGTGGGTCCTTCTGTTGCGGATGTAGATCCTGCAGATGTTGTTGTTGCTACTGCGGTTGGAAGAAGTTCGGCAGTTGTTTTTCGTCCTTTTGTTGATGGTCCTGCAGTGGTTTTTGTTAGTCCAACATCTGTCGTTATTGGCCCGGTTGTTGTTGTTGGTAGTCCTGATGTAGAAGTTGTTGGTTCTGAGGCTGTTCTTGTTTTTCCTTCAGTTCTTGTTTTGGGTACAGCAGTAGACGTAATAGGTCTTGGAGTTTTTGTTGACCCTGCAGTTGTCGATGTTACTTCAGCAGTTGTAGTTGTTGGTCCTGCATTTGGTCTTGCCGTTTTCGCAGTCGTAGTTATTGGACCTGCAGTGGTTTTTGTTAGTCCACCAGTTGTTGTTGTTGTGGGTCCTGATGTAGAAGTTGCTGGTTCTGCGGCTGTTGTTGTTTTTCCTTCAGTTTTTGTTTTGGGTATAGCAGTGGAAGTGATAGTTCTTGCAGTTTTTGTTAGTCCTACAGTTGTTGTTGGTACTGCAGTTGTGGTTGCAGGTTTTTCTGCAAAAGTTGTTGATCCTGCAGTTGACGATGTTAGTTCAGCAGTTCTAGTTGTTGGACCTGCCGTTGTTCTTGGAGTTTTCGCAGTCGTAGTTGTTGGTCCTTCTGTTGTGGATGTAGATCCTGCAGATGTTGTTGTTGCTACTGCGGTTGTCACAAGTTCGGCAGTTGTTGTTTTTCGTCCTTTTGTTGATGGTCCTGCAGTGTTTTTTGTTAGTCCACCAGTTGTTGTGGGTTCTGTTGTAGAAGTTGTTGGTTCTGAGGCCGTTGTTGTTTTTCCTTCAGTTTTTGTTTTTGGTACAGCAGTAGAAGTGATAGATCTTGCAGTTTTTGTTGGTCCTCCAGTTGTTGTAGGTACTGCAGTTGTGGTTGCAGGTTTTTCTGCAAAAGTTGTTGATCCTGCAGTTGACGATGTTAGTTCAGCAGTTCTAGTTGTTTGACCTGCCGTTGTTCTTGGAGTTTTCGCAGTCGTAGTTGTTGGTCCTGCAGTTGTTGATGTCAGTTCAGCAGATGTCTTTATTGGCCCTGTTGTTGTTTTGGGTCCTGCTTTAGTAGTTGTTGGTACAGCAGTTGATGTTGTTGGTACTGTAGTCGTTTTTGTTATTCCTGCAGTTGATTTCTGTAATGCAGCTGAGGTGAGTCCTGCTGAAATTGTTCTGGGTCTTGCATTCGTTGCTATTGGTCCTGCAGTTGTCATTGTTGGTCCTGCAGGTGTTAGTCCTCTCGTTGTGGGTGTGGGTCCTTCTGTTGCGGATGTAGATCCTGCAGATGTTGTTGTTGCTACTGCGGTTGGCAGAAGTTCGGCAGTTGTTGTTTTTCGTCCTTTTGTTGATGGTCCTGCAGTGGTTTTTGTTAGTCCAACATCTGTCGTTATTGGCCCGGTTGTTGTTGTTGGTAGTCCTGATGTAGAAGTTGTTGGTTCTGAGGCTGTTGTTGTTTTTCCTTCAGTTTTTGTTTTGGGTACAGCAGTAGACGTAGTAGGTCTTGGAGTTTTTGTTGGTCCTGCAGTTGTGGTTGCAGGTTTTTCTGCAAAAGTTGTTGACCCTGCAGTTGTCGATGTTACTTCAGTAGTTGTAGTTGTTGGTCCTGCCGTTGGTCTTGCCGTTTTCGCAGTCGTAGTTGTTGGACCTGCAGTGGTTTTTGTTAGTCCACCAGTTGTTGTTGTTGTGGGTCCTGATGTAGAAGTTGCTGGTTCTGCGGCTGTTGTTGTTTTTCCTTCAGTTTTTGTTTTGGGTATAGCAGTAGAAGTGATAGTTCTTGCAGTTTTTGTTAGTCCTACAGTTGTTGTTGGTACTGCAG
The DNA here is from genome assembly GCF_031168955.1 of Gadus macrocephalus. Lineage (NCBI taxonomy): Eukaryota > Metazoa > Chordata > Actinopteri > Gadiformes > Gadidae > Gadus > Gadus macrocephalus. The sequence continues at coordinate 10,878,382 of NC_082384.1, forward strand.
TTGTGGTTGCAGGTTTTTCTGCAAAAGTTGTTGATCCTGCAGTTGACGATGTTAGTTCAGCAGTTCTAGTTGTTGGACCTGCCGTTGTTCTTGGAGTTTTCGCAGTCGTAGTTGTTGGTCCTGCAGTTGTTGATGTCAGTTCAGCAGATGTCTTTATTGGCCCTGTTGTTGTTTTGGGTCCTGCTTTAGTAGTTGTTGGTACAGCAGTTGATGTTGTTGGTACTGTAGTCGTTTTTGTTATTCCTGCAGTTGATTTCTGTAATGCAGCTGAAGTGAGTCCTGCTGAAATAGTTCTGGGTCTTGCATTCGTTGCTATTGGTCCTGCAGTTGTCATTGTTGGTCCTGCAGGTGTTAGTCCTCTCGTTGTGGGTGTGGGTCCTTCTGTTGTGGATGTAGATCCTGCAGATGTTGTTGTTGCTACTGCGGTTGTCACAAGTTCGGCAGTTGTTGTTTTTCGTCCTTTTGTTGATGGTCCTGCAGTGTTTTTTGTTAGTCCACCAGTTGTTGTTGTTGTGGGTTCTGTTGTAGAAGTTGTTGGTTCTGAGGCCGTTGTTGTTTTTCCTTCAGTTTTTGTTTTTGGTACAGCAGTAGAAGTGATAGATCTTGCAGTTGTTGTTGGTCCTCCAGTTGTTGTAGGTACTGCAGTTGTGGTTGCAGGTTTTTCTGCAAAAGTTGTTGATCCTGCAGTTGACGATGTTAGTTCAGCAGTTCTAGTTGTTGGACCTGCCGTTGTTCTTGGAGTTTTCGCAGTCGTAGTTGTTGGTCCTGCAGTTGTTGATGTCAGTTCAGCAGATGTCTTTATTGGCCCTGTTGTTGTTTTGGGTCCTGCTTTAGTAGTTGTTGGTACAGCAGTTGATGTTGTTGGTACTGTAGTCGTTTTTGTTATTCCTGCAGTTGATTTCTGTAATGCAGCTGAAGTGAGTCCTGCTGAAATAGTTCTGGGTCTTGCATTCGTTGTGATTGGTCCTGCAGTTGTCATTGTTGGTCCTGCAGGTGTTAGTCCTCTCGTCGTGGGTGTGGGTCTTTCTGTTGTGGATGTAGATCCTGCAGATGTTGTTGTTGCTACTGCGGTTGGCAGAAGTTCGGCAGTTGTTGTTTTTCGTCCTTTTGTTGATGGTCCTGCAGTGGTTTTTGTTAGTCCAACATTTGTCGTTAGTGGTCCGGTTGTTGTTGTTGGTAGTCCTGATGTAGAAGTTGTTGGTTCTGAGGCTGTTGTTGTTTTTCCTTCAGTTCTTGTTTTGGGTACAGCAGTAGACGTAATAGGTCTTGGAGTTTTTGTTGGTCCTGCAGTTGTGGTTGCAGGTTTTTCTGCAAAAGTTGTTGACCCTGCAGTTGTCGATGTTACTTCAGCAGTTGTAGTTGTTGGTCCTGCCGTTGGTCTTGCCGTTTTCGCAGTCGTAGTTGTTGGACCTACAGTGGTTTTTGTTAGTCCACCAGTTGTTGCTGTTGTGGGTCCTGATGTAGAAGTTGCTGGTTCTGCGGCTGTTGTTGTTTTTCCTTCAGTTTTTGTTTTGGGTATAGCAGTAGAAGTGATAGTTCTTGCAGTTTTTGTTAGTCCTACAGTTGTTGTTGGTACTGCAGTTGTGGTTGCAGGTTTTTCTGCAAAAGTTGTTGATCCTGCAGTTGACGATGTTAGTTCAGCAGTTCTAGTTGTTGGACCTGCCGTTGTTCTTGGAGTTTTCGCAGTCGTAGTTGTTGGTCCTGCAGTTGTTGATGTCAGTTCAGCAGATGTCTTTATTGGCCCTGTTGTTGTTTTGGGTCCTGCTTTAGTAGTTGTTGGTACAGCAGTTGATGTTGTTGGTACTGTAGTCGTTTTTGTTATTCCTGCAGTTGATTTCTGTAATGCAGCTGAAGTGAGTCCTGCTGAAATAGTTCTGGGTCTTGCATTCGTTGTGATTGGTCCTGCAGTTGTCATTGTTGGTCCTGCAGGTGTTAGTCCTCTCGTCGTGGGTGTGGGTCTTTCTGTTGTGGATGTAGATCCTGCAGATGTTGTTGTTGCTACTGCGGTTGGCAGAAGTTCGGCAGTTGTTGTTTTTCGTCCTTTTGTTGATGGTCCTGCAGTGGTTTTTGTTAGTCCAACATTTGTCGTTAGTGGTCCGGTTGTTGTTGTTGGTAGTCCTGATGTAGAAGTTGTTGGTTCTGAGGCTGTTGTTGTTTTTCCTTCAGTTCTTGTTTTGGGTACAGCAGTAGACGTAATAGGTCTTGGAGTTTTTGTTGGTCCTGCAGTTGTGGTTGCAGGTTTTTCTGCAAAAGTTGTTGACCCTGCAGTTGTCGATGTTACTTCAGCAGTTGTAGTTGTTGGTCCTGCCGTTGGTCTTGCCGTTTTCGCAGTCGTAGTTGTTGGACCTACAGTGGTTTTTGTTAGTCCACCAGTTGTTGCTGTTGTGGGTCCTGATGTAGAAGTTGCTGGTTCTGCGGCTGTTGTTGTTTTTCCTTCAGTTTTTGTTTTGGGTATAGCAGTAGAAGTGATAGTTCTTGCAGTTTTTGTTAGTCCTACAGTTGTTGTTGGTACTGCAGTTGTGGTTGCAGGTTTTTCTGCAAAAGTTGTTGATCCTGCAGTTGACGATGTTAGTTCAGCAGTTCTAGTTGTTGGACCTGCCGTTGTTCTTGGAGTTTTCGCAGTCGTAGTTGTTGGTCCTGCAGTTGTTGATGTCAGTTCAGCAGATGTCTTTATTGGCCCTGTTGTTGTTTTGGGTCCTGCTTTAGTAGTTGTTGGTACAGCAGTTGATGTTGTTGGTACTGTAGTCGTTTTTGTTATTCCTGCAGTTGATTTCTGTAATGCAGCTGAAGTGAGTCCTGCTGAAATAGTTCTGGGTCTTGCATTCGTTGTTATTGGTCCTGCAGTTGTCATTGTTGGTCCTGCAGGTGTTAGTCCTCTCGTTGTGGGTGTGGGTCCTTCTGTTGTGGATGTAGATCCTGCAGATGTTGTTGTTGCTACTGCGGTTGTCACAAGTTCGGCAGTTGTTGTTTTTCGTCCTTTTGTTGATGGTCCTGCAGTGTTTTTTGTTAGTCCACCAGTTGTTGTTGTTGTGGGTTCTGTTGTAGAAGTTGTTGGTTCTGAGGCCGTTGTTGTTTTTCCTTCAGTTTTTGTTTTTGGTACAGCAGTAGAAGTGATAGATCTTGCAGTTTTTGTTGGTCCTCCAGTTGTTGTAGGTACTGCAGTTGTGGTTGCAGGTTTTTCTGCAAAAGTTGTTGATCCTGCAGTTGACGATGTTAGTTCAGCAGTTCTAGTTGTTGGACCTGCCGTTGTTCTTGGAGTTTTCGCAGTCGTAGTTGTTGGTCCTGCAGTTGTTGATGTCAGTTCAGCAGATGTCTTTATTGGCCCTGTTGTTGTTTTGGGTCCTGCTTTAGTAGTTGTTGGTACAGCAGTTGATGTTGTTGGTACTGTAGTCGTTTTTGTTATTCCTGCAGTTGATTTCTGTAATGCAGCTGAAGTGAGTCCTGCTGAAATAGTTCTGGGTCTTGCATTCGTTGTGATTGGTCCTGCAGTTGTCATTGTTGGTCCTGCAGGTGTTAGTCCTCTCGTTGTGGGTGTGGGTCCTTCTGTTGCGGATGTAGATCCTGCAGATGTTGTTGTTGCTACTGCGGTTGGCAGAAGTTCGGCAGTTGTTGTTTTTCGTCCTTTTGTTGATGGTCCTGCAGTGGTTTTTGTTAGTCCAACATCTGTCGTTATTGGCCCGGTTGTTGTTGTTGGTAGTCCTGATGTAGAAGTTGTTGGTTCTGAGGCTGTTGTTGTTTTTCCTTCAGTTCTTGTTTTGGGTACAGCAGTAGACGTAATAGGTCTTGGAGTTTTTGTTGGTCCTGCAGTTGTGGTTGCAGGTTTTTCTGCAAAAGTTGTTGACCCTGCAGTTGTCGATGTTACTTCAGCAGTTGTAGTTGTTGGTCCTGCCGTTGGTCTTGCCGTTTTCGCAGTCGTAGTTGTTGGACCTACAGTGGTTTTTGTTAGTCCACCAGTTGTTGCTGTTGTGGGTCCTGATGTAGAAGTTGCTGGTTCTGCGGCTGTTGTTGTTTTTCCTTCAGTTTTTGTTTTGGGTATAGCAGTAGAAGTGATAGTTCTTGCAGTTTTTGTTAGTCCTACAGTTGTTGTTGGTACTGCAGTTGTGGTTGCAGGTTTTTCTGCAAAAGTTGTTGATCCTGCAGTTGACGATGTTAGTTCAGCAGTTCTAGTTGTTGGACCTGCCGTTGTTCTTGGAGTTTTCGCAGTCGTAGTTGTTGGTCCTGCAGTTGTTGATGTCAGTTCAGCAGATGTCTTTATTGGCCCTGTTGTTGTTTTGGGTCCTGCTTTAGTAGTTGTTGGTACAGCAGTTGATGTTGTTGGTACTGTAGTCGTTTTTGTTATTCCTGCAGTTGATTTCTGTAATGCAGCTGAAGTGAGTCCTGCTGAAATAGTTCTGGGTCTTGCATTCGTTGTGATTGGTCCTGCAGTTGTCATTGTTGGTCCTGCAGGTGTTAGTCCTCTCGTTGTGGGTGTGGGTCCTTCTGTTGCGGATGTAGATCCTGCAGATGTTGTTGTTGCTACTGCGGTTGGAAGAAGTTCGGCAGTTGTTTTTCGTCCTTTTGTTGATGGTCCTGCAGTGGTTTTTGTTAGTCCAACATCTGTCGTTATTGGCCCGGTTGTTGTTGTTGGTAGTCCTGATGTAGAAGTTGTTGGTTCTGAGGCTGTTGTTGTTTTTCCTTCAGTTCTTGTTTTGGGTACAGCAGTAGACGTAATAGGTCTTGGAGTTTTTGTTGGTCCTGCAGTTGTGGTTGCAGGTTTTTCTGCAAAAGTTGTTGACCCTGCAGTTGTCGATGTTACTTCAGCAGTTGTAGTTGTTGGTCCTGCCGTTGGTCTTGCCGTTTTCGCAGTCGTAGTTGTTGGACCTACAGTGGTTTTTGTTAGTCCACCAGTTGTTGCTGTTGTGGGTCCTGATGTAGAAGTTGCTGGTTCTGCGGCTGTTGTTGTTTTTCCTTCAGTTTTTGTTTTGGGTATAGCAGTAGAAGTGATAGTTCTTGCAGTTTTTGTTAGTCCTACAGTTGTTGTTGGTACTGCAGTTGTGGTTGCAGGTTTTTCTGCAAAAGTTGTTGATCCTGCAGTTGACGATGTTAGTTCAGCAGTTCTAGTTGTTGGACCTGCCGTTGTTCTTGGAGTTTTCGCAGTCGTAGTTGTTGGTCCTGCAGTTGTTGATGTCAGTTCAGCAGATGTCTTTATTGGCCCTGTTGTTGTTTTGGGTCCTGCTTTAGTAGTTGTTGGTACAGCAGTTGATGTTGTTGGTACTGTAGTCGTTTTTGTTATTCCTGCAGTTGATTTCTGTAATGCAGCTGAAGTGAGTCCTGCTGAAATAGTTCTGGGTCTTGCATTCGTTGTTATTGGTCCTGCAGTTGTCATTGTTGGTCCTGCAGGTGTTAGTCCTCTCGTTGTGGGTGTGGGTCCTTCTGTTGTGGATGTAGATCCTGCAGATGTTGTTGTTGCTACTGCGGTTGTCACAAGTTCGGCAGTTGTTGTTTTTCGTCCTTTTGTTGATGGTCCTGCAGTGTTTTTTGTTAGTCCACCAGTTGTTGTTGTTGTGGGTTCTGTTGTAGAAGTTGTTGGTTCTGAGGCCGTTGTTGTTTTTCCTTCAGTTTTTGTTTTTGGTACAGCAGTAGAAGTGATAGATCTTGCAGTTTTTGTTGGTCCTCCAGTTGTTGTAGGTACTGCAGTTGTGGTTGCAGGTTTTTCTTTAAAAGTTGTTGATCCTGCAGTTGACGATGTTAGTTCAGCAGTTCTAGTTGTTGGACCTGCCGTTGTTCTTGGAGTTTTCGCAGTCGTAGTTGTTGGTCCTGCAGTTGTTGATGTCAGTTCAGCAGATGTCTTTATTGGCCCTGTTGTGGTTTTGGGTCCTGCTTTAGTAGTTGTTGGTACAGCAGTTGATGTTGTTGGTACTGTAGTCGTTTTTGTTATTCCTGCAGTTGATTTCTGTAATGCAGCTGAAGTGAGTCCTGCTGAAATAGTTCTGGGTCTTGCATTCGTTGTGATTGGTCCTGCAGTTGTCATTGTTGGTCCTGCAGGTGTTAGTCCTCTCGTTGTGGGTGTGGGTCCTTCTGTTGCGGATGTAGATCCTGCAGATGTTGTTGTTGCTACTGCGGTTGGCAGAAGTTCGGCAGTTGTTTTTCGTCCTTTTGTTGATGGTCCTGCAGTGGTTTTTGTTAGTCCAACATCTGTCGTTATTGGCCCGGTTGTTGTTGTTGGTAGTCCTGATGTAGAAGTTGTTGGTTCTGAGGCTGTTCTTGTTTTTCCTTCAGTTCTTGTTTTGGGTACAGCAGTAGACGTAATAGGTCTTGGAGTTTTTGTTGACCCTGCAGTTGTCGATGTTACTTCAGCAGTTGTAGTTGTTGGTCCTGCATTTGGTCTTGCCGTTTTCGCAGTCGTAGTTATTGGACCTGCAGTGGTTTTTGTTAGTCCACCAGTTGTTGTTGTTGTGGGTCCTGATGTAGAAGTTGCTGGTTCTGCGGCTGTTGTTGTTTTTCCTTCAGTTTTTGTTTTGGGTATAGCAGTGGAAGTGATAGTTCTTGCAGTTTTTGTTAGTCCTACAGTTGTTGTTGGTACTGCAGTTGTGGTTGCAGGTTTTTCTGCAAAAGTTGTTGATCCTGCAGTTGACGATGTTAGTTCAGCAGTTCTAGTTGTTGGACCTGCCGTTGTTCTTGGAGTTTTCGCAGTCGTAGTTGTTGGTCCTTCTGTTGTGGATGTAGATCCTGCAGATGTTGTTGTTGCTACTGCGGTTGTCACAAGTTCGGCAGTTGTTGTTTTTCGTCCTTTTGTTGATGGTCCTGCAGTGTTTTTTGTTAGTCCACCAGTTGTTGTGGGTTCTGTTGTAGAAGTTGTTGGTTCTGAGGCCGTTGTTGTTTTTCCTTCAGTTTTTGTTTTTGGTACAGCAGTAGAAGTGATAGATCTTGCAGTTTTTGTTGGTCCTCCAGTTGTTGTAGGTACTGCAGTTGTGGTTGCAGGTTTTTCTGCAAAAGTTGTTGATCCTGCAGTTGACGATGTTAGTTCAGCAGTTCTAGTTGTTGGACCTGCCGTTGTTCTTGGAGTTTTCGCAGTCGTAGTTGTTGGTCCTGCAGTTGTTGATGTCAGTTCAGCAGATGTCTTTATTGGCCCTGTTGTTGTTTTGGGTCCTGCTTTAGTAGTTGTTGGTACAGCAGTTGATGTTGTTGGTACTGTAGTCGTTTTTGTTATTCCTGCAGTTGATTTCTGTAATGCAGCTGAAGTGAGTCCTGCTGAAATAGTTCTGGGTCTTGCATTCGTTGTGATTGGTCGTGCAGTTGTCATTGTTGGTCCTGCAGGTGTTAGTCCTCTCGTTGTGGGTGTGGGTCCTTCTGTTGCGGATGTAGATCCTGCAGATGTTGTTGTTGCTACTGCGGTTGGCAGAAGTTCGGCAGTTGTTTTTCGTCCTTTTGTTGATGGTCCTGCAGTGGTTTTTGTTAGTCCAACACCTGTCGTTATTGGCCCGGTTGTTGTTGTTGGTAGTCCTGATGTAGAAGTTGTTGGTTCTGAGGCTGTTCTTGTTTTTCCTTCAGTTCTTGTTTTGGGTACAGCAGTAGACGTAATAGGTCTTGGAGTTTTTGTTGACCCTGCAGTTGTCGATGTTACTTCAGCAGTTGTAGTTGTTGGTCCTGCATTTGGTCTTGCCGTTTTCGCAGTCGTAGTTATTGGACCTGCAGTGGTTTTTGTTAGTCCACCAGTTGTTGTTGTTGTGGGTCCTGATGTAGAAGTTGCTGGTTCTGCGGCTGTTGTTGTTTTTCCTTCAGTTTTTGTTTTGGGTATAGCAGTGGAAGTGATAGTTCTTGCAGTTTTTGTTAGTCCTACAGTTGTTGTTGGTACTGCAGTTGTGGTTGCAGGTTTTTCTGCAAAAGTTGTTGATCCTGCAGTTGACGATGTTAGTTCAGCAGTTCTAGTTGTTGGACCTGCCGTTGTTCTTGGAGTTTTCGCAGTCGTAGTTGTTGGTCCTTCTGTTGTGGATGTAGATCCTGCAGATGTTGTTGTTGCTACTGCGGTTGTCACAAGTTCGGCAGTTGTTGTTTTTCGTCCTTTTGTTGATGGTCCTGCAGTGTTTTTTGTTAGTCCACCAGTTGTTGTGGGTTCTGTTGTAGAAGTTGTTGGTTCTGAAGCCGTTGTTGTTTTTCCTTCAGTTTTTGTTTTTGGTACAGCAGTAGAAGTGATAGATCTTGCAGTTTTTGTTGGTCCTCCAGGTGTTGTAGGTACTGCAGTTGTGGTTGCAGGTTTTTCTGCAAAAGTTGTTGATCCTGCAGTTGACGATGTTAGTTCAGCAGTTCTAGTTGTTGGACCTGCCGTTGTTCTTGGAGTTTTCGCAGTCGTAGTTGTTGGTCCTGCAGTTGTTGATGTCAGTTCAGCAGATGTCTTTATTGGCCCTGTTGTTGTTTTGGGTCCTGCTTTAGTAGTTGTTGGTACAGCAGTTGATGTTGTTGGTACTGTAGTCGTTTTTGTTATTCCTGCAGTTGATTTCTGTAATGCAGCTGAAGTGAGTCCTGCTGAAATAGTTCTGGGTCTTGCATTCGTTGTGATTGGTCCTGCAGTTGTCATTGTTGGTCCTGCAGGTGTTAGTCCTCTCGTTGTGGGTGTGGGTCCTTCTGTTGCGGATGTAGATCCTGCAGATGTTGTTGTTGCTACTGCGGTTGGCAGAAGTTCGGCAGTTGTTGTTTTTCGTCCTTTTGTTGATGGTCCTGCAGTGGTTTTTGTTAGTCCAACATCTGTCGTTATTGGCCCGGTTGTTGTTGTTGGTAGTCCTGATGTAGAAGTTGTTGGTTCTGAGGCTGTTGTTGTTTTTCCTTCAGTTCTTGTTTTGGGTACAGCAGTAGACGTAATAGGTCTTGGAGTTTTTGTTGGTCCTGCAGTTGTGGTTGCAGGTTTTTCTGCAAAAGTTGTTGACCCTGCAGTTGTCGATGTTACTTCAGCAGTTGTAGTTGTTGGTCCTGCCGTTGGTCTTGCCGTTTTCGCAGTCGTAGTTGTTGGACCTACAGTGGTTTTTGTTAGTCCACCAGTTGTTGCTGTTGTGGGTCCTGATGTAGAAGTTGCTGGTTCTGCGGCTGTTGTTGTTTTTCCTTCAGTTTTTGTTTTGGGTATAGCAGTAGAAGTGATAGTTCTTGCAGTTTTTGTTAGTCCTACAGTTGTTGTTGGTACTGCAGTTGTGGTTGCAGGTTTTTCTGCAAAAGTTGTTGATCCTGCAGTTGACGATGTTAGTTCAGCAGTTCTAGTTGTTGGACCTGCCGTTGTTCTTGGAGTTTTCGCAGTCGTAGTTGTTGGTCCTGCAGTTGTTGATGTCAGTTCAGCAGATGTCTTTATTGGCCCTGTTGTTGTTTTGGGTCCTGCTTTAGTAGTTGTTGGTACAGCAGTTGATGTTGTTGGTACTGTAGTCGTTTTTGTTATTCCTGCAGTTGATTTCTGTAATGCAGCTGAAGTGAGTCCTGCTGAAATAGTTCTGGGTCTTGCATTCGTTGTTATTGGTCCTGCAGTTGTCATTGTTGGTCCTGCAGGTGTTAGTCCTCTCGTTGTGGGTGTGGGTCCTTCTGTTGTGGATGTAGATCCTGCAGATGTTGTTGTTGCTACTGCGGTTGTCACAAGTTCGGCAGTTGTTGTTTTTCGTCCTTTTGTTGATGGTCCTGCAGTGTTTTTTGTTAGTCCACCAGTTGTTGTTGTTGTGGGTTCTGTTGTAGAAGTTGTTGGTTCTGAGGCCGTTGTTGTTTTTCCTTCAGTTTTTGTTTTTGGTACAGCAGTAGAAGTGATAGATCTTGCAGTTTTTGTTGGTCCTCCAGTTGTTGTAGGTACTGCAGTTGTGGTTGCAGGTTTTTCTGCAAAAGTTGTTGATCCTGCAGTTGACGATGTTAGTTCAGCAGTTCTAGTTGTTGGACCTGCCGTTGTTCTTGGAGTTTTCGCAGTCGTAGTTGTTGGTCCTGCAGTTGTTGATGTCAGTTCAGCAGATGTCTTTATTGGCCCTGTTGTGGTTTTGGGTCCTGCTTTAGTAGTTGTTGGTACAGCAGTTGATGTTGTTGGTACTGTAGTCATTTTTGTTATTCCTGCAGTTGATTTCTGTAATGCAGCTGAAGTGAGTCCTGCTGAAATAGTTCTGGGTCTTGCATTCGTTGTGATTGGTCCTGCAGTTGTCATTGTTGGTCCTGCAGGTGTTAGTCCTCTCGTTGTGGGTGTGGGTCCTTCTGTTGCGGATGTAGATCCTGCAGATGTTGTTGTTGCTACTGCGGTTGGCAGAAGTTCGGCAGTTGTTTTTCGTCCTTTTGTTGATGGTCCTGCAGTGGTTTTTGTTAGTCCAACATCTGTCGTTATTGGCCCGGTTGTTGTTGTTGGTAGTCCTGATGTAGAAGTTGTTGGTTCTGAGGCTGTTCTTGTTTTTCCTTCAGTTCTTGTTTTGGGTACAGCAGTAGACGTAATAGGTCTTGGAGTTTTTGTTGACCCTGCAGTTGTCGATGTTACTTCAGCAGTTGTAGTTGTTGGTCCTGCATTTGGTCTTGCCGTTTTCGCAGTCGTAGTTATTGGACCTGCAGTGGTTTTTGTTAGTCCACCAGTTGTTGTTGTTGTGGGTCCTGATGTAGAAGTTGCTGGTTCTGCGGCTGTTGTTGTTTTTCCTTCAGTTTTTGTTTTGGGTATAGCAGTGGAAGTGATAGTTCTTGCAGTTTTTGTTAGTCCTACAGTTGTTGTTGGTACTGCAGTTGTGGTTGCAGGTTTTTCTGCAAAAGTTGTTGATCCTGCAGTTGACGATGTTAGTTCAGCAGTTCTAGTTGTTGGACCTGCCGTTGTTCTTGGAGTTTTCGCAGTCGTAGTTCTTGGTCCTTCTGTTGTGGATGTAGATCCTGCAGATGTTGTTGTTGCTACTGCGGTTGTCACAAGTTCGGCAGTTGTTGTTTTTCGTCCTTTTGTTGACGGTCCTGCAGTGTTTTTTGTTAGTCCACCAGTTGTTGTGGGTTCTGTTGTAGAAGTTGTTGGTTCTGAGGCCGTTGTTGTTTTTCCTTCAGTTTTTGTTTTTGGTACAGCAGTAGAAGTGATAGATCTTGCAGTTTTTGTTGGTCCTCCAGTTGTTGCAGGTACTGCAGTTGTGGTTGCAGGTTTTTCTTTAAAAGTTGTTGATCCTGCAGTTGACGATGTTAGTTCAGCAGTTCTAGTTGTTGGACCTGCCGTTGTTCTTGGAGTTTTCGCAGTCGTAGTTGTTGGTCCTGCAGTTGTTGATGTCAGTTCAGCAGATGTCTTTATTGGCCCTGTTGTTGTTTTGGGTCCTGCTTTAGTAGTTGTTGGTACAGCAGTTGATGTTGTTGGTACTGTAGTCGTTTTTGTTATTCCTGCAGTTGATTTCTGTAATGCAGCTGAAGTGAGTCCTGCTGAAATAGTTCTGGGTCTTGCATTCGTTGTGATTGGTCGTGCAGTTGTCATTGTTGGTCCTGCAGGTGTTAGTCCTCTCGTTGTGGGTGTGGGTCCTTCTGTTGCGGATGTAGATCCTGCAGATGTTGTTGTTGCTACTGCGGTTGGCAGAAGTTCGGCAGTTGTTTTTCGTCCTTTTGTTGATGGTCCTGCAGTGGTTTTTGTTAGTCCAACATCTGTCGTTATTGGCCCGGTTGTTGTTGTTGGTAGTCCTGATGTAGAAGTTGTTGGTTCTGAGGCTGTTCTTGTTTTTCCTTCAGTTCTTGTTTTGGGTACAGCAGTAGACGTAATAGGTCTTGGAGTTTTTGTTGACCCTGCAGTTGTCGATGTTACTTCAGCAGTTGTAGTTGTTGGTCCTGCATTTGGTCTTGCCGTTTTCGCAGTCGTAGTTATTGGACCTGCAGTGGTTTTTGTTAGTCCACCAGTTGTTGTTGTTGTGGGTCCTGATGTAGAAGTTGCTGGTTCTGCGGCTGTTGTTGTTTTTCCTTCAGTTTTTGTTTTGGGTATAGCAGTGGAAGTGATAGTTCTTGCAGTTTTTGTTAGTCCTACAGTTGTTGTTGGTACTGCAGTTGTGGTTGCAGGTTTTTCTGCAAAAGTTGTTGATCCTGCAGTTGACGATGTTAGTTCAGCAGTTCTAGTTGTTGGACCTGCCGTTGTTCTTGGAGTTTTCGCAGTCGTAGTTGTTGGTCCTTCTGTTGTGGATGTAGATCCTGCAGATGTTGTTGTTGCTACTGCGGTTGTCACAAGTTCGGCAGTTGTTGTTTTTCGTCCTTTTGTTGATGGTCCTGCAGTGTTTTTTGTTAGTCCACCAGTTGTTGTGGGTTCTGTTGTAGAAGTTGTTGGTTCTGAAGCCGTTGTTGTTTTTCCTTCAGTTTTTGTTTTTGGTACAGCAGTAGAAGTGATAGATCTTGCAGTTTTTGTTGGTCCTCCAGTTGTTGTAGGTACTGCAGTTGTGGTTGCAGGTTTTTCTGCAAAAGTTGTTGATCCTGCAGTTGACGATGTTAGTTCAGCAGTTCTAGTTGTTGGACCTGCCGTTGTTCTTGGAGTTTTCGCAGTCGTAGTTGTTGGTCCTGCAGTTGTTGATGTCAGTTCAGCAGATGTCTTTATTGGCCCTGTTGTTGTTTTGGGTCCTGCTTTAGTAGTTGTTGGTACAGCAGTTGATGTTGTTGGTACTGTAGTCGTTTTTGTTATTCCTGCAGTTGATTTCTGTAATGCAGCTGAAGTGAGTCCTGCTGAAATAGTTCTGGGTCTTGCATTCGTTGTGATTGGTCCTGCAGTTGTCATTGCTGGTCCTGCAGGTGTTAGTCCTCTCGTTGTGGGTGTGGGTCCTTCTGTTGCGGATGTAGATCCTGCAGATGTTGTTGTTGCTACTGCGGTTGGAAGAAGTTCGGCAGTTGTTTTTCGTCCTTTTGTTGATGGTCCTGCAGTGGTTTTTGTTAGTCCAACATCTGTCGTTATTGGCCCGGTTGTTGTTGTTGGTAGTCCTGATGTAGAAGTTGTTGGTTCTGAGGCTGTTCTTGTTTTTCCTTCAGTTCTTGTTTTGGGTACAGCAGTAGACGTAATAGGTCTTGGAGTTTTTGTTGACCCTGCAGTTGTCGATGTTACTTCAGCAGTTGTAGTTGTTGGTCCTGCATTTGGTCTTGCCGTTTTCGCAGTCGTAGTTATTGGACCTGCAGTGGTTTTTGTTAGTCCACCAGTTGTTGTTGTTGTGGGTCCTGATGTAGAAGTTGCTGTTTCTGCGGCTGTTGTTGTTTTTCCTTCAGTTTTTGTTTTGGGTATAGCAGTGGAAGTGATAGTTCTTGCAGTTTTTGTTAGTCCTACAGTTGTTGTTGGTACTGCAGTTGTGGTTGCAGGTTTTTCTGCAAAAGTTGTTGATCCTGCAGTTGACGATGTTAGTTCAGCAGTTCTAGTTGTTGGACCTGCCGTTGTTCTTGGAGTTTTCGCAGTCGTAGTTGTTGGTCCTTCTGTTGTGGATGTAGATCCTGCAGATGTTGTTGTTGCTACTGCGGTTGTCACAAGTTCGGCAGTTGTTGTTTTTCGTCCTTTTGTTGATGGTCCTGCAGTGTTTTTTGTTAGTCCACCAGTTGTTGTGGGTTCTGTTGTAGAAGTTGTTGGTTCTGAGGCCGTTGTTGTTTTTCCTTCAGTTTTTGTTTTTGGTACAGCAGTAGAAGTGATAGATCTTGCAGTTTTTGTTGGTCCTCCAGTTGTTGTAGGTACTGCAGTTGTGGTTGCAGGTTTTTCTGCAAAAGTTGTTGATCCTGCAGTTGACGATGTTAGTTCAGCAGTTCTAGTTGTTTGACCTGCCGTTGTTCTTGGAGTTTTCGCAGTCGTAGTTGTTGGTCCTGCAGTTGTTGATGTCAGTTCAGCAGATGTCTTTATTGGCCCTGTTGTTGTTTTGGGTCCTGCTTTAGTAGTTGTTGGTACAGCAGTTGATGTTGTTGGTACTGTAGTCGTTTTTGTTATTCCTGCAGTTGATTTCTGTAATGCAGCTGAGGTGAGTCCTGCTGAAATTGTTCTGGGTCTTGCATTCGTTGCTATTGGTCCTGCAGTTGTCATTGTTGGTCCTGCAGGTGTTAGTCCTCTCGTTGTGGGTGTGGGTCCTTCTGTTGCGGATGTAGATCCTGCAGATGTTGTTGTTGCTACTGCGGTTGGCAGAAGTTCGGCAGTTGTTGTTTTTCGTCCTTTTGTTGATGGTCCTGCAGTGGTTTTTGTTAGTCCAACATCTGTCGTTATTGGCCCGGTTGTTGTTGTTGGTAGTCCTGATGTAGAAGTTGTTGGTTCTGAGGCTGTTGTTGTTTTTCCTTCAGTTTTTGTTTTGGGTACAGCAGTAGACGTAGTAGGTCTTGGAGTTTTTGTTGGTCCTGCAGTTGTGGTTGCAGGTTTTTCTGCAAAAGTTGTTGACCCTGCAGTTGTCGATGTTACTTCAGTAGTTGTAGTTGTTGGTCCTGCCGTTGGTCTTGCCGTTTTCGCAGTCGTAGTTGTTGGACCTGCAGTGGTTTTTGTTAGTCCACCAGTTGTTGTTGTTGTGGGTCCTGATGTAGAAGTTGCTGGTTCTGCGGCTGTTGTTGTTTTTCCTTCAGTTTTTGTTTTGGGTATAGCAGTAGAAGTGATAGTTCTTGCAGTTTTTGTTAGTCCTACAGTTGTTGTTGGTACTGCAGTTGTGGTTGCAGGTTTTTCTGCAAAAGTTGTTGATCCTGCAGTTGACGATGTTAGTTCAGCAGTTCTAGTTGTTGGACCTGCCGTTGTTCTTGGAGTTTTCGCAGTCGTAGTTGTTGGTCCTGCAGTTGTTGATGTCAGTTCAGCAGATGTCTTTATTGGCCCTGTTGTTGTTTTGGGTCCTGCTTTAGTAGTTGTTGGTACAGCAGTTGATGTTGTTGGTACTGTAGTCGTTTTTGTTATTCCTGCAGTTGATTTCTGTAATGCAGCTGAAGTGAGTCCTGCTGAAATAGTTCTGGGTCTTGCATTCGTTGTTATTGGTCCTGCAGTTGTGATTGTTGGTCCTGCAGGTGTTAGTCCTCTCGTTGTGGGTGTGGGTCCTTCTGTTGTGGATGTAGATCCTGCAGATGTTGTTGTTGCTACTGCGGTTGTCACAAGTTCGGCAGTTGTTGTTTTTCGTCCTTTTGTTGATGGTCCTGCAGTGTTTTTTGTTAGTCCACCAGTTGTTGTTGTTGTGGGTTCTGTTGTAGAAGTTGTTGGTTCTGAGGCCGTTGTTGTTTTTCCTTCAGTTTTTGTTTTTGGTACAGCAGTAGAAGTGATAGATCTTGCAGTTTTTGTTGGTCCTCCAGTTGTTGTAGGTACTGCAGTTGTGGTTGCAGGTTTTTCTGCAAAAGTTGTTGATCCTGCAGTTGACGATGTTAGTTCAGCAGTTCTAGTTGTTGGACCTGCCGTTGTTCTTGGAGTTTTCGCAGTCATAGTTGTTGGTCCTGCAGTTGTTGATGTCAGTTCAGCAGATGTCTTTATTGGCCCTGTTGTTGTTTTGGGTCCTGCTTTAGTAGTTGTTGGTACAGCAGTTGATGTTGTTGGTACTGTAGTCGTTTTTGTTATTCCTGCAGTTGATTTCTGTAATGCAGCTGAAGTGAGTCCTGCTGAAATAGTTCTGGGTCTTGCATTCGTTGTGATTGGTCCTGCAGTTGTCATTGTTGGTCCTGCAGGTGTTAGTCCTCTCGTCGTGGGTGTGGGTCTTTCTGTTGTGGATGTAGATCCTGCAGATGTTGTTGTTGCTACTGCGGTTGGCAGAAGTTCGGCAGTTGTTGTTTTTCGTCCTTTTGTTGATGGTCCTGCAGTGGTTTTTGTTAGTCCAACATTTGTCGTTAGTGGTCCGGTTGTTGTTGTTGGTAGTCCTGATGTAGAAGTTGTTGGTTCTGAGGCTGTTGTTGTTTTTCCTTCAGTTCTTGTTTTGGGTACAGCAGTAGACGTAATAGGTCTTGGAGTTTTTGTTGGTCCTGCAGTTGTGGTTGCAGGTTTTTCTGCAAAAGTTGTTGACCCTGCAGTTGTCGATGTTACTTCAGCAGTTGTAGTTGTTGGTCCTGCCGTTGGTCTTGCCGTTTTCGCAGTCGTAGTTGTTGGACCTACAGTGGTTTTTGTTAGTCCACCAGTTGTTGCTGTTGTGGGTCCTGATGTAGAAGTTGCTGGTTCTGCGGCTGTTGTTGTTTTTCCTTCAGTTTTTGTTTTGGGTATAGCAGTAGAAGTGATAGTTCTTGCAGTTTTTGTTAGTCCTACAGTTGTTGTTTGTACTGCAGTTGTGGTTGCAGGTTTTTCTGCAAAAGTTGTTGATCCTGCAGTTGACGATGTTAGTTCAGCAGTTCTAGTTGTTGGACCTGCCGTTGTTCTTGGAGTTTTCGCAGTCGTAGTTGTTGGTCCTGCAGTTGTTGATGTCAGTTCAGCAGATGTCTTTATTGGCCCTGTTGTTGTTTTGGGTCCTGCTTTAGTAGTTGTTGGTACAGCAGTTGATGTTGTTGGTACTGTAGTCGTTTTTGTTATTCCTGCAGTTGATTTCTGTAATGCAGCTGAAGTGAGTCCTGCTGAAATAGTTCTGGGTCTTGCATTCGTTGTTATTGGTCCTGCAGTTGTCATTGTTGGTCCTGCAGGTGTTAGTCCTCTCGTTGTGGGTGTGGGTCCTTCTGTTGTGGATGTAGATCCTGCAGATGTTGTTGTTGCTACTGCGGTTGTCACAAGTTCGGCAGTTGTTGTTTTTCGTCCTTTTGTTGATGGTCCTGCAGTGTTTTTTGTTAGTCCACCAGTTGTTGTTGTTGTGGGTTCTGTTGTAGAAGTTGTTGGTTCTGAGGCCGTTGTTGTTTTTCCTTCAGTTTTTGTTTTTGGTACAGCAGTAGAAGTGATAGATCTTGCAGTTTTTGTTGGTCCTCCAGTTGTTGTAGGTACTGCAGTTGTGGTTGCAGGTTTTTCTGCAAAAGTTGTTGATCCTGCAGTTGACGATGTTAGTTCAGCAGTTCTAGTTGTTGGACCTGCCGTTGTTCTTGGAGTTTTCGCAGTCGTAGTTGTTGGTCCTGCAGTTGTTGATGTCAGTTCAGCAGATGTCTTTATTGGCCCTGTTGTTGTTTTGGGTCCTGCTTTAGTAGTTGTTGGTACAGCAGTTGATGTTGTTGGTACTGTAGTCGTTTTTGTTATTCCTGCAGTTGATTTCTGTAATGCAGCTGAAGTGAGTCCTGCTGAAATAGTTCTGGGTCTTGCATTCGTTGTGATTGGTCGTGCAGTTGTCATTGTTGGTCCTGCAGGTGTTAGTCCTCTCGTTGTGGGTGTGGGTCCTTCTGTTGCAGATGTAGATCCTGCAGATGTTGTTGTTGCTACTGCGGTTGGCAGAAGTTCGGCAGTTGTTTTTCGTCCTTTTGTTGATGGTCCTGCAGTGGTTTTTGTTAGTCCAACATCTGTCGTTATTGGCCCGGTTGTTGTTGTTGGTAGTCCTGATGTAGAAGTTGTTGGTTCTGAGGCTGTTCTTGTTTTTCCTTCAGTTCTTGTTTTGGGTACAGCAGTAGACGTAATAGGTCTTGGAGTTTTTGTTGACCCTGCAGTTGTCGATGTTACTTCAGCAGTTGTAGTTGTTGGTCCTGCATTTGGTCTTGCCGTTTTCGCAGTCGTAGTTATTGGACCTGCAGTGGTTTTTGTTAGTCCACCAGTTGTTGTTGTTGTGGGTCCTGATGTAGAAGTTGCTGGTTCTGCGGCTGTTGTTGTTTTTCCTTCAGTTTTTGTTTTGGGTATAGCAGTGGAAGTGATAGTTCTTGCAGTTTTTGTTAGTCCTACAGTTGTTGTTGGTACTGCAGTTGTGGTTGCAGGTTTTTCTGCAAAAGTTGTTGATCCTGCAGTTGACGATGTTAGTTCAGCAGTTCTAGTTGTTGGACCTGCCGTTGTTCTTGGAGTTTTCGCAGTCGTAGTTGTTGGTCCTTCTGTTGTGGATGTAGATCCTGCAGATGTTGTTGTTGCTACTGCGGTTGTCACAAGTTCGGCAGTTGTTGTTTTTCGTCCTTTTGTTGATGGTCCTGCAGTGTTTTTTGTTAGTCCACCAGTTGTTGTGGGTTCTGTTGTAGAAGTTGTTGGTTCTGAGGCCGTTGTTGTTTTTCCTTCAGTTTTTGTTTTTGGTACAGCAGTAGAAGTGATAGATCTTGCAGTTTTTGTTGGTCCTCCAGTTGTTGTAGGTACTGCAGTTGTGGTTGCAGGTTTTTCTGCAAAAGTTGTTGATCCTGCAGTTGACGATGTTAGTTCAGCAGTTCTAGTTGTTTGACCTGCCGTTGTTCTTGGAGTTTTCGCAGTCGTAGTTGTTGGTCCTGCAGTTGTTGATGTCAGTTCAGCAGATGTCTTTATTGGCCCTGTTGTTGTTTTGGGTCCTGCTTTAGTAGTTGTTGGTACAGCAGTTGATGTTGTTGGTACTGTAGTCGTTTTTGTTATTCCTGCAGTTGATTTCTGTAATGCAGCTGAGGTGAGTCCTGCTGAAATTGTTCTGGGTCTTGCATTCGTTGCTATTGGTCCTGCAGTTGTCATTGTTGGTCCTGCAGGTGTTTGTCCTCTCGTTGTGGGTGTGGGTCCTTCTGTTGCGGATGTAGATCCTGCAGATGTTGTTGTTGCTACTGCGGTTGGCAGAAGTTCGGCAGTTGTTGTTTTTCGTCCTTTTGTTGATGGTCCTGCAGTGGTTTTTGTTAGTCCAACATCTGTCGTTATTGGCCCGGTTGTTGTTGTTGGTAGTCCTGATGTAGAAGTTGTTGGTTCTGAGGCTGTTGTTGTTTTTCCTTCAGTTTTTGTTTTGGGTACAGCAGTAGACGTAGTAGGTCTTGGAGTTTTTGTTGGTCCTGCAGTTGTGGTTGCAGGTTTTTCTGCAAAAGTTGTTGACCCTGCAGTTGTCGATGTTACTTCAGTAGTTGTAGTTGTTGGTCCTGCCGTTGGTCTTGCCGTTTTCGCAGTCGTAGTTGTTGGACCTGCAGTGGTTTTTGTTAGTCCACCAGTTGTTGTTGTTGTGGGTCCTGATGTAGAAGTTGCTGGTTCTGCGGCTGTTGTTGTTTTTCCTTCAGTTTTTGTTTTGGGTATAGCAGTAGAAGTGATAGTTCTTGCAGTTTTTGTTAGTCCTACAGTTGTTGTTGGTACTGCAGTTGTGGTTGCAGGTTTTTCTGCAAAAGTTGTTGATCCTGCAGTTGACGATGTTAGTTCAGCAGTTCTAGTTGTTGGACCTGCCGTTGTTCTTGGAGTTTTCGCAGTCGTAGTTGTTGGTCCTGCAGTTGTTGATGTCAGTTCAGCAGATGTCTTTATTGGCCCTGTTGTTGTTTTGGGTCCTGCTTTAGTAGTTGTTGGTACAGCAGTTGATGTTGTTGGTACTGTAGTCGTTTTTGTTATTCCTGCAGTTGATTTCTGTAATGCAGCTGAAGTGAGTCCTGCTGAAATAGTTCTGGGTCTTGCATTCGTTGTGATTGGTCCTGCAGTTGTCATTGCTGGTCCTGCAGGTGTTAGTCCTCTCGTTGTGGGTGTGGGTCCTTCTGTTGCGGATGTAGATCCTGCAGATGTTGTTGTTGCTACTGCGGTTGGAAGAAGTTCGGCAGTTGTTTTTCGTCCTTTTGTTGATGGTCCTGCAGTGGTTTGTGTTAGTCCAACATCTGTCGTTATTGGCCCGGTTGTTGTTGTTGGTAGTCCTGATGTAGAAGTTGTTGGTTCTGAGGCTGTTCTTGTTTTTCCTTCAGTTCTTGTTTTGGGTACAGCAGTAGACGTAATAGGTCTTGGAGTTTTTGTTGACCCTGCAGTTGTCGATGTTACTTCAGCAGTTGTAGTTGTTGGTCCTGCATTTGGTCTTGCCGTTTTCGCAGTCGTAGTTATTGGACCTGCAGTGTTTTTTGTTAGTCCACCAGTTGTTGTTGTTGTGGGTCCTGATGTAGAAGTTGCTGGTTCTGCGGCTGTTGTTGTTTTTCCTTCAGTTTTTGTTTTGGGTATAGCAGTGGAAGTGATAGTTCTTGCAGTTTTTGTTAGTCCTACAGTTGTTGTTGGTACTGCAGTTGTGGTTGCAGGTTTTTCTGCAAAAGTTGTTGATCCTGCAGTTGACGATGTTAGTTCAGCAGTTCTAGTTGTTGGACCTGCCGTTGTTCTTGGAGTTTTCGCAGTCGTAGTTGTTGGTCCTTCTGTTGTGGATGTAGATCCTGCAGATGTTGTTGTTGCTACTGCGGTTGTCACAAGTTCGGCAGTTGTTGTTTTTCGTCCTTTTGTTGATGGTCCTGCAGTGTTTTTTGTTAGTCCACCAGTTGTTGTGGGTTCTGTTGTAGAAGTTGTTGGTTCTGAGGCCGTTGTTGTTTTTCCTTCAGTTTTTGTTTTTGGTACAGCAGTAGAAGTGATAGATCTTGCAGTTTTTGTTGGTCCTCCAGTTGTTGTAGGTACTGCAGTTGTGGTTGCAGGTTTTTCTGCAAAAGTTGTTGATCCTGCAGTTGACGATGTTAGTTCAGCAGTTCTAGTTGTTTGACCTGCCGTTGTTCTTGGAGTTTTCGCAGTCGTAGTTGTTGGTCCTGCAGTTGTTGATGTCAGTTCAGCAGATGTCTTTATTGGCCCTGTTGTTGTTTTGGGTCCTGCTTTAGTAGTTGTTGGTACAGCAGTTGATGTTGTTGGTACTGTAGTCGTTTTTGTTATTCCTGCAGTTGATTTCTGTAATGCAGCTGAGGTGAGTCCTGCTGAAATTGTTCTGGGTCTTGCATTCGTTGCTATTGGTCCTGCAGTTGTCATTGTTGGTCCTGCAGGTGTTAGTCCTCTCGTTGTGGGTGTGGGTCCTTCTGTTGCGGATGTAGATCCTGCAGATGTTGTTGTTGCTACTGCGGTTGGCAGAAGTTCGGCAGTTGTTGTTTTTCGTCCTTTTGTTGATGGTCCTGCAGTGGTTTTTGTTAGTCCAACATCTGTCGTTATTGGCCCGGTTGTTGTTGTTGGTAGTCCTGATGTAGAAGTTGTTGGTTCTGAGGCTGTTGTTGTTTTTCCTTCAGTTTTTGTTTTGGGTACAGCAGTAGACGTAGTAGGTCTTGGAGTTTTTGTTGGTCCTGCAGTTGTGGTTGCAGGTTTTTCTGCAAAAGTTGTTGACCCTGCAGTTGTCGATGTTACTTCAGTAGTTGTAGTTGTTGGTCCTGCCGTTGGTCTTGCCGTTTTCGCAGTCGTAGTTGTTGGACCTGCAGTGGTTTTTGTTAGTCCACCAGTTGTTGTTGTTGTGGGTCCTGATGTAGAAGTTGCTGGTTCTGCGGCTGTTGTTGTTTTTCCTTCAGTTTTTGTTTTGGGTATAGCAGTAGAAGTGATAGTTCTTGCAGTTTTTGTTAGTCCTACAGTTGTTGTTGGTACTGCAGTTGTGGTTGCAGGTTTTTCTGCAAAAGTTGTTGATCCTGCAGTTGACGATGTTAGTTCAGCAGTTCTAGTTGTTGGACCTGCCGTTGTTCTTGGAGTTTTCGCAGTCGTAGTTGTTGGTCCTGCAGTTGTTGATGTCAGTTCAGCAGATGTCTTTATTGGCCCTGTTGTTGTTTTGGGTCCTGCTTTAGTAGTTGTTGGTACAGCAGTTGATGTTGTTGGTACTGTAGTCGTTTTTGTTATTCCTGCAGTTGATTTCTGTAATGCAGCTGAAGTGAGTCCTGCTGAAATAGTTCTGGGTCTTGCATTCGTTGCTATTGGTCCTGCAGTTGTCATTGTTGGTCCTGCAGGTGTTAGTCCTCTCGTTGTGGGTGTGGGTCCTTCTGTTGTGGATGTAGATCCTGCAGATGTTGTTGTTGCTACTGCGGTTGTCACAAGTTCGGCAGTTGTTGTTTTTCGTCCTTTTGTTGATGGTCCTGCAGTGTTTTTTGTTAGTCCACCAGTTGTTGTTGTTGTGGGTTCTGTTGTAGAAGTTGTTGGTTCTGAGGCCGTTGTTGTTTTTCCTTCAGTTTTTGTTTTTGGTACAGCAGTAGAAGTGATAGATCTTGCAGTTTTTGTTGGTCCTCCAGTTGTTGTAGGTACTGCAGTTGTGGTTGCAGGTTTTTCTGCAAAAGTTGTTGATCCTGCAGTTGACGATGTTAGTTCAGCAGTTCTAGTTGTTGGACCTGCCGTTGTTCTTGGAGTTTTCGCAGTCGTAGTTGTTGGTCCTGCAGTTGTTGATGTCAGTTCAGCAGATGTCTTTATTGGCCCTGTTGTTGTTTTGGGTCCTGCTTTAGTAGTTGTTGGTACAGCAGTTGATGTTGTTGGTACTGTAGTCGTTTTTGTTATTCCTGCAGTTGATTTCTGTAATGCAGCTGAAGTGAGTCCTGCTGAAATAGTTCTGGGTCTTGCATTCGTTGTGATTGGTCCTGCAGTTGTCATTGTTGGTCCTGCAGGTGTTAGTCCTCTCGTCGTGGGTGTGGGTCTTTCTGTTGTGGATGTAGATCCTGCAGATGTTGTTGTTGCTACTGCGGTTGGCAGAAGTTCGGCAGTTGTTGTTTTTCGTCCTTTTGTTGATGGTCCTGCAGTGGTTTTTGTTAGTCCAACATTTGTCGTTAGTGGTCCGGTTGTTGTTGTTGGTAGTCCTGATGTAGAAGTTGTTGGTTCTGAGGCTGTTGTTGTTTTTCCTTCAGTTCTTGTTTTGGGTACAGCAGTAGACGTAATAGGTCTTGGAGTTTTTGTTGGTCCTGCAGTTGTGGTTGCAGGTTTTTCTGCAAAAGTTGTTGACCCTGCAGTTGTCGATGTTACTTCAGCAGTTGTAGTTGTTGGTCCTGCCGTTGGTCTTGCCGTTTTCGCAGTCGTAGTTGTTGGACCTACAGTGGTTTTTGTTAGTCCACCAGTTGTTGCTGTTGTGGGTCCTGATGTAGAAGTTGCTGGTTCTGCGGCTGTTGTTGTTTTTCCTTCAGTTTTTGTTTTGGGTATAGCAGTAGAAGTGATAGTTCTTGCAGTTTTTGTTAGTCCTACAGTTGTTGTTGGTACTGCAGTTGTGGTTGCAGGTTTTTCTGCAAAAGTTGTTGATCCTGCAGTTGACGATGTTAGTTCAGCAGTTCTAGTTGTTGGACCTGCCGTTGTTCTTGGAGTTTTCGCAGTCGTAGTTGTTGGTCCTGCAGTTGTTGATGTCAGTTCAGCAGATGTCTTTATTGGCCCTGTTGTTGTTTTGGGTCCTGCTTTAGTAGTTGTTGGTACAGCAGTTGATGTTGTTGGTACTGTAGTCGTTTTTGTTATTCCTGCAGTTGATTTCTGTAATGCAGCTGAAGTGAGTCCTGCTGAAATAGTTCTGGGTCTTGCATTCGTTGTGATTGGTCGTGCAGTTGTCATTGTTGGTCCTGCAGGTGTTAGTCCTCTCGTTGTGGGTGTGGGTCCTTCTGTTGCGGATGTAGATCCTGCAGATGTTGTTGTTGCTACTGCGGTTGGCAGAAGTTCGGCAGTTGTTTTTCGTCCTTTTGTTGATGGTCCTGCAGTGGTTTTTGTTAGTCCAACATCTGTCGTTATTGGCCCGGTTGTTGTTGTTGGTAGTCCTGATGTAGAAGTTGTTGGTTCTGAGGCTGTTCTTGTTTTTCCTTCAGTTCTTGTTTTGGGTACAGCAGTAGACGTAATAGGTCTTGGAGTTTTTGTTGACCCTGCAGTTGTCGATGTTACTTCAGCAGTTGTAGTTGTTGGTCCTGCATTTGGTCTTGCCGTTTTCGCAGTCGTAGTTATTGGACCTGCAGTGGTTTTTGTTAGTCCACCAGTTGTTGTTGTTGTGGGTCCTGATGTAGAAGTTGCTGGTTCTGCGGCTGTTGTTGTTTTTCCTTCAGTTTTTGTTTTGGGTATAGCAGTGGAAGTGATAGTTCTTGCAGTTTTTGTTAGTCCTACAGTTGTTGTTGGTACTGCAGTTGTGGTTGCAGGTTTTTCTGCAAAAGTTGTTGATCCTGCAGTTGACGATGTTAGTTCAGCAGTTCTAGTTGTTGGACCTGCCGTTGTTCTTGGAGTTTTCGCAGTCGTAGTTGTTGGTCCTTCTGTTGTGGATGTAGATCCTGCAGATGTTGTTGTTGCTACTGCGGTTGTCACAAGTTCGGCAGTTGTTGTTTTTCGTCCTTTTGTTGATGGTCCTGCAGTGTTTTTTGTTAGTCCACCAGTTGTTGTGGGTTCTGTTGTAGAAGTTGTTGGTTCTGAGGCCGTTGTTGTTTTTCCTTCAGTTTTTGTTTTTGGTACAGCAGTAGAAGTGATAGATCTTGCAGTTTTTGTTGGTCCTCCAGTTGTTGTAGGTACTGCAGTTGTGGTTGCAGGTTTTTCTGCAAAAGTTGTTGATCCTGCAGTTGACGATGTTAGTTCAGCAGTTCTAGTTGTTTGACCTGCCGTTGTTCTTGGAGTTTTCGCAGTCGTAGTTGTTGGTCCTGCAGTTGTTGATGTCAGTTCAGCAGATGTCTTTATTGGCCCTGTTGTTGTTTTGGGTCCTGCTTTAGTAGTTGTTGGTACAGCAGTTGATGTTGTTGGTACTGTAGTCGTTTTTGTTATTCCTGCAGTTGATTTCTGTAATGCAGCTGAGGTGAGTCCTGCTGAAATTGTTCTGGGTCTTGCATTCGTTGCTATTGGTCCTGCAGTTGTCATTGTTGGTCCTGCAGGTGTTAGTCCTCTCGTTGTGGGTGTGGGTCCTTCTCTTGCGGATGTAGATCCTGCAGATGTTGTTGTTGCTACTGCGGTTGGCAGAAGTTCGGCAGTTGTTGTTTTTCGTCCTTTTGTTGATGGTCCTGCAGTGGTTTTTGTTAGTCCAACATCTGTCGTTATTGGCCCGGTTGTTGTTGTTGGTAGTCCTGATGTAGAAGTTGTTGGTTCTGAGGCTGTTGTTGTTTTTCCTTCAGTTTTTGTTTTGGGTACAGCAGTAGACGTAGTAGGTCTTGGAGTTTTTGTTGGTCCTGCAGTTGTGGTTGCAGGTTTTTCTGCAAAAGTTGTTGACCCTGCAGTTGTCGATGTTACTTCAGTAGTTGTAGTTGTTGGTCCTGCCGTTGGTCTTGCCGTTTTCGCAGTCGTAGTTGTTGGACCTGCAGTGGTTTTTGTTAGTCCACCAGTTGTTGTTGTTGTGGGTCCTGATGTAGAAGTTGCTGGTTCTGCGGCTGTTGTTGTTTTTCCTTCAGTTTTTGTTTTGGGTATAGCAGTAGAAGTGATAGTTCTTGCAGTTTTTGTTAGTCCTACAGTTGTTGTTGGTACTGCAGTTGTGGTTGCAGGTTTTTCTGCAAAAGTTGTTGATCCTGCAGTTGACGATGTTAGTTCAGCAGTTCTAGTTGTTGGACCTGCCGTTGTTCTTGGAGTTTTCGCAGTCGTAGTTGTTGGTCCTGCAGTTGTTGATGTCAGTTCAGCAGATGTCTTTATTGGCCCTGTTGTTGTTTTGGGTCCTGCTTTAGTAGTTGTTGGTACAGCAGTTGATGTTGTTGGTACTGTAGTCGTTTTTGTTATTCCTGCAGTTGATTTCTGTAATGCAGCTGAAGTGAGTCCTGCTGAAATAGTTCTGGGTCTTGCATTCGTTGTGATTGGTCCTGCAGTTGTCATTGCTGGTCCTGCAGGTGTTAGTCCTCTCGTTGTGGGTGTGGGTCCTTCTGTTGCGGATGTAGATCCTGCAGATGTTGTTGTTGCTACTGCGGTTGGAAGAAGTTCGGCAGTTGTTTTTCGTCCTTTTGTTGATGGTCCTGCAGTGGTTTTTGTTAGTCCAACATCTGTCGTTATTGGCCCGGTTGTTGTTGTTGGTAGTCCTGATGTAGAAGTTGTTGGTTCTGAGGCTGTTCTTGTTTTTCCTTCAGTTCTTGTTTTGGGTACAGCAGTAGACGTAATAGGTCTTGGAGTTTTTGTTGACCCTGCAGTTGTCGATGTTACTTCAGCAGTTGTAGTTGTTGGTCCTGCATTTGGTCTTGCCGTTTTCGCAGTCGTAGTTATTGGACCTGCAGTGGTTTTTGTTAGTCCACCAGTTGTTGTTGTTGTGGGTCCTGATGTAGAAGTTGCTGGTTCTGCGGCTGTTGTTGTTTTTCCTTCAGTTTTTGTTTTGGGTATAGCAGTGGAAGTGATAGTTCTTGCAGTTTTTGTTAGTCCTACAGTTGTTGTTGGTACTGCAGTTGTGGTTGCAGGTTTTTCTGCAAAAGTTGTTGATCCTGCAGTTGACGATGTTAGTTCAGCAGTTCTAGTTGTTGGACCTGCCGTTGTTCTTGGAGTTTTCGCAGTCGTAGTTGTTGGTCCTTCTGTTGTGGATGTAGATCCTGCAGATGTTGTTGTTGCTACTGCGGTTGTCACAAGTTCGGCAGTTGTTGTTTTTCGTCCTTTTGTTGATGGTCCTGCAGTGTTTTTTGTTAGTCCACCAGTTGTTGTGGGTTCTGTTGTAGAAGTTGTTGGTTCTGAGGCCGTTGTTGTTTTTCCTTCAGTTTTTGTTTTTGGTACAGCAGTAGAAGTGATAGATCTTGCAGTTTTTGTTGGTCCTCCAGTTGTTGTAGGTACTGCAGTTGTGGTTGCAGGTTTTTCTGCAAAAGTTGTTGATCCTGCAGTTGACGATGTTAGTTCAGCAGTTCTAGTTGTTTGACCTGCCGTTGTTCTTGGAGTTTTCGCAGTCGTAGTTGTTGGTCCTGCAGTTGTTGATGTCAGTTCAGCAGATGTCTTTATTGGCCCTGTTGTTGTTTTGGGTCCTGCTTTAGTAGTTGTTGGTACAGCAGTTGATGTTGTTGGTACTGTAGTCGTTTTTGTTATTCCTGCAGTTGATTTCTGTAATGCAGCTGAGGTGAGTCCTGCTGAAATTGTTCTGGGTCTTGCATTCGTTGCTATTGGTCCTGCAGTTGTCATTGTTGGTCCTGCAGGTGTTAGTCCTCTCGTTGTGGGTGTGGGTCCTTCTGTTGCGGATGTAGATCCTGCAGATGTTGTTGTTGCTACTGCGGTTGGCAGAAGTTCGGCAGTTGTTGTTTTTCGTCCTTTTGTTGATGGTCCTGCAGTGGTTTTTGTTAGTCCAACATCTGTCGTTATTGGCCCGGTTGTTGTTGTTGGTAGTCCTGATGTAGAAGTTGTTGGTTCTGAGGCTGTTGTTGTTTTTCCTTCAGTTTTTGTTTTGGGTACAGCAGTAGACGTAGTAGGTCTTGGAGTTTTTGTTGGTCCTGCAGTTGTGGTTGCAGGTTTTTCTGCAAAAGTTGTTGACCCTGCAGTTGTCGATGTTACTTCAGTAGTTGTAGTTGTTGGTCCTGCCGTTGGTCTTGCCGTTTTCGCAGTCGTAGTTGTTGGACCTGCAGTGGTTTTTGTTAGTCCACCAGTTGTTGTTGTTGTGGGTCCTGATGTAGAAGTTGCTGGTTCTGCGGCTGTTGTTGTTTTTCCTTCAGTTTTTGTTTTGGGTATAGCAGTAGAAGTGATAGTTCTTGCAGTTTTTGTTAGTCCTACAGTTGTTGTTGGTACTGCAGTTGTGGTTGCAGGTTTTTCTGCAAAAGTTGTTGATCCTGCAGTTGACGATGTTAGTTCAGCAGTTCTAGTTGTTGGACCTGCCGTTGTTCTTGGAGTTTTCGCAGTCGTAGTTGTTGGTCCTGCAGTTGTTGATGTCAGTTCAGCAGATGTCTTTATTGGCCCTGTTGTTGTTTTGGGTCCTGCTTTAGTAGTTGTTGGTACAGCAGTTGATGTTGTTGGTACTGTAGTCGTTTTTGTTATTCCTGCAGTTGATTTCTGTAATGCAGCTGAAGTGAGTCCTGCTGAAATAGTTCTGGGTCTTGCATTCGTTGCTATTGGTCCTGCAGTTGTCATTGTTGGTCCTGCAGGTGTTAGTCCTCTCGTTGTGGGTGTGGGTCCTTCTGTTGTGGATGTAGATCCTGCAGATGTTGTTGTTGCTACTGCGGTTGTCACAAGTTCGGCAGTTGTTGTTTTTCGTCCTTTTGTTGATGGTCCTGCAGTGTTTTTTGTTAGTCCACCAGTTGTTGTTGTTGTGGGTTCTGTTGTAGAAGTTGTTGGTTCTGAGGCCGTTGTTGTTTTTCCTTCAGTTTTTGTTTTTGGTACAGCAGTAGAAGTGATAGATCTTGCAGTTTTTGTTGGTCCTCCAGTTGTTGTAGGTACTGCAGTTGTGGTTGCAGGTTTTTCTGCAAAAGTTGTTGATCCTGCAGTTGACGATGTTAGTTCAGCAGTTCTAGTTGTTGGACCTGCCGTTGTTCTTGGAGTTTTCGCAGTCGTAGTTGTTGGTCCTGCAGTTGTTGATGTCAGTTCAGCAGATGTCTTTATTGGCCCTGTTGTTGTTTTGGGTCCTGCTTTAGTAGTTGTTGGTACAGCAGTTGATGTTGTTGGTACTGTAGTCGTTTTTGTTATTCCTGCAGTTGATTTCTGTAATGCAGCTGAAGTGAGTCCTGCTGAAATAGTTCTGGGTCTTGCATTCGTTGTGATTGGTCCTGCAGTTGTCATTGTTGGTCCTGCAGGTGTTAGTCCTCTCGTCGTGGGTGTGGGTCCTTCTGTTGTGGATGTAGATCCTGCAGATGTTGTTGTTGCTACTGCGGTTGTCACAAGTTCGGCAGTTGTTGTTTTTCGTCCTTTTGTTGATGGTCCTGCAGTGTTTTTTGTTAGTCCACCAGTTGTTGTTGTTGTGGGTTCTGTTGTAGAAGTTGTTGGTTCTGAGGCCGTTGTTGTTTTTCCTTCAGTTTTTGTTTTTGGTACAGCAGTAGAAGTGATAGATCTTGCAGTTTTTGTTGGTCCTCCAGTTGTTGTAGGTACTGCAGTTGTGGTTGCAGGTTTTTCTGCAAAAGTTGTTGATCCTGCAGTTGACGATGTTAGTTCAGCAGTTCTAGTTGTTGGACCTGCCGTTGTTCTTGGAGTTTTCGCAGTCGTAGTTGTTGGTCCTGCAGTTGTTGATGTCAGTTCAGCAGATGTCTTTATTGGCCCTGTTGTTGTTTTGGGTCCTGCTTTAGTAGTTGTTGGTACAGCAGTTGATGTTGTTGGTACTTTGGTCGTTTTTGTTATTCCTGCAGTTGATTTCTGTAATGCAGCTGAAGTGAGTCCTGCTGAAATAGTTCTGGGTCTTGCATTCGTTGTGATTGGTCCTGCAGTTGTCATTGTTGGTCCTGCAGGTGTTAGTCCTCTCGTCGTGGGTGTGGGTCCTTCTGTTGTGGATGTAGATCCTGCAGATGTTGTTGTTGCTACTGCGGTTGGCAGAAGTTCGGCAGTTGTTGTTTTTCGTCCTTTTGTTGATGGTCCTGCAGTGTTTTTTGTTAGTCCAACATTTGTCGTTAGTGGCCCGGTTGTTGTTGTTGGTAGTCCTGATGTAGAAGTTGTTGGTTCTGAGGCTGTTGTTGTTTTTCCTTCAGTTTTTGTTTTGGGTACAGCAGTCGACGTAATAGGTCTTGGAGTTTTTGTTGGTCCTGCAGTTGTGGTTGCAGGTTTTTCTACAAAAGTTGTTGACCCTGCAGTTGTCGATGTTACTTCAGCAGTTGTAGTTGTTGGTCCTGCCGTTGGTCTTGCCGTTTTCGCAGTCGTAGTTGTTGGACCTGCAGTGGTTTTTGTTAGTCCACCAGTTGTTGTTGTTGCGGGTCCTGATGTAGAAGTTGCTGGTTCTGCGGCTGTTGTTGTTTTTCCTTCAGTTTTTGTTTTGGGTATAGCAGTAGAAGTGATAGTTCTTGCAGTTTTTGTTAGTCCTACACTTGTTGTTGGTACTGCAGTTGTGGTTGCAGGTTTTTCTGCAAAAGTTGTTGATCCTGCAGTTGACGATGTTAGTTTAGCAGTTCTAGTTGTTGGACCTGCCGTTGTTCTTGGAGTTTTCGCAGTCGTAGTTGTTGGTCCTGCAGTTGTTGATGTCAGTTCAGCAGATGTCTTTATTGGCCCTGTTGTTGTTTTGGGTCCTGCTTTAGTAGTTGTTGGTACAGCAGTTGATGTTGTTGGAACTGTAGTCGTTTTTGTTATTCCTGCAGTTGATTTCTGTAATGCAGCTGAAGTGAGTCCTGCTGAAATAGTTCTGGGTCTTGCATTCGTTGTTATTGGTCCTGCAGTTGTCATTGTTGGTCCTGCAGGTGTTAGTCCTCTCGTTGTGGGTGTGGGTCCTTCTGTTGTGGATGTAGATCCTGCAGATGTTGTTGTTGCTACTGCGGTTGTCACAAGTTCGGCAGTTGTTGTTTTTCGTCCTTTTGTTGATGGTCCTGCAGTGTTTTTTGTTAGTCCACCAGTTGTTGTTGTGGGTTCTGTTGTAGAAGTTGTTGGTTCTGAGGCCGTTGTTGTTTTTCCTTCAGTTTTTGTTTTTGGTTCAGCAGTAGAAGTGATAGATCTTGCAGTTTTTGTTGGTCCTCCAGTTGTTGTAGGTACTGCAGTTGTGGTTGCAGGTTTTTCTGCAAAAGTTGTTGATCCTGCAGTTGACGATGTTAGTTCAGCAGTTCTAGTTGTTGGACCTGCCGTTGTTCTTGGAGTTTTCGCAGTCGTAGTTGTTGGTCCTGCAGTTGTTGATGTCAGTTCAGCAGATGTCTTTATTGGCCCTGTTGTTGTTTTGGGTCCTGCTTTAGTAGTTGTTGGTACAGCAGTTGATGTTGTTGGTACTGTAGTCGTTTTTGTTATTCCTGCAGTTGATTTCTGTAATGCAGCTGAAGTGAGTCCTGCTGAAATAGTTCTGGGTCTTGCATTCGTTGTGATTGGTCCTGCAGTTGTCATTGTTGGTCCTGCAGGTGTTAGTCCTCTCGTCGTGGGTGTGGGTCCTTCTGTTGTGGATGTAGATCCTGCAGATGTTGTTGTTGCTACTGCGGTTGGCAGAAGTTCGGCAGTTGTTGTTTTTCGTCCTTTTGTTGATGGTCCTGCAGTGGTTTTTGTTAGTCCAACATTTGTCGTTAGTGGCCCGGTTGTTGTTGTTGGTAGTCCTGATGTAGAAGTTGTTGGTTCTGAGGCTGTTGTTGTTTTTCCTTCAGTTTTTGTTTTGGGTACAGCAGTCGACGTAATAGGTCTTGGAGTTTTTGTTGGTCCTGCAGTTGTGGTTGCAGGTTTTTCTACAAAAGTTGTTGACCCTGCAGTTGTCGATGTTACTTCAGCAGTTGTAGTTGTTGGTCCTGCCGTTGGTCTTGCCGTTTTCGCAGTCGTAGTTGTTGGACCTGCAGTGGTTTTTGTTAGTCCACCAGTTGTTGTTGTTGCGGGTCCTGATGTAGAAGTTGCTGGTTCTGCGGCTGTTGTTGTTTTTCCTTCAGTTTTTGTTTTGGGTATAGCAGTAGAAGTGATAGTTCTTGCAGTTTTTGTTAGTCCTACACTTGTTGTTGGTACTGCAGTTGTGGTTGCAGGTTTTTCTGCAAAAGTTGTTGATCCTGCAGTTGACGATGTTAGTTCAGCAGTTCTTGTTGTTGGACCTGCCGTTGTTCTTGGAGTTTTCGCAGTCGTAGTTGTTGGTCCTGCAGTTGTTGATGTCAGTTCAGCAGATGTCTTTATTGGCCCTGTTGTTGTTTTGGGTCCTGCTTTAGTAGTTGTTGGTACAGCAGTTGATGTTGTTGGTACTGTAGTCGTTTTTGTTATTCCTGCAGTTGATTTCTGTAATGCAGCTGAAGTGAGTCCTGCTGAAATAGTTCTGGGTCTTGCATTCGTTGTTATTGGTCCTGCAGTTGTCATTGTTGGTCCTGCAGGTGTTAGTCCTCTCGTTGTGGGTGTGGGTCCTTCTGTTGTGGATGTAGATCCTGCAGATGTTGTTGTTGCTACTGCGGTTGTCACAAGTTCGGCAGTTGTTGTTTTTCGTCCTTTTGTTGATGGTCCTGCAGTGTTTTTTGTTAGTCCACCAGTTGTTGTTGTTGTGGGTTCTGTTGTAGAAGTTGTTGGTTCTGAGGCCGTTGTTGTTTTTCCTTCAGTTTTTGTTTTTGGTACAGCAGTAGAAGTGATAGATCTTGCAGTTTTTGTTGGTCCTCCAGTTGTTGTAGGTACTGCAGTTGTGGTTGCAGGTTTTTCTGCAAAAGTTGTTGATCCTGCAGTTGACGATGTTAGTTCAGCAGTTCTAGTTGTTGGACCTGCCGTTGTTCTTGGAGTTTTCGCAGTCGTAGTTGTTGGTCCTGCAGTTGTTGATGTCAGTTCAGCAGATGTCTTTATTGGCCCTGTTGTTGTTTTGGGTCCTGCTTTAGTAGTTGTTGGTACAGCAGTTGATGTTTTTGGTACTGTAGTCGTTTTTGTTATTCCTGCAGTTGATTTCTGTAATGCAGCTGAAGTGAGTCCTGCTGAAATAGTTCTGGGTCTTGCATTCGTTGTGATTGGTCCTGCAGTTGTCATTGTTGGTCCTGCAGGTGTTTGTCCTCTCGTTGTGGGTGTGGGTCCTTCTGTTGTGGATGTAGATCCTGCAGATGTTGTTGTTGCTACTGCGGTTGGCAGAAGTTCGGCAGTTGTTGTTTTTCGTCCTTTTGTTGATGGTTCTGCAGTGGTTTTTGTTAGTCCAACATTTGTCGTTAGTGGCCCGGTTGTTGTTGTTGGTAGTCCTGATGTAGAAGTTGTTGGTTCTGAGGCTGTTGTTGTTTTTCCTTCAGTTTTTGTTTTGGGTACAGCAGTCGACGTAATAGGTCTTGGAGTTTTTGTTGGTCCTGCAGTTGTGGTTGCAGGTTTTTCAACAAAAGTTGTTGACCCTGCAGTTGTCGATGTTACTTCAGCAGTTGTAGTTGTTGGTCCTGCCGTTGGTCTTGCCATTTTCGCAGTCGTAGTTGTTGGACCTGCAGTGGTTTTTGTTAGTCCACCAGTTGTTGTTGTTGTGGGTCCTGATGTAGAAGTTGCTGGTTCTGCGGCTGTTGTTGTTTTTCCTTCAGTTTTTGTTTTGGGTATAGCAGTAGAAGTGATAGTTCTTGCAGTTTTTGTTAGTCCTACAGTTGTTGTTGGTACTGCAGTTGTGGTTGCAGGTTTTTCTGCAAAAGTTTTTGATCCTGCAGTTGACGATGTTAGTTCAGCAGTTCTAGTTGTTGGACCTGCCGTTGTTCTTGGAGTTTTCGCAGTCGTAGTTGTTGGTCCTGCAGTTGTTGATGTCAGTTCAGCAGATGTCTTTATTGGCCCTGTTGTTGTTTTGGGTCCTGCTTTAGTAGTTGTTGGTACAGCAGTTGATGTTGTTGGTACTGTCGTCGTTTTTGTTATTCCTGCAGTTGATTTCTGTAATGCAGCTGAAGTGAGTCCTGCTGAAATAGTTCTGGGTCTTGCATTCGTTGTTATTGGTCCTGCAGTTGTCATTGTTGGTCCTGCAGGTGTTAGTCCTCTCGTTGTGGGTGTGGGTCCTTCTATTGTGGATGGAGATCCTGCAGATGTTGTTGTTGCTACTGCGGTTGGCAGAAGTTCGGCAGTTGTTGTTTTTCGTCCTTTTGTTGATGGTCCTGCAGTGGTTTTTGTTAGTCCAACATTTGTCGTTATTGGCCCGGTTGTTGTTGTTGTTGGTAGTCCTGATGTAGAAGTTGTTGGTTCTGAGGCTGTTGTTTTTCCTTCAGTTTTTGTTTTGGGTACAGCAGTAGACGTAATAGGTCTTGGAGTTTTTGTTGGTCCTGCAGTTGTGGTTGCAGGTTTTTCTGCAAAAGTTGTTGATCCTGCAGTTGTCGATGTTACTTCAGCAGTTGTAGTTGTTGGAGTTTCCACAGTCGTAGTTGTTGGTCCTGCAGTTGTTGATGTCAGTCCTCTTGTTGTCGATGTGACTTCTTTGGTTGTGGATGTAGATCCTGCAGATGTTGTTACTACTCCTGGAGTTGTCACAAATTTGGCAGTTGTTTTTCGTCCAGTTGTTGATGTTCCTGCATTGGTTTTTGTCAGTCCATCAGTTGATGTTATTGGTCCAGTGGTTGTTGTTGTGGGTCCTGCTGTAGTACTTGAATGTTCTGAGGCTGTTGTTGTAGGTCCTTTAGTTGTTGTTTTGGGTACTGCAGTAGAAGTGAATGGTCTTGCCGTTTTTGTGTTTGGTCTTCCTGTTGCTGATCCTGAAGACGATGTTGCAGGTTTTGCTGTCGTAGTTGTTGGTACTGCAATTGTTGATGTTGGTTCAGCAGTTGTTGTTGTTGGTCCTGCTGGTCCTGCTTTAGTAGTTGTTGGTACAGAAGTTGATGTTGTTGGTACTGTAGTCGTTTTTGTTATTCCTGCAGTTGTTGCTTTTTTTGGATCAGCAGTGGTCGATATTTGTGCTTGAGTTGTAAGTTCAGAAGTTTTCGTTGTTGGTACATTTGCTGCTGATTTTGGTTCAGCATTTGCCGTTGTCGATCCCATAGTCAGTGCTGCTGTTGCTGCAATTGTTGATCCTGCAGATGTTGTTGCTGATCCTGTAGTTGTCGTGGTTTGTCCTACCGTTGATGATGTTCCTGCAGTCGTTCTTGGTCCTGCTGTTGTTGGAAGTTCGGCAGTTGTTGTTTTTCGTCCTTTTGTTGATGTTCCTGCAGTGTTTTTCGTTAGTTCACCAGTTGTCGTTATTGGTCCGGTTGTTGTTGTTGTGTGTCCTGATGTAGAAGTAATTGGTTCTGAGGCTGTTGTTGTTTTGTCTTCAGTTTTTGTTATTCCTGCAGTGGTTGCTTTTGTTGGTTCAGCAGTTGTCGATTTTTGACCAGCACTTTTAAGTTCAGAAGCTCTCGTTGTTGCTACCCTAGCTGCTGATTCTGGTTCAGCAGTTGCCGTTGTCGATAGCGCAGTCAGAGCTGCTGTTGCTGCAATTGTTGATATTGCAGATGTTGTTGCTAGAATATTGGTTGTTGTGGTTTGTCCTGCTGTTGATGATGTTCCTGAAGTGGTTGTTATGGGTATTGCAGTAAAAGTAAACAATCCTACAGTTGATGATGTTCCTGCTGTTGTTCTTGGTCTTGCAGTTGTTTTGGCTGTTCTCTCTGTTGTCGTTTTTGGGCCTGCAGTTGTTGATGTTGTTTCAGCAGTTGTCCTTTTTGGTCCTACAGTTGTTAATTTTTCTACTGCAGTTGTAGTGAGTCCTGCTGTGGTAGTTGTCTGTCTTGCATATGTTTTTATTACTCCTGCAGCTGTCGTCGTTCGTCCTTCAGTTGTTTGTCCTCCTGTTGGGAATTGGGGTCTGTCTGTTGTGGATGTTGGTCCTGCAGTTCTTGTTGTGGGTCCTGGAGTTGTTGGAAGTTCTGCAGTTTTTGTTTTTAGTCCAGTTGTTGATGGTCCTGCAGTGGTCTTTGTTAGTACACCAGTGGTCGTTTTTGGTCTTGCTGTTGCTGATGTTGTTGGTCCTGCTTTAGTACTTGTTGGTTCTGAGGCTGTTGTTGTTGTATGTCCTTTAGTTGTTGTTTTGGGTACTAGTCTTTCAGTTTTTGTGTTTGGTCTTCCTGTTTTTGTTGGTCCTGAAGACGATTTTGCAGGTTTTTCTGTCGTAGTTGTTGGTCCTGCAGTTGTTCTTGCAGGTTTTGCTGTTGTTGATGTGGATCTTGCAGTTTGTATTGGTTCTACAGTAGTTTTATGTCCTGTCGTTGTTCTCGCTGGTTTTGCTGTCGTAGTTGGCTGTCCTGCAGTTGTTGATGTCAGTTCAGCAGTTGTCGTTATTGGTCCTGTTGCCGTTTTGGGTCCTGCTTTAGTAGTTGATGGACCTGCAGTTTTTGTTCTTGGTCCTGAAGTTGTTTTAGTTGTTGTTATTGTCCTTACAGTTTTAGTTGTAGGTCCTGCAGTAGTTGTTGTTGTTTCTAAAGTTTTGGGGGTTTGTCCTGAACTTAATGCACTTGCTCCGGCAGTTGTTTGTTCAGCAGTTTTTGTTGTTGGTCCCGCTGTGGTAGTCGTGGGTCCTTCAGTTGTTGTTATTGGTCCTGCAGTTGTTATGGTCAGTCCAGCAGTTGTCATTGTGGGTCCCGCAGTTGTCTTAGTCGGTCCTGCTGTTGTTGTTGGTCCTGCAGTTGTTGTTGAGGGTCCTGCTGTAGTAGTTGCATGTCCCTCAGTAGTTGTTGTTGGTCTTACAGTTGTTATTGCAGGGCTTTCAGTTGTCGTTATTGCTCCCACAGAATTTGTTGAACGTCCTGCTCTAAAAGTTGTTGATCTTTTATTTGTTGTTGTGGTTCCAACGGTAGCAGTTGTTGTTATTGCCGTTGTCATTGTTAGGCCTGCAGGACCCATTGTTGGTGCAGCAGTTGTAGGTGTGGGTCTTTTAATCGTTGTTGTGGCTCCTGTAGTTGTTGTTATGGGTCTTGCATTAGTTGTTTTGGGACCTACAGGTGTTGTTTTTTGTACTGCAGTGGTTCTGTTTGGTCCTGTAGTTGTTGTAGATGGTTCTGCTGTTGGCGTTGTTAGTCCTGCAGTTATCATTGTGGGTCCTTCAGTTATCGTTGTTGGTCCTGCAGTTGTCATTGTTGGTGCAGCAGTTGTTGATGTTGGTACAGCAGTTGTTGTTGAGGGTCCTGCTGTAGTAGTTGTATGTCCCTCAGTAGTTGTTGTTGGTCTTACAGTTGTTATTGGAGGTCTTTCAGTTGTCGTTATTGCTCCCACAGTATTAGTTGAACGTCCTGCTCTAAAAGTTGCTGATCTTTTATTTGTTGTTGTGGTTCCAATGGTAGTAGTTGTTGGTATTGCCGTTGTCATTGTTAGGCCTGCAGAACCCATTGTTGGTCCTGCAGTATTAATCATGGGTCCTGCAGTAGTATTGGTGGGTCCTACAGTTTTACACAGTTTTAGACATTTACACATACACGTCGTACACAATTTTGGTGCAGCAACTGTTGTTGTGAGTCCTTTAGTTGTTGTTGTTCTTGTAGTTTCGGGTTGGGTTCTTTTTGTTGGTATTGGGGTGATGTTGGGGGTTCCCATTGTAATAGTCTTGGTTTCCTCAGTAGTCGTTGTTGGTCTTTCAGTGCCTGAGGTCGGCCCTACATTAGTTGTCGTGGGACCCTCTGCTGTAGCATTTGTGATTCCTAAAACTGCATGGGTTGGTAAATGTGTTTGTTTTAGATTTTTCTTTTTAAAGCAAACTATAAACGTGAAAATATATTCTTTGTTACAAGACGTACCTATAAATATGATTCCGAATGCCTTCATATTTAAATGTATTACTTTTGAACCTAAGGACAGAAACAAATGTTATTCAATGTTTGTAGAAATATGTTTCAATAACGTAATAATCATAAAGCATGTGTTAACAATTAAAGTAGTTAAAGTAATGTATTACATTCCCCGTGGATTTCTAACCATTTTGTTCTTACTGTTAATATGTATCCATTTTACAGCCTATGTTCAGCGACGACTACAATTTCCCTTAATTGGTAAGTCATTTAGCTGTGTCTTTATTATTTAGCCCCGAATTTCAAAATTATTAATGGAATAGACTTAATTAAATACCCATTGTCACTTCATTTCTTTATGTAATTTATCATCAATATTGTGCAAGTTTTGTTCTAAAAAAAAAACACACACAGTCGGTCAACATGGATGAGGTTAAGATTATGTGCATAGGTATTTCCCGCAGGACATTCTAGTCATGAAACATCTTTAAGCCAACATTTATACGTTTTTCAAAGTGATTACACATCGCACCATTTTTACAAAATCAACCACAGAAAAGCGCTATTGCGACGGCATATCAAACTTCAAGCGATTGAAGCACAATAACACAATTACAATTTAGGTAGATTCCAAATTCCATCATTAGCAATTCAATAACTATTAAAGGGGAACTATGCAACATTTTTGGCTTAAGTTACCTTAATATAACAGGTTAAGGTTCATTGTGATGGTTCTATAACACTTTATGGGTCGATTGGTCGCTGTTTCGACTCCCCCTTGATGGAGAAAGGTATATGCAAGTTTCTGCCGGCGACCCACCACCCACTCTCACGGGAGTCTCGGGTCACGCAAAGTAACAAATTGCTTTACGCCACTACAGACCCACAAACACGGAACCGGCTCTATATAAACACAAGTAGCGAAGGGATTGTAAAAGAGATGGAGAAACTCAATGTCGGGGGTACAGAATAAGAAAAAATGGAGACTGCCCGACAGAGAGGCCAGACATGAGTAAACGTTGGGCGAGCTTCTCAGGAATAGCGTGAACTGAAAGAAAAAGACAGCAAATCGGGTGCCGAATTGACCTTGTCCTCCTTGAATTGTGGCTTTCTTGATGTTGGTAGTCTCTGTAAAAATGTGTTTGCTCAACCGTTTTGTTGTGAGCCCTGTAGGTTTCTAGCTTGCTTGCTTGCTGGGGTGTTAGCGTACTCGCTACCAAACACGTCTGTTTCATTGGTTGTTTTGCTGTTCATCTGTCTCGTCCCCCAGATAGAGGCTAAATCCCAGAATCCAGGTTCTTGTTTATTTAGATCACTAGACTTGTCACGGTCCGCTTCTGATTTTCCCGTTCACCTGCCTGCCAAGCTGATCGCACCTAATTCACCTTCACCTGCTTCCTCTATATCAATCCTCTCTCTTTACTTAGTCTCTGCCAGATCGTCTCTGGTTACTCACAGAGCTTTCCGGCAACTCCAGAACTTTTCTCCAACGCTGATCCTGCCTGTTCCCGAACCCTCGCCTGTCTGACCACCCGCCTGTTGTCGAGTCCCTGCTGGCCTGTCTGCTCCCCTGTTTCCTGCTCCTCGCCTGCCCTCCTGATACGACCCCTCGCCTGCCCGACTACCCACCAGGGATTAAAATTAACGTTGTCCCGTCGTCCCGGGGACGTAATTAATTGTCATCGGGAGGATTGTTATTCTCTCCCGGGTCGACCTCAGGACAAAGAGTATTTTGCGGGCACTGACTTCATTTTTCTGTTTAAGATTTCAACACTTTCTGTGAACCAGAACGTGTTCGCGATCGGTGGAAAATACTTATTTAATGGAAAGGGCTTCGTTCAATTGGCTGGCGCGCTCGCGTTTGTGTTGTTCAGTGAGACAGAGGGGGTAAAATCCCCCGTTCGTCATGGCGCAGGCTTTCTTGGTTTACTGGAGAAGGCGGGACTGCGTACGGAGTCAAGAAAAAAAAAAGTGGACCAGCCCACCGGGAGACCCGATCTCCAGCCTATGCTGCAGAGCGAATTTAAATCGCCGGCAGAACGGCCTGGGGGTCTAACACCGTAATTTATCTAAATTTCATATATATATATAGCATTTCACATTGATCTCAATTATTACACGGGTCTTCTCAATGCCATGTATGGGCCCTTCACAACTTCCGGCGGTGAATTATATTTGATAATTCACCGTTGTTAAGTATAATCATGAGTATAATTGACCGCTGTCAAGGAAAACAACTGATTTTTCGCCTCTAATGAAGTCTTTGGTATCACTTATGGAAGAAATTAATGATTATATTCTATGGCCTCTCCTGGAACCGTCACCTTATCGT
The DNA here is from genome assembly GCF_031168955.1 of Gadus macrocephalus. Taxonomy (NCBI): domain Eukaryota; kingdom Metazoa; phylum Chordata; class Actinopteri; order Gadiformes; family Gadidae; genus Gadus; species Gadus macrocephalus. The sequence continues at coordinate 10,917,356 of NC_082384.1, forward strand.
GGTGGAGAGGTTTGCGTGTCCCTGTGAACCTGAGAGCTGTGTTGTCTGGAGCCTTGTGCTCCTGGTAGGGTCTCTCATGGCAGAGTGGTCTCAGGTGAGGGGCCAGACTAAGAATGGTTCATAAAACTCCAATGAATAACGAAAAAAGAGGAGATGTGACCCGGCCCGGAGGAAGCCCGGGGCCCCCGTCTGGAGCTAGGCCCAGACGGAGGGCTCGATGGCGAGCGCCTGGTGGCCGGGTTTGCCACGGAGCCCGGTCGGGCATAGCCCGAACAAACTACGTGGCACCCCCCCTCTCTTCATCCCATGGGCCCACCACCTGTGGGAAGACCCGTTGGGGTCGGGTGCGCAGCCACATGGGTGGCAGCGAAGGTCAGGGGTCTCAACAGACCAGACCCGGGCGGCAGAAGCTGGCTCTGGGGACGTGGAACGTCACCTCGCTGTGGGGAAAGGAACCGGAGCTTGTGAGGGAGGTGGAGCGCTATCAGTTAGATCTGGTGGGGCTTACCTCCACGCACAGTCTCAGCTCTGGTACCGTACTCCTGGATAAGGGTTGGACTCTATTCTTCTCCGGAGTTGCCAAGGGCGTGAGGCGCCGGGCGGGTGTGGGGATACTCATAAATCCCCGGCTGAGCGCCGCTGTGTTGGAGTTTACCCCGGTAGACGAGAGGGTCGCCTCCCTGCGCCTAAGGGTTGTAGGGGGGAAAACTCTGACTGTTGTTTGTGCGTATGCACCAAACAGCAGCTCAGAGTACTCGGCCTTCTTGGAGACCCTGAATGGAGTCCTGTATGGGGCTCCAGTAGGGGACTCCGTAGTTCTGCTGGGAGACTTCAACGCCCACGTGGGCAACGATGGAGACACCTGGAGAGGCGTGGTGGGGAGGAACGGCCTCCCTGATCTAAACCCGAGCGGTCGTTTGTTATTGGACTTCTGTGCTAGTCATGGATTATCCATAACAAACACCATGTTCGAACATAAGGGTGCTCATAAGTGTACCTGGTACCAGAGTACCCTAGGCCGAAGATCGATGATCGATTTCGTGATCGTGTCATCTGATCTGAGGCCGCATGTTTTGGACACTCGGGTAAAGAGAGGGGCGGAACTGTCAACCGACCACCATCTGGTTGTGAGTTGGATCAGGGAATGGGGGAAATTTCCGGATAGGCCTGGTAAGCCCAAACGAGTAGTGCGGGTGAACTGGGAACGTCTGGAGGAGGCCCCCGTCCTAGGTATCTTCAACTCACACCTCCGGCTGAGCTTTTCTGGCATTCCTGTGGAGGTTGGGGGCATTGAGCCGGAGTGGGCGGTGTTCAAAGCCTCCATTGCTGAAGCTGCGGTGGCTAGCTGTGGCCTCAGGGTCTTAGGCTCCTCAAGGGGCGGTAACCCTCGGACACCGTGGTGGACTACGGTGGTCAGGGAAGCCGTCCGACTGAAGAAGGAGGCCTTCCGGGATATGATATCCTGGAGGACTCCTGACTCGGTTGCAGGGTACCGACAGGCTCGAAGGGCTGCAGCGGCTGCCGTGTCGGAGGCTAAGCAGCGGGTGTGGGAGAAGTTCGGAGAGGCCATGGAGAAGGACTTTCGGTCGGCACCAAAGTGTTTCTGGAAGACTATCCGGCACCTCAGGAGGGGGAAACGGGGAACCATCCAAGCTGTGTACAGTAAGGATGGGACTCTGTTGACCTCAACTGAGGAGGTCGTCGGACGTTGGAAGGAACACTTTGAGGAACTCCTGAATCCAAATAACACGCCCTCTATGTTGGAGGCAGAGCTCGAGGTTGATGGTGTTTCGTCGTCAATTTCCCTGGTGGAGGTCACTGAGGTAGTCAAACATCTCCGCAGTGGCAAAGCCCCAGGGATTTATGAGATCCAGCCAGAAATGCTAAAGGCTCTGGGTGTTGAGGGGCTGTCATGGTTGACACGCCTATTCAACATCGCGTGGGAGTCGGGTACAGTGCCAAAGGAGTGGCAAACCGGGGTGGTGGTTCCCCTGTTCAAAAAGGGGGACCAGAGAGTGTGTGCCAATTACCGGGGTATCACACTTCTCAGCCTCCCTGGTAAAGTCTACTCCAAGGTGCTGGAAAGGAGGGTTCGGCCGATCGTCGAACCTCAGATTGAAGAGGAACAATGCGGTTTTCGCCCCGGACGTGGAACTACGGACCAGCTCTTCACTCTCGCAAGGATCCTGGAGGGGGCCTGGGAGTATGCCCATCCGGTCTACATGTGTTTTGTGGATCTGGAGAAGGCGTATGACCGGGTCCCCCGGGAGAAACTGTGGGAGGTGCTGCGGGAGTATGGGGTAAGGGGGTCTATCCTCAGGGCCATCCAATCTTTGTACTCCCAAAGCGAGAGCTGTGTTCGTGTTCTCGGCAGCCAGTCAGTTTCGTTCTCAGTGGGTGCTGGTCTCCGCCAGGGCTGCGCCTTGTCACCAATCCTGTTTGTGATATACATGGACAGGATATCGAGGCGTAGTCGTGGTGGGGAGGGGTTGCAGTTCGGTGGTCTGAGGATCTCGTCCCTGCTTTTTGCAGATGATGTGGTCCTCATTGGATCATCGGCCTGTGACCTTCAGCACTCACTGGATCGGCTGGCGGCCGAGTGTGAATCGGCTGGGATGAGGATCAGCACCGCTAAATCTGAGGCCATGACTCTTAGCAGGAAACCGGTGGATTGCTTACTCCGGGTAGGAAATGAGTCCTTAGCCCAAGTGAAGGAGTTCAAGTACCTCGGGGTCTTGTTCGCGAGTGAGGGTACTATGGAGCGTGAGATTGGCCGGAGAATCGGAGCAGCGGGGGCGGTATTGCGTTCGCTTTACCGCACCGTTGTAACGAAAAGAGAGCTGAGCCGCAAGGCAAAGATCTCGATCTACCGGTCGATCTTCGTTCCTATCCTCACCTATGGTCATGAGGGCTGGGTGATGACCGAAAGGACGAGATCGCGGGTACAAGCGGCCGAGATGAGTTTTCTCAGAAGGGTGGCTGGCGTCTCCCTTAGGGATAGGGTGAGAAGCTCAGCCATCCGTGAGGAACTCGGATTAGAGCCGCTGCTCCTTTACTTAGAAAGGAGTCAGCTGAGGTGGTTCGGGCATCTGGTAAGGATGCCCACTGGGCGCCTTCCTTGGGAGGTGTTTCAGGCACGTCCAGTGGGGAGGAGACCTTGTGGAAGACCCAGGACTAGGTGGAGAGATTATATCTCAACACTGGCCTGGGAACGCCTCGGGATCCCCCCGTCAGAGCTGGTCAATGTGGCCCGGGAAAGGGAAGTCTGGGGCCCCCTGCTTGAGCTGCTCCCCCCGCGACCCGACCCCGGATAAGCGGATGACGATGAGGAGGATGAGGATGAGGATTCTATGGTAAACCATGATTATTATTAGGCCTAAATATCTAATGGTGGAAAGCAGAGAAACCACCTCTTGACTCAGAGCTGGGCCTCATACAGAGCCAGGCAGTCTGGGGCTAAGGCGTATTGACGTCCTCCCATCGTTTAGATTGACTGCAGGCGATGACCACATGCTTAAAGGAATGTATGGCTGACTGTCCTTATCAATAAGCCAATTCTGAGCATGTACCAAGGGCGGTCATACGATATGCAACACAGTTCAGTTTGAAAGATTAAGAAAGACCGGAATCGGATGGCCCGGCAGTGTCTTTGCAAACCTCACTCGGCTTTATTGTTTCTCGTTTGCGGGTTTCAATGAATTCTCCATCACTACTTGATCCGGACTCTCCAATTCCTCATGCGTTTAGCTAGTTGAAGTGATAGATGATTCGGTTATAGTTTCTACTACACACTCCGCAAGTACCGGTAACTTGTCAACCCCAGCGTCTTCGGTTGCTAAGCGACGTCAACATCTCTGGCGGACTATTTCTCTGCTGATCAACACTACGAATGCTGGTATCAAATAATTTGTAAAAAGACACACCATGTGAAGTTATTTTTTCGTTGTGGTAAGTAGCTGTGTAATAAGCGGGATATGTAGAGAACATCGCCGGTCATGATCTAAAATAAGCAAGTTCGCCCTGTCAGGGCTTATTTTCCAGATAATTACCGGAGTTCTATACATTACATTATCCCTTACATATCCTGCTGCTTCGGGTTTGCCTTTGTAGGCGCATTGAGAGGAGGAGCAGGCGAATCCGCTGTCAGTGCGTGTGCATTAGGGATGGGCAGATTGATTCTTTTCCGGGAACTAGTTCTTTCAGTTCAGTTCACTATAACGATTCGTTTATTTGATTCGTTCGTTTTGATTCGTTCGTTATTTGGTGTCTGCCGCCCCCCCCCCGCGAGACGGCGGGGGGCCGAAATACACAGGTATTTCTAAATACCTGTGTTTTGAAAGCTATCTTAATTATTTTACACATTTTAAACATCTCTGATCATAATTTTCAAACATTTTAAACATATTTTTGAAACATTTGAGACATATTTTTTCAGCAACACGTCAGAATATTTTAAACATATTTCTGAAACATTACAACATCTTTGTGCGTTTTTAAACACGTTTCGTAACACAATTTAACAACTTTATCTAAGCATGTTTTAGCTTAACCTTTTTTAAATACATTTGAACATCTTAATCTGTGTAAACTGCCAGTTTACACAGATTCATTCAGGGTCGAATCAGATCTGCCTTTTCAGTCCAGGGGCCGTATTACAGAAACTTCCTGACTCGTAAATCCTATCTTATCTGTTTGGTAACTATGGTAACAAGGGTTAGGACCGGATTTAGGAGAAAAGTCATTACAGAACGTCCGATCCTAAAGTCAGTGTTCTTATCTTAACTCCAGATAGGAAATGTGTATTACAGAAATATCCTAAATCACCAAAATCCCAAATAAACGGTCCTAACTTTAGGACGACCCATCAGCTGTCACAACTGTCATAACTGTCATTTACGGTTACAAATTAGCGAGATGGCTGCTCTTTTATTACATATAGCGCAGCAAAATCGTAGACGTAGGCCTAATGGGGATCTACGAAATATGTTTGTGGAAAGGCTTTTGAGTGATCCCAACGATGTTTTACGTTTCGGCGATACAACACTTATAAGCCGGTACAGGCTTCCCCGGGCCATGATCCTGGGTTTGGCCGAGGAGCTACGACCTTTTCTGGAGAGACCGACACGCCGTCATGGGGCTCTGCCTGTTGTCGTACAGCTGACAAATGCGCTGAGACTTTTTGCAAAAGGTGACTTTCAGAGCGAAGTAGCCGATATAGGTAAACTTTCACAACCTGCAGTGTCGCGTAATTTAACTGAGGTGGCAAAAGCCATTGGCGGATTAGCCCGACGTTACATTAAGTTTCCAACGGGTGATGAACTCAACATCATCAAGGAAGCCTTCTATGAACACGCAAGGATGCCGGGTGTAATAGGACTGGTGGACGGATCCTTATTTCCAATTAAAGCGCCCAAAGAGGATGAAGCTACCTATGTTTGCCGTAAAGGATACCATGCGATCAATATTCAGGCAATAGGAGACCATAACATGCTCATCCGACATTTAGTAGCGAAGTGGCCTGGGTCAAGTCATGACGCCTTCGTCTTCAACACAAGGTGGCGTATATGATTAAGACTATTTCCCTAGGCCTATATTGTTAGAAATGTGGTTTTACTTGTTGTAACAACTAGTCTATCTGCAGTGACATCAATACGTATCTGGGGGAAAGTGGTTTGAGTGGATGGCTGCTTGGGGATTCTGGCTACCCATTAAAACCCTTTCTTTTGACGCCAGTAGCCAATGAGCGCACACCACAAGACATGCGGCATGCTAAATAAAAAAGCATAGCTTATATATAAGTATTCTTACATTTGTGTTGTTAGGACACTCAGTTTATGATATTTGCTTTGTATTATCAGATACAACCAAGCACACAAAAAATGCAGGGCAAGAGTGGAACGTCTGTTCGGAGTCTGGAAGAGCAGGTATATTCATAAAGTAGTCAAAGGCCTGTGCATGGTGTGTTTCATTTGGAAGGTGTGAGTGCATTGTAAGGCCCTCTAGCTCAAGGCCTACTTAGGTCTACTAAAGACATATTGCAAGATCTTTCTAAAACTGCATATTTTCCTCATGTTAGATGGAGGTGCCATGACATGAGTGGTGGATATCTCCAATATACTCCAGAGAAGGTCGTTCTGTTTATCAAAGCGACAGCTGTGCGACACAACATCTGCAGACTGGCAAACCTCCCAGATCCAGACATACCAGATCAGGATATGGAGCACCCCGAAGAGGCACAGGATGTCCATTTCAATGGAATGAACACAAGAAATCGACTTATATTAGATTTTTTTAAACCTAAATTAAAAATAGAAGCAACACAATGGTCAAGATTACAATTCATTCATTTATATTTCAGTTAAACATTTTTTGCACACTCTGGCCCTACTCTTCTCCCATTCAAATTTTTCCCTCTCAAGGAGGAGTCGCTCTCTTTCAATGGCGACTCTTTCTCTGTATAATTGAAGCTTCTCCCTCTCAATTTCTAGCAGAGCAAGGGTTTCTGGTGATGACTTCAGCGGACGTGTTTTCTTTTCTGCAAAAACAAAGAGAATTCTGATTAGCATACCAATGAAAGGGAAATAATCCTGGTGCCAGATATGTTAGATGATTTAATGTATGCACATTCATGTAATGTCATTTAAGCTATAAACAGATTATGAATGACGAGATCAATGACAGGTTAGCTGACATATGACCCCAAGTCATCATCATCACAACGTCTTACAAGTAGCCTAACATCTTACCAGGAGGCGGTTGTGTAGCATCGACTTCAACAACTTCACTGACTGAAGTTGTGGTCTCCAAGAAGTCCACTGGCAACCCAGTCTCAAAGCCTCCATCGATGCCTGCATGGACAGCCAGAATGTTAATTAGTATGTCTTTCTTATCATATATCATATCATAGCAGCTATAATATAAAGTCAAGAAACATAATCACTAGCAGGGAGAACGAGAACGTCAAACATTATAAGATAGACATAAGCGAATTCACTCTTCAAAGTTCTCCGTCGGGATGTCGGATACGCAATGCAATTCGCCGTCCGATCGATCTTATATGTTGACTACAAACCATGTAAATAGGGTTGTAAGTAAACTTCCAAAGCTTTTCAAATCTTATTTGGTGTTTTATTGGTCCTTAATGTGCAAAGTAAACAATGTGCAGAGTCAAACGGGAGAAGTCATTCCGAAAAAAACAAAAGGATCTCCGACAGGCTCTCCGTGTCTACCAACAGCACTTTACGGAGGTCTATAAACTGGCCTTACCCTCGTAGTCAGCCTTGCTGAGGAGTCCCACAATCCGGTCCTCCGCCGGTGTCAGGGGGGTAGCGGAAGAGTTGCCACCACCGGTAATTCTCCGGTCTTTACAAATTAACGTTGCTTTTTTCTTAACGTCACTTGTGAGTGTGGTAATTTTTTTCTTGACGTTTTCAACGTTTCTACTGATCCCTGATACGGTGCTCACCTTTTCGGCTATTTTCAGCCATTCTTGGTCTTTCTTTTCTTTGGTCAGACTCATAGAAAATTTCCCATACAATATTTCCTTTGAGCTTTCTACTAAACTCACCAACTTTTCTATTTCGTCCGCTTTAAAATTTTCGGCCCAACGTTGTATTTTCCCAATCCCATCCATAGCTAGCAGTTGTCTTTGGATATTTTAGGATCATTACAGTTGTCAGCTGTGAAGTGACGTGATCCGACAACAAGTTTCATCAGTTGCTAGGTAACAGACATAAAAGCTGAATGTCGATGCTAGATCGCCTACTTAGGATATCTTAACCTGAGATAAGATAGGATTCCTAAATTAAGATAGGATATGTTTCTGTAATACCAAATTGAGAAAAATCCTATCTCCACTTCTCCTATCTTAACTTAGGACTTAAGATAGGAAGTTTCTGTAATACGGCCCCAGAGATTCGACTATTCGGCGGGGTTTGTTTACCGGCGTTGCTATGGTGACCTAAATTATTATAAACAACTGAAAACGATGCCGGTTTGAAACTAAAACTGTGATTCTGAAAAAAGCATAAATGCTATCAAAATTCCGTTTGGATAGTATTGAAGATATAAGTGTGTAGATTTGTTTAATGGTTTGAACGATGGTAAAAGGTTGAAAAATGAATGAGTTACGATGTCTAGAAGTAGGTGTATCAGTGGGCTGACGTCTTCAATGAAAACAGCTGAAAACAAAGCGGTATGAAACTAAAACTGTGATTCTGAAGAAATTTTAAATGATATCGAAATTCTGTTTAGATATTATTGAAGATACAAGTGTGTAGATTTGTTAAATGGTTTGCACGAAGATAAACGGTTGACAATTGATTTAGTTATGTTACTTCTGCAGTTGAAGTACGACTGATGATTTGAATCATCGACTTTCTGAAGAACTCTGGCGCCCCCCACAGTTTGAAAACCACTGATTTAAACCACTTCTAGGCTCTAAACCCCGTGGAAATTGAGAAGATACACTATATAGTATAAGCAAACGTCCCACCAATATTTATACCACTTGCTTACTCTCTATATTTCATTCATGGTTTTACATTTATAATTTTATTTTACTTTACATTTAATTCTTCATTGTTCAGGCATTCCAGAACTTTCATGGTCATAAATAAAAAATACGAACTGCAGTTTAATTTCTTTGTTTGTTCTTAAATTGACGTAGAATGGAGCAAAGACTCCTGGGATTGGGAAATGCGTTTATCCAATAAACAGATGGAGGTCAAGTCTATTTTCGAAAAAATTTAGGGATATATGAGTGGCCCCACGTCGAATGGTATGACCCAAGATACGTCAGACAGAAAGTGTGCATATTCGACGGTACCGCCTTGTCATTGGTTTACCCAGGTGCCATTCCAACACCATTGCTACCTCTCATTGGCTGAATCTTTGAGAACGTTGTAGACTCAATCAATATAAGTCGCGGGGAGACGAAGCTCTGTTCGTTTGTGTATTTTATTTACGTGACCATATTTTTGGTTTATGTTTAAAAAAAATAATCAAAGAACCAGTTCTTCTTGTTTTGGGGAACCAGTTCTTGTCGTTCACGTTCGGGATTCGTTCGTTGTAACGAATCGGTCGCGACCGACACATCCCTAGTGTGCATGTATGATACGCAGTTTTATCCAATAAGTGGTAGTGTACCCGCGCACCATTGACATGTATGGGCGCTTGTCTCTGTGTGCGTGCTTGTCTCTGTGTGCGTGTGTGAACGAGAATGACAGGGAGAAAGATTGCTACGCGGAGCTGAACGAACGGAACGATATTTATATTTCAAAATCGCTAAAACATAAAAAGAAAAAAATTGTGGCGCTCGGTGTTGATTCTGTGGCACTGCGTCACACATTGTTCAATGTATGGGAAACACTGCTCCCGAATGTTTTTATGAATGAAGAAACCCGCATGCAAGAATGAGTTCAAGTCTGAGTGTAGGCTACAAGTGCAATTGACTATTTACAAGTGAAAAAACGCAACATATTATTTATTTTGCTGACCACTTGCTTTTTATCCCGACAAAAGCCTCGTAAGGACAGTTCCTCTGGTCTCCTTGTAGATCGCACCATCTTCCTTCGTTTAATGCGACTGCATCACCTTCTCTTACATGATCAGCTGCTCGCGGATTCCAGTGTCACAAATATATCTTTACATTTTGTTTTGCTTTTTTGTAAATTTTTTCTTTTTACATAATTTATACTTTATTCAGAATCAACTGTTACATTTTATACCCACTTCATATATTTTCAGTTGGTCTCATTGACTTACGTTGAGGCTAGAGCGTGAGAATTCCACCCGCTCTAGCCCAAGGCAGCTATCACAAAAGCTAACCATTTCGGACAATGCAGAGTCTAACAATCTCAATGTTTAAGCTAGAAACAAAATGTTAAGCTTAAACGGTTACGGTATTTCTTGTTTCACTGGTGCTAAAATTATCAATCGATTCGAAGTATGATTGTTATATATCAGCCGTTTGTATGCGGGGAGCCACACTAATATGGTCAGAGGCAAGGTGCTTCCTAAATATCTGGGGTGCTTCCGGAAGAAGCTAAATGCTAATGTTTTGGAACAGCTCAGCTATTCTATATTTCAAATGTATTCAATGTTCTTTATCACTTTAGATATTTGTTTAACTCTTTACTTTATTTGTTTCCAACCATTTTACATGTTTTAATTTGTGTGCATCTTAACATTGCTTGCGCCATTTAAACTTTTGAGCTCTGTTCAAATCTTTTCACTTGATTTCAGCCATCAACATTTTTTCAACCACACTTTGCACCACAACACTCACTGCATTTTCTGCAGGAAATGCATTTTTTAGTTCCCATTAATATGCAACTTGGCATGATTAGTGCATGAAGAATAACCTCTCACACATTAGGGGGCCATTGCACTACTAACATAGGCACTACTCGTCTGGCGCACCTTAGAATAAACTGTATTAAATAATATGAATATGTGCGTGCGTGTTACAGAATAGAATAGATAATGGCCGTAGATCGTGAAAAACAGCTGTGGTTTGGGGATTTCGAACAGAATAGTAGCAAATGGTTCCACGTTGAAATGCGTGTTGTGTATAGTAGAATATAACTTCCGTGTGTTTCAGCCTTTGAAAAACCTACTTGTAATTGTTCATAAGGGGACAGCGAACATTCATTAGTCCCTCTCCCTCTCTCTCACACGCACTAACACAAACACACAGACACACACCCACACACACACCAAAGAACAAGAAACTTCACCAGAAAAGAGTAGCAGTAGAAGCACAAACATTCCCAACCCATATGCATTCTAGAGACGTACTACTCACAAGGTTGGTGGTGGTGTTGTTGGAATGCAAAATAGAAAAACCTATCCTATTTGGGCCAATTATGTGGTCATTCTTGACTTACAATGCGGTCAACTTACTTGATATTACTTTACGTTAATGTATTTTCGCAAATATTTTTTCACTGTTTAACATTGATACCCCATGGATTACAAACTCATATAGTGTGTAACATCAAATGATATCTAATGTTAATCATTTGGCTTACCTTATCAGTTCTGTTGTGTATATTGTTGTGTATAGGCTGCTACACAAATGTTTCCTATCGCAATATATATTTCAAAATGTCCTTTTTCAAATCTGAATACACTTGCCAAGGCATATCCGTCTGCAAAATTCACGCTCTTCCCTCGGACAGAGTTGTAAACGTTATGCTCTTAAAATACCTGATATTAGAGCATCACGCATAACTCAATGCAGTGCAGTAAGACTGCATTCCAATGTCTGGTATTAGTCCAATCAGCGGAGACCGAGCTCAAAGATGTTATAATGCAATACATAACTATTGCTATTCTGTGTCGTAGGTCATTAATGCATTATACAACATAAATAACTGTATTCAATATTAGGCCTAAATTCAAAACATTTAGGCATATTGAAGCTTAATCAAGACTTGCCCGAACTCTGACCCCTTTTAAAACAAGTCACAAGAATTTCTACAATGCATTTCTTAACTTTGCTATTTTATTATATTATATAATTTGATTGTATGCATTCTTTTTTATTTTGCCTTTGTTTTCTTTTACTTACATATTTTCTTTTATCATTTCATTTCATGATATGATAAAATAATATGTCATGAAACGAGGCAGTACTTTGAATATGCCTCGTGTATGAATAGTGCGACATAAATAAAGTTGCCTTGCCTTGCCTAATCTAAGCAGAGCACTGTATGCCGACTAATCTATATTGGGAAACTCTTAAGAGTGGTGTCTTTTCGATTACATTGCTTTTAGTTCTAATTTCGAACAAATTTGGTCTAATTTGGTATTTTAAACAAGCGAATTACCACACGCATTTATTCACTTTAACGAATTCAGGTTACATCGCAGCTGTCTGTCTAGCTAAAGTAGTCTACTACACGTAACGAAACATTTTTGAAATGACGCTGATGCACTGAGGTTAGTCAGACATTAGACATAGCCTATACGCTTACTAGTCTGTATTTAGCGCGATGATTGTAGCGCGCTCAGCCTGCAACCATCGGCCGGTCCATGATAGTTTGGGATAAGAGGCGAGGACAGTGTCAGGTGCGTTCCAATCTCCCTCTCCTTCACGCTGAATGCTATTGAAGTAAATATTAAATAAATAAATAAAACAAATACAGCAGACTACTATTATACAGTGAAATGTTATAGTACCGTACATTAAACAATGTTTTGTAAAGACACTCAAAATTAAAAGCCTAGAATATGGAAAAATGTCAGACTAAAAGGGAGGATAAAGGCCACTGAAACGTAACAGCTCTGCTTGGTGTAGCCATCTCTATCTTTACATCTGAAATTGCTCGCTGGATTACCCTGGATTAACCTTAATTTCAATATCGTATGCCGTTAAAACATTCTTTCCTTTGAATTGGCTTATGGGGAGACACACATTCACCGTTTAACATTGATACCACTTGGTTTTACAAAAGCATAAAGGGCCCTATTTTAACGGTCTGAAACGCAAGTGGGAAGCGCAAAGCGCAAGTAGCTTTGTGGGCGGTTCTACGGCGCTATCGCTATTTTACAGGCGGATAAATGACACTTGCGTCGCGGCGCAAGTGTCAAAAGGGTTGGTCTGAAGCAGCCTAGTTACCCGTAGGTGTGGTTTGGGCGTAACGTCCAACAAACCAATGAGTGCCAGCTCCCATCCCCTTTAACCTGTTCTGTCTCGGCAGTATTTTGTTTTTTTTCGCCCATACACATACCCAAATGGAAAAGCTTATAACACAGTAACCCTATGTTTATTTGGCATGTATCATACACACAACCTAAATGACATCAGTTCAAACTGTGGTAGAAATTAGTGAGTATATTCTATGGTAAACCATGATTATTAATAGGCTTTATATTTTAAATGGTGGAAAACACATGAAGCTTGCTGAGTCTGGGTTCAGAGCAGATGGTAGGTGCACAGAAATGTCCTGGGAACTGCGGGGTCAAGTCATGTTGACCTCCACCTTTCAGCCTTGGGTCATCTTGGCTAACAAGGTTAATCCCTGCGGACCTCAGACCGGGGCGCGGTTGATAACACGCTGAGACGAAGATTGACTAGGCGGAAACCCCATTGGGTAAAGGGAACCTCCATTGTAGTAAAGAAATTCCTGTATGTGCATAAAGTAAGGCTGGGACCGAAGTTCAAGCAGTGATTCTGCAGACCTACTCAGGCTGTTGTCGTTGTTGTTTTTCTGCACGATAAAGTCTTTTGTCAATTCTTGCTCCGGACCCCTCGATTTCTTTTGCACTCTCTCTCTTAAATTAGTCTAAGTGTTTTAAATCTCGATTAATCTCCGATATATTGGCGTCACGACCAGGAGGAAATAGGGACTCGTCAGCTGCCGGGCCAGAGGACGGGACGCGAACGGATCATACGACCAGAGCTCAAGGGTAAGTTGTCTTGCCATATATAGGATAGAGTCGTTTGATCTGTTCTTGCCCCGTCTGAACGCCGAGCAGCAGGTAAAGTGTCTCTTTGATCAAACGAACTAAAATTATAGATAAACGAGCGAGTGAGAGATACGGGGGCTCCGCGGGAGAGATTGACGTGCGCGCGCACATGGGCCATACGCGCGTCTGTGGTTCTAAATGACCAAGACGCTTTGTGGCTCCCTATTTTGATACGAGTTGTTGTTATTTGGTGTTTTGGTGTTTTGGTTAAATAGGCTTACTGTAAGTCCTGTGACTGTCTTGTGGAGGAACGAATTAGTGGAAAGTTCTAACAAGGACAGGGCCAGCAGGCCCGCAGGTCGAAAGAAACAGACCTGACAGTATCCTATTTTTCTGACAGTATCCTATTTGGAGTTGAGTTGTCAGTTGGGAATGAATTCAGTCGTTTTTATTTGAGGAGCTTTCTTGGGATGCTGACTAGTGAATTTTAAATGCTCATCTTGGTGCAGTTGACCTGCAGATCCTGCACCAATGATGGTGAATTTCTGATTCCGATCTTGCTATTTTGAGGAAACAGGCACTTTTTTTCTCGCACTTTTTGAATAGATAAGTCTCTTGGTTGGGATACCGCTTCAGGTGATTAGCTAATCCTGATCTTGGTGTTTTGAGAAGTTTCTTGTTTGTTCTTGATCTGTTCGAATGGTTATGTATTCAGCCATTATTTTAAAAGAATGGGCTTGTCGCTTGACGTTCCGTTTGAATGAGTTTGACCCGCTAATCTTCCAATCACGCTGCAGTGTTGGATCTAAAGAAAGGGCCAGTCTGTAACTCTGATCTTGGTGCTGTGTGGCAATAGGTTCTTGTTTGAAATTCTGGTTGATTGATTATCCATCCGACTTTTCATGTTTAAACCAAAAGGCCAGTTTCTAAGCTCGGTCAACCTTTTTCTTTGTAATTAATTACAAACAATTCAGACATTTTTCAATATAATATTAAAATTGTATGAATCGGTTTATTGTCTGTATTTAAGTCGTGTTAGGATTAAGTTACCTCAGAGATTTTTACGACCCGGTTTATTTTTTGTTGTTGATTCTGTCATAAATAAATTAGGCGGACAGAGAATAGTTAATTTGTTTGAAGTAGTTGATAATCATAAATAAATTAGACGGATAGAGAATAATTAATTTGTTGAAGTACTGAATAAATGTGTAAATCTTCTTTGACTTAAACTTCCTCGCGCTGACTCTAACTGCACGTGCACGAGCAAACACACAGGGGACGAGCAGGAGCCTGCAGGCCAGCCTTAAAGATAACAGTGAAGGGTGGGGGCCACATTTCAACCTTCGGGAGGGAGACGAGCGCTTGGGAAGAGTTCACATTTGTAGCTTAGAGATAATAAAGTATTTAAACTAACTAGTAGGATAAACTCAAATAAATTAATAATAATTAATAGTAATAATTTAAAATGGCACCAACAGCGGTAGAGATTTTGAGCAAAAACAATCCATTGCTCAGAGATGAGATAACAAGGATCTCTGAGAAATGGGAGAAAGGAACAGCTAAAACAAGCACGATATGGCCCATGGGAGGGACTTTTGATCCAATAATGTGTAGGGACATGGAGGTAGTAATAAGGAACTACAAACCTAACAGAAGTGGAAAAAAGGCCTTAGAGATGAGAGACAGGGAAAGGTTAGTGCTAGCTTTGTTTGAAATGGAGGGAGAGAGGTGGCGCGCATTACGAGTGGCCAGAAAAATAATCACAAAGGAAGAAGAGGCTCAACCTTTGCCTCTGAAGCTTGAGCCACCGCCGTACAAACCAACTAACATGCATCCACTGATAACAGACAACGTGGAATTTAAAGGGGAAGTCACACTAGATGAAGGAGATAATAAATGTAACACACAAGGGAGGGTCAGTGGGGACCCAGGCACAGAGGAGTCTGGCTGCAGTATATCAATACAAAGCCCCCTGGTACTCCAGTCACGGGGGAAACTAAGGAGAGCACGAAGGGGAAGAAAGGCACCCGACACCCTCCCAGGTAATTATCCTATTCTAGTCAAAGGACAACATGTCCACTATCAACCGTGGGGATCACAGGACTTGGAGGGAGTTATTTCTAAACTCCCTAACATTCATAACGGGGCGTCTAAATGGATTCGAACATTTGAGGAACTCACAGTGGGAAAGCTAATGGCAGTGGGGGACCTGAAAGCTCTGTTGGCAAGAGTATTGGGGTTATCTAAAATGGAGTCTGTACTGAGGAATGGAGGGTTGGACATAATGGACGGAATGCATGATGGGACTACACTTGATTACTACAGAGTGGCGATGTGGAACGCACTAAGAACGGAGTTCCCTACCCATATCGATCATAAAAACATGAGAGGCCTCCCCATCAATGACACAGAGAATCCTGCATCCTACCTCCAGGCCCAAGTGGACAGATGGCGCTTGGAGACGAATGAGGATCCTGAGATCCATCCTGTGTTTTCGGTCATGTTCAGAAACTCTGTGATAGAGATTCTACCTAGCCCAATCAAAGTTAAGCTAGATGATGTGGTTGGACTGGTTACAAATAAAACTCATAGAGACTTCTGCAATCATGTGGTTCATGCAGTGGGGAAATATCGGCAAAATAAACACAAAATACAGGAACAAAGCAAAGAGGTGCAGAGGAAGCTATCTCAGCTTCAGTTGGAAGAACTCACAAAAAGAGAAAAGGAGAAGAAAAAGCAGGCTGTTGTTTCAGAGTCTGTTGATACAATATTGCAAGCCGTCCAGCAGGGCGCACCACAAACCCAACCTCCTCAACAGGCATTCTCCCCCCCAGTACAACAGCTTCAGAGCCAATGGTCACCCACTCCACCATTCATATACACCATTCAGATACACCTACATAATACTGGGAACCCAACAAATGGGAATAGGCAGAATCAGAATAAGGGGCCCAAAGGTCAGTATATAAACAATTTACAACAAGGACACCAAGGACAGTTTAGAAACAATCAACAACAAGGATCCCAAGGACAACGCAGAGGTCCTTTAATATGTTATGGGTGCAACATGGAAGGACATATTAGGAGGAATTGTTTGGCTAACCCCTATCCACCACAGCAAGGGCAGGGTAACAGCTATCAGGGAAGACAGGAACAAGGAGGTAGCTACCAGGCAGGTCCCTTTATGGGACAGGGATACTAGGGGTGCCCAGAGAATCCACAGGGGGAGGGTCAGCTTGTAGCAATCACAAAACAAGCTGATGAGGAACCGATACTGCAGGTTCTGATAAAATATAGAGGCACGCCAATGATGGCCCACACTGGAGCCACTTACACACTATGCCTCTCACCTCCCCATGGCAGGAAAATTCACCAAAACTTTAGGATTCTCGGAACACACGCAGTTAATGCCTATGACAGCTCCAAGGATGAGAATCTGTGAATTCCTATTTTAAGTTGTATATGTGAGTGAGTGAGTGAGTGAGTGAGTGAGTGAGTGAGAAAGAGTTAGCATTGAGTTAAGTTAGAGGGGACAGATGAAGTGATTTGTGAAGAGTGAGACAGAGAAGAGGAAGAGTGTGTGGATTTGGCAACGAGAAGTGACGATGAGATTGGAGAAGGCTTTCCGGTTAGAATTTTCTTTGGGGAGATTCATATCTTTCGATGGCCTTTTTAAGATTAATAAATCTAGTTTTGGAGAGTGTCCAAAAAACGAATAAACCAGAAAGGAAAGGAAAGGATTACTGAAAGTGAAAATGGTTATGGAGATTTGTGAAAGCAAAGGAAGTAGATAAAGAGAGGTAAAGAGAGTTAGAGAGAAGGAACGTAAGTAATGAAAAAAACCCGCAGGTGGGGGCTGGACAGAGAGACAACAGAGAGAAAGAGATTGAATTTGCATTGTGCCTAATAGATTATTTGTGCGTTTGGATGTACTCTGTAATTGGTTCCTGTATGTAACACATGTCCACTGTTTTAGAAAAAACCTAGAACCACCGCTGGGATTGGTGATTCTGTGGTTCTTGGAGACTCCATCGCGTCGGAACATCATGTGGTATATATCATTACATCTTGGTACACAGAGCACTGGTGAGACAACGGGTTGGATCAGAGAGAGAAGGTGTTTGGAGAAGGGAGTGGAATGTATAGAAAGCAAAAAGGGCGGATGCGGACTGACCCGGAGGTAATAAATCAGCGGAGAGGTGGCTGGGGTCGTTTAGCTCAGGAGGTAGAGCAGTTGTCTGGTAACCAAAGGGTTGCTGGTTCGATCCCCATCTCTCCTGGCTGAGTGTTGATGTGTCCCTGAGCAAGTTACATGGTGATTACAGGATTTAGGAATAATTATTTAGACTCCAAAACATGAGCAATTAGCGTTAAAAATTGTCTGCACACCACACTCCACAGGAGTCAATGGGTTCAATGGCGCCAGGGTAAAGTGACTCATCAAAGGAGGAGCAGACCCAACCCATGGACTCTGCGTGGATAGGTGGATGTTATTTTGGTGCTTGGACCTGACGAGGTCTAGGTGCCAGGATAACAACACAAATAAAATATTTCCTTCGAGATTATGATAAGTAATAGACAATTTATTAAAAGTGATCTTATAATTTAGAAAAAACAATCGGCAATACTTAAAAATTAGACCGAATAAGTATGATAAAACGTTATCCAAATTTCTAATTTAGGTTATCCACAATGACATGTCATGCAAAATAAATAAGTAAAATAAAATAAGAAAGGATGCGTATGTGAGCCTGTTCTCGTCTGTGTGTCAGGGCTGCCGAGGTAGGGGAGAATCCTCTCCTACTCCGAGTGATGGAGTACACAAGGGGATACACAAGCACACTTCAGATAAAACAATATGGTTAATTAGTAAATAGAAACAATGTATCAATTCAGTGTTGAATAAACTAGTTAAGATCAACATAGAGGGTTTGGGTTTGGTATAGTAGTGAATCAGAATATGGAGAACATTAAATGCAAGCAATAGGTAGAATAAAAGGTTTAATTAGGTCGTCCAATTTAAATAGATAGTGTAGGGCAATCGGGTAGGATTATGAAGAGAATTGTGATTTTGAGTAACGGTTAAGACAAAAGTGGGTCGCCCAATATTGAAAATGCAAGTTTTAATATTGTGATTTTTGTTTTCTTTCACATCTCCCTAGTAAAGGACAGTAGGTGGGTTGACGCCACATCTGCTGGGAAGGAGTCATACGTGCTATGTTGTCAAATTGGATTCGGAAGTAGTGGGTTTACCTTCAAATGCCACTAATACTGCTGCAACACTTTAATAATTTTAACTCTGATAAATTATCTTTTGTTTTATAGTCGCCCTGATTTGTATTCATTACGCACACATATGGCTGCATAAGGCGGATGCGGCTGATGACTGTCTCCATCCCTCCACTTTGCGATCTATACCACCATATAGGTGGGGGTGATCGTATCCCAGGTACGGCATCCTGCAATAAGCCAGTATGGAAGGCTGGTTAGCCAACGACGGGTAAGATCCCACCTTGAAGCCCGGGACAACCTAAATCAGGCACAGTCACGATTACTTGGCAGAGTCACTGTGAGCACTGGCTCACTTGATCATGGAGTGACGGACTGCAACCATCATAGGAAAAGCCGGCTGATGAAAGGTGGAGGGGGAACAGGAGTCAGATATGTCAGCTATGGCAGCAGAAGTGGTCTTGGAACGGGGCATGTCGCATTTTTATTGTATTTTTCCTTTGTGGTATAGAAGGCCACTAATGCATGACTTTGGAACAGCGTGGTTTCAGGCGGCTGATGGTAAACCCACCCATATGGGGTTTAGGATTTGGACATACTGGTTTCAATTTCCCTTCCCAAAAGATTGGTTTCAGTTTGCTGATGCTTAAGGTTACACGTTTCGACGTTGTTTGCACCAACGACGTTCTTAGATTTGCTTATCATTTACTGCGCATGGTTTTGACCATTGCGCAAGGGGGGAGGTATTGAGGAGAATTAGGAAAATTTTTGAAAACAAGGTTTTTCTTCACCATACTTGCAAACAATGATTAACATCCAGCTAAATGAGTGTGAAATATTTGAAAAAACAGTGTTCAACAGATGGGTAGAAGCAGTCCCATCAGAAGACCAAAGTGCGGTTACGGTAATTAAGGTTCTGACTAGAGAAGTCATGCCAAGGTTTGGAATTCCGTCACAAATTAGCTCAGGCAATAGGGCGGCGTTTATTCAGAAAACACTCAAACAAGTGATTTAACATCTGCATGTCAAAGATTAGGCTGTGTCTACATTCCTCAAACCACAAGGTATGGTGGAGAGAGGAATCGGACGCTTAAGACAAAGATTAACAAAATTAAATTAGAGTACTAACTTAAAGGACTAATGCACTACGACTGACACTAATGAGTTATCGCATGAAAACTAACAGAACGATGCATCTAACCCCGCATGAAATGCTTACGGGTCGACCCATGCCTTCGCCTGTCATTCGAGGGCCTCACAAAGGACCTCCATTGGAACAATTGGAAACTGAATTAAGACGCTATATGGGACAACTAACTGGCATACACAGGCTTATTTTTCAACAGGAGAAAGACAGAGTTCCAGAGTTGGAGAAGGAGCCACCAAGGGGGGTGGAGCCAGGTGACCACGTGTATCTCAGAGTCTTCAGGAGAAAGTGGAACAAACGAACCCAGGAGAGAAGGACCATACAAAGTCACCAACGCAACACCAACTGCCATCCAAGTGGAAGGAAGTGCCACGTGGTATCATCTCAACCACTGCACAAAAGCTGCTCAACCTAAAGCCAGAGACGAGCGTGAGGAGGAGGAGCCAGACGCAGATACACGTGGGGCTGACCAGCTGCCCCAGGCCCAGATCCAGTCGAGCCAAGAGATACAGCAACATGATGATGCTGAAAACGGGGAGCCTGTTCCTGATCCCTTACGGGTTGTGCCAGATTTCGCTGGCACAAGCACAGACCCTGAGGAAGGATGAAACCACGGGGACAACACAAACCTGGAAGGGCCAGGAATTAGGGGCTGGTACTGAAGGAAGCCTAAGAGAAACACAGGACAATCCGGCCCCAACTCACTCAGGAATAGTCAACAAGAAAGGGAAAATAGTCTTATATGCTCAGATACCACCGCGAGACCAAGTTAAGGAATTTGTGTTTACTGTTATGTCGGATAACCAACCGTTATGGGCATTAACCTTCCGCCAGAATCATGAACATGCGCATAGGGAAGATCGGTGTGAATTACATATCCAATTTAATTCAATGAAATGGTGTCTGTCATAGAGGAGTCGGGTGACTGGGGGAGGATGCTCTATTAGGGGAGATAGATTGGAGTGACACTAGAAAGGAGACCGGAATGTGAGAATCGGACATCAGAACGAGGTCCTATTCTCTTAACTGGTGACCTCTTCATGTGAACCACAACCATTTCAGACTGTGTGAACAAATGGACATTGGACTAATGGGTTCCAGGGCATGGTGGCTGCGAACAGCAGCAATTACGGTGCCCAAACCCCCCACGTTATATAGTATACCGGTACATGACGATAATCAGAGCTATCCCAATCCATGCAAGCTTGTTGACAGTTTTCAGTTTTTAATTTCTTTTGGTTTTTAATTTATATTATTTACTTATTTTTTGAAATGTCATTTTTTGAGTTTCATATTTTTATGTCATATATTCTGAAATGCTAATTTTCAATGCATGCTGAAAATACTATGTTATGTGTGAATTCTAGTTAGACATGTTAGACATTTGATAGATCTTTTTTTGCCTTAAACCAGGTTGAGACTCCTGAACATGTTTAAAGGTTTTTAACGATGATCAAATGTAGTGCAAAATATGACCTAAACGACTGTTATGTTTTTGTTGTGATCTTAATAGTCACAAAAGGGGTTTTGTGTGGTAGAAATTAGTGAGTATATTCTATGGTAAACCATGATTATTAATAGGCTTTATATTTTAAATGGTGGAAAACACATGAAGCTTGCTGAGTCTGGGTTCAGAGCAGATGGTAGGTGCACAGAAATGTCCTGGGAACTGCGGGGTCAAGTCATGTTGACCTCCACCTTTCAGCCTTGGGTCATCTTGGCTAACAAGGTTAATCCCTGCGGACCTCAGACCGGGGCGCGGTTGATAACACGCTGAGACGAAGATTGACTAGGCGGAAACCCCATTGGGTAAAGGGAACCTCCATTGTAGTAAAGAAATTCCTGTATGTGCATAAAGTAAGGCTGGGACCGAAGTTCAAGCAGTGATTCTGCAGACCTACTCAGGCTGTTGTCGTTGTTGTTTTTCTGCACGACAAAGTCTTTTGTCAATTCTTGCTCCGGACCCCTCGATTTCTTTTGCACTCTCTCTCCTAAATTAGTCTAAGTGTTTTAAATCTCGATTAATCTCCGATAAAACATGGCTCTAAAGCAATTTTTTTGTCTTCGAAAATAATAGGTCATAATTGAACTACAATAACTAGGATGTGCTTTATGTAAGGCATATGGCAATATGCCAAATACCTTCTACATCATGCCAACTACACCTGGAAGAAATTTTGGAGTTCTAGGCCTAAACCTTTGGGAGTTAATGGAGTTTTTATGGTGTGTTGTCACTGGCGGCCAGGGGCGGACTGGGGGAAAAAAGTTGCCCGGGAGTTTCTGTCAGACATGCCCACTCAATACACGCGCGCGGCCCACTAAGTACACGCCGCGTTGCCCACTCAATGGATCGCGCGTATCGAACAGTCAGTGGCCTTCTGGGAAAAATACCCATACACTTAACATTATTTTGGATGATTACAAAGAAATTACATCATATATGTATGTTTGTTTTTTAATAACATTTGGATCCACCAATTTGCCTGGATGGACACATGGAATAAAATGATTATTGGCTATTGTAACACTCCAAGGTAGGTATAGTTTGCTAGATGAATATGCTTAACTCTTGGCTAATATCAGATGGTTATACAAGTATAACTACAAAGCCTTAAGGAATGAATGTCAGCAGAGAAAGACCACACAATAAAGAAACTGGAATCAGAGGGTAGAATTAGCATGAACAATATATTAGAAATGAACAGAACAGAACATACGATGGGGTGTGAACATCAGTGGTATCAGTAGTGTTGCATGCTGGGTGTGTGATTGTTTGTGTGTGTAGGGGTGCTGAAGGTGCATAACAAAACAGTAAGTTACATAACGACGTTCCCGAAATTCAGCCGTGGTGTAGAGTTACAGCCACTCCGAGCCAGTCGCAAATTGAGCTTCCCCCAAATGCGCTGTTTTGGTGGCTGTAGCTATAATGCAAATGAGGAGGACCGAGGCGGGTCAAGGAGGAGGGTGGGGGTGTGGCCCTGAGCAGCTTGCAGCCACGGTACCATTCGCTCTGTTTACAGTGGATGTATCGCAATGGCGAGGCTCACACAGCCTTTAGCCGTGTTCTGTAAATATTCTAGAACACACGGGAGTCCTGGAGCTCTATATCAAAATATTATCATATAGCCTACATAGATATCTATATCATATAATATTATAACGGCCAAAAGATGTGTGGGCCGATATTATGAATCTCAAACGACCGCGTTGGGTTCTCCGACGTTCCTGGTTCTTCAACGTCCTCATCAATGTGAAGTAGACTGAACCACGACAAGGAGGAGAAAGGGATCGTTGCCGGACAGCGCTTAGGCACCTCCGCCTCCGGCGGTGGTTCCTCAGCGGGTCTCAAGCTGGAGACATTCGCCGCTAACAATCCCTTTCTCCTCATGGGTTGAGCGCATGCGTAGAACTGGGTGCCGCGTTGCGTGTATGTATGCAAATCCAAATTCTCTACCTCAATCCGCACAGCTGAGAACACTTCGGCTGTGTAAGAACCAATTTAGAGGTGTTTATTAATAAGGTGGAGATCTTTTCTTACTTTGGACTTCCGAAGTCTGTAAAACACATATTAGAAGACACTTAAAAAAAAATCGAAAAATAGTCACCATGAGTGTGAAGACCGATTGCGAGTAGCAGTATAAAAGTCAGTCAGTGCGATTGTGATTAGAAAGGTATAGCTCTTGGAGAAAATGTGCTGCTGTGATGTGACGCTTGTGCCGCTGTGATAACCATTGTAGGGCTGATGCGATGATGGGCGTGGGCCGGTACATAGTAGTATTTTGGGCCATCGGCCCACCGGGGACGTCCCCGGTATTCCCGATGGCCAGTCCGCCCCTGCTGGCGGCACAAACCTCTCCAATGTCTCCAAATGGCCAAATTGTGCCAAATGCATTTACTCACTTCTGTGACGCTGGAAACATTACTGAAGCATTTTGGTGACTATAAAACCTTTCTCCATGATTCAAAACATAATTTTTTCACACATTCATTTGATATGGCCATATTGAGATATTGTCATGTGATGAGACACTACCGGATAGTAACCATCATAGAAAAATGACAGAATATACTGGACTGAATTGACCTACAAACACAATGCAATGCACAAATGTCACCAAATATAATGAAGAAATATATAAATGCAATTCAATGGGGTGTTATTTACATATAAAACAAATAAACACCGATATATGATATTACATACTACACAAATCAACAGGAAATAACTACATAAACAGAATGATTGTATTGCTAGCTTGACGCAGTGTTGACGCAGCTTTATATCTCGGCTCATACGTATCACACCTGGACACGCCTGGCAGCGTTGGAAAGGTAAACTCATTGGCTAGAAGCCCAAGTGATTGATATATCAATAGCCAATACGCTGTCCCTATACTAAAGCCGCGAAACAAAGTAAACGAAGCCCATTGGCCCTTCAAACTGGGAGCGCTCCATCTACTTCACGGGCTGTACCGGGGTGACAACTGAACAGAAAAAGACGGGGCTACTTTTATTTTGTAGCCAGCAAAGTGATGAAAACAAGCATACCCAACAACTCCATACTGGAGGTAGAGAAAATATCGATACGGCTGCAAACGTCTGGATGTTAGTTGACGAACAAAGTTTGGAGATGGTAAACAAATGGACTTTACACGACGATATTCACAAGCTGGAATAATTTTATGAAAAACCATTTTGATGCTTTTGATCAGTGGATTCTCACGGACAATTGGAATATAAATAATTGAGGAATGGACACATATTACGGTTCTCAGATTGCTTCAAAGGTAGGGAGTCGCTCTGTTTTTTGGCATTTACGGTTTACCATGCTGGTAAATATCAATGATTGATGGTTTTGTGCTCATGATTTATAGAAAAAACAACCGGATGAATAAATTGTGGAGATTCTACCCTTTCTAACGACGTATAGAATGTCTGTAATGATGAAAGTTGAAGCGGGTTATGTCGCTCCGTAGTGGAAACATATCGTCAACAAACCAATCGCCCACCGGTGGGCGATTGGGTCTTACGAGCCATGAGCGCATTTGAATCGGACGAGTTGATATTTTGACAGCGCGTCTGCAGTCTCCGATGAGACAGATGCACATGAATTTCAAACTGCAAATGGCTCAGTTTATTGCCAAATAATATGGCCTAATTCACACATGGAATAAGGGGTTTTCTTCCAGAACTTCAGAAATACTGAGTCCTCAAATAAATTTCGGAAAAAAAAACGTATATGATATAACATATGATATGCGGTAACTGTGGTTCTATTTAATGACGCAATACATTCTAAACTGTTTCTTATCAGTATTGTATGCTATCTTAATATGCATGTGTCCCCGCGGTAATAGACATTGCCATTGATTGTATTATGCGTTACGTGTTTAGTTTGCGTGTGTTTAAACAGAGCACACACGCGCGCCCGCATTCATTCATTATTTTTAACACTCACTCGCGGTAAAACAATGTTTTTCAAGATCAAATTCTCATCAATCCTAAAAGTTATGGGCATGTAGGCCTACACAATGTCTCTGTCAAGAAAATATGACAGCCGTACAGCCTTTGCTGTACGGTGTTTGCAGATGCATTGATTTAAAAGTACAACTTATTACCGCTGCATCAGCTGTTCTTTCCCAAATAATTTACCAAGAATGTGCGGCTAGGTAGATGGGAGAGGCAAAGTGTATGTGCGAGGTGCACAAGCAATCCGTGCATCGCATGCGCATGTATGCATGCGCCCTTAAAATAGCATCTGAATAACGCGCCACTGACTTTAAACCAGGTATTTCCTGGTCAGTAGCGCAATGGTATTCAGAAACGGCAAAATACCGTTTGCGCCAGAACACGCCTCCTCCTTCCGCCGAATCGCCCCTTGGGGCGCATGATCAATCCCTAATTTACCGGCGAGTGGCGGTGGTGGGAAAAGAACGCTCTGCGCCAGTTGTAAACTAGCAACGACACATGCGCCAGTGACTAAAGGTGCGGACACACCAAAAGCGTATCCCGCGTACCATGTACGCGGGATACGCTTTAACGCAGCTAAAATGTTGCTTGACCATTTTGTGTCAAAAATGGTCCTACATACGCAGCTAGGCGCCTGTGGCTGCGCTGGATTTAGGAGTCAGAGGAAGGAAACCCAAACGCTGCCGTGTCTGGGTGCATGATAGAGCTCGAATCGGGTTAGATTAAATAATCTCGGATATAAATAACAATAATCGGGTTAAATAACTTCACATGGTGTGTCTGGTGTGTTTCCAGCATTCATAGTGTTGATCGGCAGAGAAATAGTCCGCCAAGACGTTGAGGTTGCTTAGCAACCAGAGACTCTGTCCATGCAAGTGAACGGAGCGTTCACTCTTCGTCATAACTATCAAACCAAACATCCTTCACATTCACCGAGTGAACATTATGAAAGTAAAATGCACATTTCTCGCTAAAAATGTTTCCATAAACGCATTTAATGGCGTAACTATGTTACTATTTCCACCCAGAATAAAGAAAGATGTCGGCCGTATGCTTCTGTGCAAGGGTCACTACTCTCTGCCAGTGACGTCGGGTCAAGCTCCACGCTGATTGGCTATTGCGGCTAAGTATCACGCGTATGAGCGTAAAAAGTTAAATTTTTTGAACTCCTCGCGTACGCGCGTATATATACGCGCCTCATACGCCCCTAACGCGAGTAAAATGTTGCTTGGTACGCATGATACGCGTGTACGCACCTCATACGCGTGTAAACCAATGCTTCCCTATGGAAAAATTGCTGATTTTATACGCGTGGTACGCGGGTAACGCGTTTGGTGTGGCCGTACCTTAAGTCACTTGCAAGATAGGGCCCATAGTGTGTAACATAAAATGATATTTAATGTTAATCATTAGGCTTACCTTATCAGTCCTGTAATTGTGTATAGGCTGCAGCACAAATACCTGATATTAGAGCATCACGCATAACTTAATGCAGGGCAGTAAGACTGCATTCCAATGTCTGGTATTCAAAGATGATATAATGTAATGTAGAACTTTTGCTTTTCTTTGCTGCACTGTAGGTCATTAATGCATTATATAACATATATAACTGTATTAAAGGCCTATCTTTAATTCAAAACACGTAGGCATATTGAAGCTCAATCAAGACTTGCCCCTACTCTGACCACTTTTAAACAAGACTCAAGGCTTTTCTGTTTGCTTTAGCTTTCTGCTAAATCTTAAATACGTTGTACTTTCTACAATGCATTTCTTAATTTTGCTATTTAATCTATTATTTAATTTGATTGCATGCATTTTTTTAGAAATCGCCTTTAAAAACTTGAAAACTTGCCATATTTGATCTTCAGACCAAGCTGAACAAACGTGCCAAACAGCTTTTTCTAATTCCAAACCGTTTGGCCGTGGCAGCCAATCATACTTGACAGCAAAGCCGCCTAACAGGAAGTAAGCCTGTTCTCAGCAACTCTTTAACATAGCATAGTCAAACTTGCTTCACAGACTCATGACATCATTCTGGGGACAGTCAAACAATTTGGTGACCTTTCACCTCAGGGGGACGTCAAACAACAATGACTTTATTTAGCAATCCGCCCAATTACAATAAAAACTGCAATTCTTGCAGCGTACTCGCATAACACTGTAGTTCATTCCACCAGCTGTCGTTATTACCGTTTACGTCAGGGTAGCCGCGGGGTCTTAAAAGTTTAAAAAATGTCTTAAATTTCATGTTCCTAAATTAAGGCCTTAAAAAGTCTTAAATTGCGTTACCCAAGTCTTAATTTTTTAAAGATGGTCTTAAATTTCCTACTAGGATATGTTTTCGTAGTCAACCGGACTGTAACACAAGGGGAAAATAGGGGGCGTTTTGCGTATCGGGGTTTTGCATAACGTCAGAGAACGTCTCATTTATTGGAGTATGCGCGAACAATACTTTGGGTTTTCGCGCCGGCAATCTCAACAAACATAATCAGTCGAGAGGAGACGCCACATCATGGGGAAGCAGGGCTCCCAAGTCTCACGCATTCGGCGTGAGACACGCAATTCGACCCATGCACACGCTCACACGCCACACTTCGTATTTCTCACGCAGAGAAATTACCAGGATAGCACCCACCAACTTGCGCCACTGTTTAACAGTGGAACAGGTAGGAATCAAATGGGTTCCCCTTACGAAGGGTGACCAGACGTCCTCTTTTGCCCAGACATGCCCTCTTTTTGAGACACTTATAAAAATAAATGTGTCCGGGCGGAATTTCAAAATCGTCCGGGATTTTATTAAAGCCTCATACATGTTCACATTGAATTTGCGTTGCGTTCCTCTGGGTCGGTCACAAACTACTTAAGCTACGCCCTCCCCACCTCAGTTCTGTTCGCTTTGCATTGCTGGAAGTGAGTAGGGGGAGTGGTTAAGTAGAGCCTTCAGATTGGACGGTTTGACTTTAGAGTTACCGTCATGTTTTGTATATATTTTTTTGTTGCCATTATTGTTTTATAGGGACAAACATTAACAAATTTCTCCTACAGGGGATTGATAAAGTTCTATCTATTGAACAGAAAGAAACACTTGGTCATACTTTACACACTTTGGCCTACTGAATGCCACAGATATATTTTAAGCATTGGACTGAATGCCACATAAATATATAATTATGTTTTTGCACGTTTGCAACGTTTAAAAGTTCAGGGAAAAGTATAGCCTCTACTGGTGTTGCTTAGGCCAATATCCTTTTGAGGCAGTGTTGTTTCCGAATGCACCATCACTTTGTGTATTGTTTTTTTAATCTTTTATTATCATTTCTGGGTACATGGTCTTAAGAGACATCAGGCCTCTAGACTTTGAGTTAGGCCCTCAGTTTGGCTCTTTGATTGGTGAGTGCACACTTATCCTTTGGCACATTCATTAATGTATTGACATGAATGTTTCATATGTTCCAAAAAAACATGAATAACATATGCACGACCGCGTTTTACGACTGCTTAAAGGCACCCAGTGCAACTTTCGAGGCTTAAAAATAAACATTCAATTTCTAGTCTTTTTTACACGTAGTAAGTTTCAATAACTCCATACCATTACATACCGACATTTAAGCAGCAAAGATGAGACGTCGTTGTGTGGTGAGAACTGATACAAAATCGATAACAACAACAATGCCGCCATTTTCTTTATTTTTTGTAACCTACAATAAATAAAGCAGGCTTCCAGTCAATGGAAAAATGGCTTCTCCCCACCGGCGATTGTTGTTGTTTACGATTTTCTATCAGTTCTCACCACACAACGACGTCTCATCTTTGCTCCTTGAATGTCGATATGTAATGGTATGGAGTTATTGAAACTTACTACGTGTAAAAAAGACTAGAAATTGAATGTTTATTTTTCATTGAATGTTTACATAAAGTTGCACTGGGTGCCTTTAATGGGTGCGATGTAGGTCTTAATTTTCATTGAAGTGGTCTTAAAAAAGTCTTAAATTTGGGTTGATCAAACCTGGGGAAACCCTGTACGTCCGTCCGGCAGACTTAGCTTATCGAGTCCCATTATGCTTGACACCCACATTGCTGCATGCAGCTATATTTGGAAACGTTTTCTTCATAAAACGTGCCAGACAGATTTTGTATACATTTTATTCCTTAGTAATTAACTACATGGGTATGCCGTCTTTCAGAACCTTTCATTACCGGCACTAAAGAGAGAGTGCATCCTCATTGTACCCAGCACTTGTCAAAGTGCTGCATTCAGAAGTCAAAATTGACTTCTGAATGCATCTCTTTCCCCAGCCCATTTCAAACCAAACTGACGCCCATGGCCATAGTGTCACCAGACTCTTATTTTACTGGTTGCACAACAAATGCTACCATAGAGAGGAATGTAGGCCTACGTAGGCTACATGATACAAAGTAACTGGCTGCGGTCAAGGGCAGACCTGCGTGAGCTGTTATTTGGCAACAGCTCAGCCCAAGTCCAGTTGCGGAACTGATTGTGTTTGGGGAGCCATATAAATGGAAGTAAAGAAATCAGAATCTGTCGACAATTGGTAGCATTTTCCTCTTGTTGATTGGAGCGATATGATAGGCAATTTCTCACTCCTGCACGAACTTCAATGAAGTAGCACTCTGATCCAGAACATATCATCTTGCATCCCTCGCAATTTCACTTACATTTTTGTTTGTGTGTACACATCATAGGAACTGATGAATTTGCGGGGAGGTTGTGTCTAGAAAAATACCAGCAAGCCAATTGACTTGTAATTAGTCTGCATCGTGTCTGATTGTGAATCTCTCCGTCACCTCTCTTTTGTTCTCCTTCAGGCGCGCTGAGTACCGGAGGACACCAACGCATATTTACTCTAACGTACATTACCGTGGTGAAGTTAGTTTGATGTAGGGTATTCGACAGATATTCGGATATTCATTTCCTATGGTGAAATGTTTTTTGCTCAAAAGCTTCCAAGTTATAGGACCCAGACACCCCAGACCAATGCAGACCTGTCCTGCTATGTGGTACTAACGAGACACACCTCACTAAAAATTCCTATATTCCACCTCCTATCTGTCTTTGGTTTTAAGAATCCCATTCAGCACCAGGAAATGCTTAACGTCCAACCCGGTCTCACGAAAAGACGTGACACTGTCACGTTATTTAATCTATTGAAACGTGTTCAGGATCACGTATTTTCAAATTTTTCGTGTTTACAAGCACAAATTCCAAACCCATGTATTTCAATTGGAAGTATTTGTCGTGTCACCAGCACGACTTCCAAACTAAGGTTCTGTGCGGGAGCGTTCTCCCTAATGTCCCTTAAGGAGCTCCGTACAGTACATTTATTGTTAAAATTTGTGAACGATATGACAGCTTTAGGCCACCCGTTTCTACTTTCACCTTTGATTCTGAGAAATTGTGACAATTCACAGATATAGGCTATTAAATGCAGGTGCGCTGCTCAGGCAAACCGCGAAAGAAAAAAGGGTAGCTGCTTAATCTGATCTTTTTAGAATTGTATGTCTTGATGTTTTGATCTAACCATAGATCTATTGTCTTGTTTTTGGCTATGTGAATGGAAGTCCGCGTCGATGCCTCGCAAGTCCAGTGTCGCGAGCGAACGTGACATCTAGAAGTCATACCGTATAATAATGGGTTATCACTATCCTCGGGCCGGGCCTTTGATCGAGCGTTTTTACTTTTATTTTATCATTATCATAAATTAGCCTAATCTGAGGAGAAATCTATGCCATAAACAGAAATATTATGGGTCTTTATTACACGGGTCTTCTCAATGCCGTGGAACGCTCCGTTCACTTGCATGGGTCCGGGGATATCTCGGGATTGGTTTCTTTATTAATCGAATGGGAAATGCAATAGGCCTATTTTAGGACCGAATCACCGTTGAACTTGTTTCTAATAACATTTCTAGCGAGAAATATACTTTTTACTTGCATGATCTTTAGTCAGTGATTACGTATGATCTTTAGTTTTATAGTTATTAGGAAGATTTTAGGAAGATTTTATCGGCTCGCTCGCATGTTTCAATGACGTCAGGTTGCTAAGGACGCTGCTTTCGCTAAACTAGCACACACACACACACACACACACACACACACACACACACACACACACACACACACACACACACACACACACACACACACACACACACACACACACACACACACACACACACACACACACACACACACACAATGCATTTCGCTGCAGATATTCCCTCAATTATTATTACTTTCAAAACGTTGGCCAAGGTTGAATATCCTTTTTATTTGGGCTGCTTCTAGGACATTTTGGGTGGATTTGGGTGGATTTTGAACGGTATGTGGGCGGGACGTTTTTTGCAGGACCTGGCAACCCTGCGCTGTTGCCCGGGGTGCTGAAATGCTCCGGAACAGATCTGGATCCACTATGGCCAAAAGACTTGTATGCCCCCCCCCCCCCCCCCTTAAATAAATTCTATGGCAGAATAAAGAATAAATTCAAGCATTATCATTCAATTTGAACATGTGTTTTTACAGTATAGCGTGGTGGAGGGCTGACGTATGTTGCCCAACCCGGAAGTGAGCGTCGCCCTGGTTTCCCTTGACAAAAAGCCAACGGGTTTTTCCATTGGATTTTGGATTATTGCAGAAAAATTAGCATCTTTGAAGCACCTCCTCAAAAACTGAAAATAAATAAATAAATAAATAAAAAATATCTGTGCTCCAAAGAACGAAATGTAAACCAATGCATTCTGAATAATAATAATAATAATAATACATTTAATTTAGAGGCACCTTTCAAGACACCCAAGGTCACTTTACAGAGCATATAGTCATCATTCAAAACTATGTAAAACAGACTAGGAATAAAAGAAAAACAGAGGTTTAACATGAATAATAATAATAATTAATAACACTCAAAGACGCCTACAGTGAAGGGGGGACCTCACTAACCACCACCAATGAGTAGCACCCACTTGGGTGATGAATGGGAGTGTTTCTCCGATTTTTCCATGCTACACAGAACGAAATGTAAACCATGCAAATAAAGACTTCATGTTCATAATCATTTAAATATCATTAATCTCCTGAGTGTGTCAAGTGGTATTCTATTTTTTTCAACGGGGCTGCATCCAGTCACTTGACCGCCCCCTCTAATCCTTACATGGTTCAAAAAACCACGTGGCAAAGGAGCTGCCGTCCATTGTGTTGTTTTTGTCGTAAACTAGGGTCAGATGGTTAAAAAATAGACAGATATTCCAAGGTATCCTTAAAAGGCAGCTTGGATGTTTTTATTTTGTGCAGTTTAGACTTCTTCGATAACCTATTTTTGAAAGCAAAACACCAAGCTCATTGATTTAACGAGGCAGGGTTATTTGAAACAATTTATTGAATAAATATTTATGAGAGGTCATTCCTTCTCCTGAGTTTGCTTCCTATTTATGTCTAGTGTACACCCCTACTGTCAGCAAGCATCACCCCCCCCCCCCCCCCCTCCCCATATGGATTTGGAGAATTGCTGCCACGTCCCGGTGGTGGAGGTATCATATATATGAAAGAGGGCATTCAATTATACTACAATGATCAATTAGGAGGCCGAAGCCCTAAAGGAAGTGATGCAATAGGTGACTGAGTCGACAACATTTAAGTAAGCCTTGGGGTCTCTTATATATCAAAGGGGGTCTCAAAGGACGCATATACGCTTCAACCTGTGGCTTACAGGAAATGACTCAGCAAGTGCTCCATCTTGTTGCACCCACCCAGCGGCTCGCTTGCAAGATTTTGGCCTGAAGTTCTTCCCAGACCTACACCGTAGCCATCCAACCTGCATATCGGAGAATCAGGCCTCTCTTTAATAATGACAAAAAGTTATGAGAGGAATACACATAAACTTTTGTTGTCTCATAAGCGGCGTGGTGTCGGCTGCTTTTGACCTTTTGACCCCAGACTTCTGAGGGAATAGCTGAATCAATTCATTAGTCAATCAGAAGTATGTAAATATCTTCCCGGTGTCGTAAGAGGGCGAACAAGGTGTCCTTCAACATCTACGCTTCCAGGCAATTGCAATGGTGCCACACATGAGCATATTCGAACATGTTTAATGGTAGTAATTAGCTGTCGAAATTGGAGGCCTTAATCAATAATGAGCAGCTATTGATTTACGCGGGACGCGACGCAAAATAGTGCAGCGTGGGACAAAAAATGAAAGATCATTGCGGGGGCGGGCGGGATGATAGAGGTACATTAATAATAATAATAATAATACATTTAATTTAGAGGCGCATTTCAAGACACCCAAGGTCACCTTACAGAGCATATAGTCATCATTCAAAACTATGTAAAACAGACTAGGAATAAAAGGAAAACAGAGGTTAAACATGAATAATAATAATAATTAATAACACTCAAAGACGCCTAAAGTGAAGGGGGGACCTCACTAACCACCACCAATATGTAGAATGATACACTGCACTCGCGCAAATCAAATATGTAAAATATAAAAATTATCATGAAGCCCTCATCAATAAGCAAAACCTACTTTTCCAAAAACTTTTCCTTCATGGTCGAAGCAGCAGCTGATTCTTTTACCTTTCATTTTTCATTTAGACGTGCTGGTACTGACCTGCAGAGTTTTTATTTTTTTAATATGTGACAGTTTCGTGTTTCAGTTACTGAGGCCTATTTAATGTTTTGTATGGTTGAAAACATGCAGGCTTACCAATAAATATGTTACTAATACTGGTAGCCTAATGAATTATATGCACGCTCGTTTTTTCAAAGCCAATGGACAGGCCTTTCCTGAGACGGAAAGTAAACATCCATCCTTGCGGGCATTTGCGGGCGGGAGCGGGATATAATATCATAGATGCGGGCGGGAGCGGGACTAAAAATTACAGCTCTTTGTAGGAGCGGGTGGGAGCAGCAGCAGTGTACAAGGAGGGAGCGGAAGTGAATATTGTGACACGCGCAGACCTCTAAAAGAGAGCTGCTCCCCCTTCGCACAAAGCCGCTGCTGGTGAATGCTCGAAGCGTTTATGATCTAATCGCTTTAATGCCGTTCCATGTCACGTTGATTGTTTTTTTGCACAACGAACAAAAAACTTCTCGTCAATTCCCATCACAGGTTTCAGCCAGTCTTTAAATGTCGGGTCGTCAAGTCGTCAACCCATGTTTGCGAAAACTTGCATTTACCCATTCTCTCATATAGCTAGAAACTAGAAAATATGTTGCTGGTGTTACACCGAATTCTGCGACCCACTGCAAAGTGTGGCCCCAGGGGGCGCAGTTGCACATTTTCTGCAACATGCACGTGTGCATTATAACTTAAAACATAAATAAAACATAAGATCTCCGGTGGGTCTTTCTTTTCTTGATACTAACATTAATTCTAAACAGCATTTTACACAGTAGCCCAGACAAATGCATACCTGTCCTGCTATGTGGTAATAACAAGACACACCTCACTTTCAAGTCGTATTTTGCACCTCCTTTTTTTTTTCAAATATTTTAAGAATCCGATTCATTTCCTATGGAAAACGGCTTTTTGCCCAACGACTTCCGAGTAATGGGACCCAGACACCCAAGACCAATGCAGACCTGTCCTGCTATGTGGTACTTACAAGCCACACCTCACAAAAAAATCATATTTTGCACCTCCCTTATTTTTCAAATATTTTAAGAATCCCATTCATTTCCTATGGAAAATACTTTTTGCCAAATAGCTTCCGAGTTAAGGGACCCACACATCCTAGACCAATGCAGACCTGTCCTGCTATGTGGTACTAATGAGACCACCTCACTAAAAATTCAAATTTTGCACCTCTTTTATTTTTGCACCTATTTTATTTCATTTTTTTAAGAATCCCATTAATTTCCTATGGAAAATGGCTTTTTGCTCAATAGCTTCCGAGCAATGGGACCTAGACACCCCAGACCAATGCATACCTGTCCTGCTATGTGGTAATAACAAGACACACCTCACTTTCAAGTCGTATTTTGCACCTCCTTTTTTTTTTCAAATATTTTAAGAATCCGATTCATTTCCTATGGAAAACGGCATTTTGCCCAATACCTTCCAAGTAATGGGACCCACACACCCCAGACCAATGCAGACCTGTCCTGCTATGTGGTATTAAAAAGACACACCTCGCTAAAAATTCATATTTTGCACCTCCCTTATTTTTCAAATATTTTAAGAATCCCATTCATTTCCTATGGAAAATACTTTTTGCCAAATAGCTTCCGAGTTATGGGACCCACACATCCTAGACCAATGCAGACCTGTCCTGCTATGTGGTACTAATGAGACCACCTCACTAAAAATTCAAATTTTGCACCTCTTTTATTTTTGCACCTATTTTATTTCATTTTTTTAAGAATCGCATTCATTTCCTATGGAAAATTGCTTTTTGCTCAATAGCTTCCGAGCAATGGGACCTAGACACCCCAGACCAATGCATACCTGTCCTGCTATGTGGTAATAACAAGACACACCTCACTTTCAAGTCGTATTTTGCACCTCCTTTTTTTTTTCAAATATTTTAAGAATCCGATTCATTTCCTATGGAAAACGGCATTTTGCCCAATACCTTCCAAGTAATGGGACCCACACACCCCAGACCAATGCAGACCTGTCCTGCTATGTGGTATTAAAAAGACACACCTCGCTAAAAATTCATATTTTGCACCTCCCTTTTTTTTCAAATATTTTAAGAATCCCCTTCATTTCCTATGGAAAAAGGTTTTTTGCTCAATAGCTTAAGAGTTATGGGACCCATACACCCTAGACAAACTTGTCCTGCTATGTCGTACTAACGAGATAGAACTCATTAAAAATGCATATTTTGCACCTCCTATTTTATTTCCATATTTTAAGAATCACATTCATTTCCTATTGAAAACGGCTTTTTGCTCAATAGCTTCAGATTAATGGGACCCACAAACCCTAGATCAATGCAGATCTGTCCTTTTATGTGTTACTAACGAGAAACACCTCACTAAAAACTCATATTTTGCACCTCCTATTTCATTTAATATTTTTAAGAATCCCATTAATTTCCTATGAAAAATGGCTATTTGCTCAACAGCTTCAGAGTAATGGGACCTAGACACCCAAGACCAATGCATACCTGTCCTGCTATGTGGTCATAACAAGACACACCTAAGTCATATTTTGCACCTCCCTTTTGCTCATTGCACAGTCTGGAGTGTTCTGTCGGAGTCCAGTGATCCCTTTTAATGGCAGCTAACCACTTATGTCTCCTTTCTGTGTTTTTGGGAATGTTATAAAACGTATGTCCCGTTTTTTTTGACTTACTGTTATCACAGCCCACGGCACAGCAGATAGAAGGCATTTTTACCGTTTACTTTCGGTCACTGGGCGGTCCTAAAGATGGCGCCGGCTTTACGCTGTGACGTCACATGATACCCATGTATAGGTGAGAGAAAACAAAGGTGAGGCATGAGAATTCCACAAGAGAGAACACTAGAGAGTTTGCACTGGAGCCAGGAACTAGTAACTACCACGGGAACACGAAGTACGATCTGGCGATGACTGCAGGGAAACCAGGTGTATTTGAAGGGGAGTTGATGAGTTGATGCAGGCCAGGTTTGAGCAGTTGAGGGGCAGGCAAGGCACAGAGACAGACAGGGGGTGTGGCCAACACAGGGGCAGAATACACAGCACCACAACAGTGGCCATGACAGGGGTAGTATTATTCAGAAGATTTTCAGGGTACAAATGTCAGGATATGTTGTTCACACATACTGCGCATCAGGAGAATATCAGGACTTACAAGTGTGTCTGAAAGCAGCTAGTGTGTGAGCATTTGATTTCATTATAAAATTAGTCAATTTATGGGAACAGGGGTAATTGTTCAATGGAAAGTGCAGTATGCTATGCATGCAAATCAAGCTGAAATGTGCATTGACGTTTTAAAATGCAAGACAATTACTATTGGTTAGTTGAAAATAATAATCATTATTGAGATTAAACATCTCTTCCAGTGTCCTGGCGTAGCATAGCATACACACAAAACATAAGAAAAATAAAACGACTAAAACAGTCCGCAGGGGGGAGGGGGGGATATCAATATAGCAAGACATTTGGGGAGGCTCAAGGAGAAGAGTAATATTAAGTTTGAGCAAAAAAGTGAAGTCTTGTGGTGGACTCTATAGACATAATACAATCTATAGACAGAACGTGTTACCTAGGAGGGTTTGTCGATGGCAAAGCCGTTATGTTTAAAAAGATAATGTCTTACCTGGGCGAGTGTGTCGCTGCGCTGTGGGCGTGTGTGTTCTTACCTGGGTGCGTGTGTTGATGGCGGAGCAGTTATGTTTCAAAACATAACGTCTTTCCTGGGTGAGGGTCGCTGCGGTTTGTGCGCGTGCGTGTGTGTTCTTACCTGCGCGTGGTTCGATAGCAGAGCCGTTGGGCCGGTTGCTCTGTCAGTTAGCATTGCTGCGCTTTAAACCCGTACTCCTTAAAACTGAGGTTTTGGAGTATAACACGCAGCTGCGTACAAGGTTGAACGTGATTGCTGTGTAACGACTCGTACAGGATCAGCTGATTCCCAGCTGACTCGGTTTAAACTGATTTCTAGTACCCAGCAGATGCAGTCTTAACTTAATGGTGGATGCATTTTGTGCTATAATTAACAACAACAAAATAATGGGAATGTAAAGTGAACTTTCATATAATAAAACTATAATAAATAAAAACGCTAATAATGTTGACATATATTATGAAATAGTCTAGGCTACTTTTTGTGGAAATCTGAGTGTGGAATCTGCCCTCACCTACGTCAATCAATTACTTGTCATTGTTTTCTCTTGGTGTGTGTATGGAAACGTGATTACTTAATTAATTGAAGATGAACTAATAGGCCTATGTGAGAGTAATTAGGGTAATGTCACGCCTTTCAATTCTCGGAGAAGGAGAGTTAGGATCATGTCGATGAACATGCCGCGGATAGAGAACTACAACAAGGAGCAAAAATTATATTAGCTGCACTTCATTCGAGGTGTTGTGGACACGGTGGAAAATCCAAGGAAAGACACCACCACCACGCTCCAAATAAAGGTTGTTTGGGATAATCTGCATATAGCCAACATAATAGTCGCCTGTGCAGTCCTCCACAACTTGGCAATCGACTGGGATGAACCCCGTTTCCCTCAGCCAACAGGCCTTGAATGCTTAACTAAAATGCCATTTTAGTTAAGCATTGACCTTTTTATGTTTCGTTGAATAGTACGATCCTCTGTGCGTTCATTTATCTTTTTACATACAAATAATCTGTTCTTTGTAGTTTTAGTTAACTCCTATATTGTAGCCTGTGTTGTACTGAAGGCCTATGGTGTAATAAGTGTAAATGTATCATACCTATTAATAATAATACATACAACTAATTCTGTGTGTGTGTGTGTTGGTTATGATGGAGCCTTGTTTCATCCTGCAAACTGGTTTAGTCTCTTCTATAACCACGTCAGTTTCGAGATTAGACTAACACGCACAAAATACGCCCTCTAGTTTCTGATGTGTTACGTATTTTAAGGGTCTTTGTTCTTCCTCTTCAGGCCTTTGCAACCCAAGCAGTGATGGATGCCCGGCATTCATGGTTTTAACCGGTGCACAAGGCGGGAGTTAGCTCAACTGCTGTAGTTCAATTACAATAACATTTGTTTCATCCGATAACTTCTGAATTTTTCTTTTAGGTTCAGTTTTTGTTTTGTTTATAGAATATCACCATATATTTGATACCCAGATGTGCATAATTGTTGTAGGTTTGGATGACTCTTTGTTCTGCCTAGTTTAGACGGTTTTGATTGACCTAGCTCAAGATTCACCGGGTGTCAGACGTAGGATTGTGGCACTTCCTGGGAGCCTCCTCCAAGCCACACGTTAATCGACTAATCGTTCCTGCAGTGTTCTGAGGTGGTAACGATGGGGCTCATGGGGAGGCCCCGGGAGAGTTGTCATTCGCGGGCTCACACGGGGAGAATCGGGTAGGTCGGTAAGTCAGAAGGTTGAATTAATGTATCGATTTGATGTTGACCAACAAAAAACTAGATAATTATAATAATAAATACTGTTCATGTAATGGTATAGTTGGGTCTGGGACCTGCGTAGCTAAAAAAACTGTTTTGGAAATAGTAATGAACGTGTCCGGGACATGTGTAGCTATAAAATAAGTAAAGATAAAACTGAGTTTTACTTTACTTCACTTTGCTAAGACATATTCACGTTTGATGTGGTATGCAGAAAGTGGCGCAATAGGATGTTGTGCAGAGAATAAGGCGTATTCACGTTTGATGTGGTATGCGATGTACATAGGAGTGAATCAAAGTGTGGACAACATCAAATGCGAGCAATAGGTAGAATAAATGAAGATTAGGTCATCCAATATACATAGTTAGTGTAGGACAATCGGGTAGTATGATGAAGGTAACTGTTATTATGAGATACGGTTAACACAGAAGTGATATTGAACATGCACATTTTAACATTGTTATTTCCCTCTTACATCTTTCAATGCGCAAGGAGGGATGTAGTGTGAAATTAAATCAAAGTAGATACTGTAAAACAATTAAAATTAGAATTCATGGAAATATGTTTTTGAACAACTAACTGCTGTACATGAGTTTGTATTTCTGCAATAGAAACAAAAGTTCCAGAAACAGATGCAGACACACCCGGAGCCTACAAACTACCACCGCCGAGCAAGGACTAACAGTCACATGAGGAGATCAAATAACAGCAGGATTTGAATCGCTCCGGATGGGTTGGTGGCCAGGGCGCTGGTATGATTACAATCCCTCAGGTTAGAATTGGCAGAGAACTCCGGCATTAATGACCCTTTCACAGGATGGATGGAGAATATGTTTGGGAGGTGGAAAGGCAGAATCCAGTAAGTGCCCGTCGCGGGAATAAATGCAGAGACCGTGTTAATTGTCACCGGCTGCCGTTGTATTCCCTGCGCACGAGGGCTACTGCATCTGCTGATCACCACAGCAGTGGACGCTACAGAAGTGCCAAGTGCCATTCAGGCTTACATTACCTGAGGGGCCCGACCCTATCCAGCTGTAATATCTAGAATAGTCACACCTATACTATTCTAGTAGAATCAACTGTATTTAAGATAATCAATATCCCGGATTTACTTGAATAACACATTTTAAAACAACCATACCAGACTATGTTTGTTGCTTGGTTGCGAGTGCAACCCGTTATTTCTGAATCGCTGCATTGATAATGGTACTGTTGATCTTCCTTGAGACGGTTGTTTTACAGGCCACCTGTTACTGACACGACGACGACGGAGAACCTGTTTGAAGGCTCCCATGATGTAGGAGTAACCTCTCTGAGTTGAGCCCTTGACAAGGAGGGACGAGTCTTGGGTTCATGAATTACAGGCCCGACGGCGACAGAAGAAACAATGGCTACGATAATAACAACGCCCAAAACAACCCACATGCAACAGCGAACCAATGCACGAAGATCACCTGAACCACCCGAATCCATGCTAGGCTATCAATAATCTTGAATTTTTTAAATTGTATTATGACTACCAATTTTTACTTTACTTTTGCACATGATGAAAATTGTATGACCTTGTAGCACATGACCAAAAGTATTAGCTCAGGATTTCTATGAATGGTTTTGTTTGTGTGCTGTTTGGCCATGTGATTGTATGATAACAAGATTTATGTTCATTGTTGTATTGTTAAATAATGACCTGTATTCCCAATGAGACCCACAAGGTGAATGCCGTTACAGTGTTATGGTAATCCGTGATGGTTTTTGCTCGGTAAAAACCGAGTTTTCCCACTCGGTTGGTGGTGTTGATGAATTATCCTACTTTGACTATGTTTTCGGTGTGGTAAATGGTGTTTATGATTTAAAATATTATTGTATGGTCATCTAAGATGACCAAGGAGGGATTGTTACGTATTTTAAGAATCTAAGCTACCCACACATAGACCCAATGAATTAGGACCAAACATATAAGCCGTAAATACTATACATAGCCACAAGGGGAGCAAGACCTTATTGGAGGCTGCTCCAGCCACAGATTGCAGCGCTTTTATATATACGAAGAAGCCGAAGCCAGTACGGCACCCCGGCCACGCCCACTAGGCCACGCCCACTTGACGGTCTTTACCTGAGGACAAGGGGTGGAGATGGCCAGAGATCAATAGGTAGACGACAGAGAGCACCCGGGCCTTAGCCCGGGGGGCTTGAAGTAGATCACGGTATTTTCCTCTCACACGTGTTAGATTCAATTCCCTCCGTATAGCTTCACTTACCATGCCGAAACATGCCGACGACTTTATAATAAATGAAGTGAGTTTAAAGCAACCCGGGATTGGACAACTTTCTTCGAGAATATGCAATAGATGTCAATTTCTCTGAAGACACAGCAATTGAGATCAAGGTAAAACATAGCTGCAGCTTAAACCACAAGTACATTATGACACACCAATGGAGCTGAAGACGTCACGTGACTTCTTGAGTTTAAAACCGTGTTAAACTCTAAAAAGTGGCTAAGCTAGCGACAGAGCAATTGCCCCGTTTAAAAACATGTCTTAGCTCTGCGAGTGTGTCGCTGCCTTTGTCTTGATGTATGGTGTGTGCGTGTGTTTGCGCTTCCGTGTATGTGGTGCTGCATTTGTCTTTACGTGCGGTGTGTGCGCATTTGTGTGGGTTTGTGTGTGTGTGTGTGTTTGACGTGTGTGTTTCCATGTATGTTCGTGCGCATGTACATGTGTGCGCGGTGTGTGTATGCGGTGTGTATGTGTGTGCTTGCGGTGTGTGTATGCGTTCACACGTGCCGTGTGTGTTTGTGAGCTGCAGGCTGCTTGGCACATGAGTATTTATAGTATTCAGCCTTATGTCTGTATATTTACTTATGTTTGCTTAGTGTCTATATTGTATACGTCTACCCGTCTGAGAGAGTGAACACCTACCGATGTCAAATTCCCTGTATGTGAGCATACTTGGCCATTAAAGGGTAATTCCTAGGGATGGGCAAAATGAGTTCTTTCAGTTCAGTTCACTATAACGATTAGTTTATTTGATTCGTTCGTTACGTCCAAGGCCGCCTTAATGCACGGGCTTGCACGGGCTTGCCTGGGCTGAAGCCCCAGGGCCTACGCCGATCGGGGGGCCTATCATGAGCTGCAGTTTTTTTTTTTTTTTATACTGGCCCATGATAGGCCGATCGGCGAAGCCCTAAGACAATGTGATTTTTTGTTTGGGGCTTACAAAGATCAGAGGCCTATCATCAGCCAAGAAAAAAAAGGGCCAGTGGCCCCTTGACACCACAGCCACAGTCGTCTCCCCCCCCCTCCGTCAGGATTTCTCGTCCAACACCCCCCCCCCCCCCACCCCTCCCGTCAACAACGGCAAAATGTCGGAAAAAAGTTACACATCTTTATTGTAAGAACCCCTCTCAGGGGGCCTTAGAAACCTCTCAGCCCCAGGGCCCAATGGCAGGTTAAGGCAGGCCTGGTTACGTCAGATTACGTCATTTGGTGTCTGCCCCCCCCCCCGGGAGACGGCCGTGAGCATTATTGAAACCACTTCTAGGCTCTAGTCCCCGTGAAAATCGAGCATACTTGGCCATTAAAGGGGACTTATTATACCACCAGGTGTGAGTGTGATTAGCCTTACAAGCCGTTTCGAAAATCGGCCTAATATGACATCACTAGTGGGTGTGTCCACCTAGATCTGTGCTGGATAGATGAGCAATGTTTACTTCAGTCCACTGGGTAGGCTGGTAGATTGATCTATCCAGCACAGATCTAGGTGGACACACCCACTAGTGATGTCATATTAGGCCGATTTTCGAAACGGCTTGTAAGGCTAATCACACTCACACCTGGTGGTATAATAAGTCCCCTTTAAAGGGTAATTCCTAGGGATGGGCAAAATTATTCTTTTCCGGGAACTAGTTCTTTCAGTTCAGTTCACTATAACAATTTGTTTATTTGATTCGTTCGTTACGTCAGATTACGTCATTTGGTGTCTTTATTTTACTTTACATTTAATTCTTCATTGTTCAGGCATTACAGAACTTTCATGGTCGTAAATAAAATATACGAACTGCAGCTTAGTTTCTTTGTTTGTTCTTAAATTGACGTAGAATGGAGCAAAGACTCCTGGGATTGGGAAATGCGTTTATCCAATAAACAGATGGAGGTCAAGTCTATTTTCGAAAAAATGAAGGGGGATATGAGGCCCCACGTCGAATGGTATGACCCAAGATACGTCAGACAGAGTAAGCGTGCATATTCGACGGTAATGCCTTGTCATTTGTTTACCCAGGTGCCATTGCAACACCACTGCTACCTCTCATTGGCTGAATCTTTGAGAACGTTGTAGACTCAATCAATATAAGTCGCGGGGAGACAAAGCTCTGTTCGTTTGTATATT
Organism: Gadus macrocephalus; assembly: GCF_031168955.1. Taxonomy (NCBI): domain Eukaryota; kingdom Metazoa; phylum Chordata; class Actinopteri; order Gadiformes; family Gadidae; genus Gadus; species Gadus macrocephalus. The sequence goes on from NC_082384.1 coordinate 10,961,056, forward strand.
TTATTTACGTGACCATATTTTTGGATTATGTTTAAAAAAAAAAGAATCAAAGAACCAGTTCTTCTTGTTTTGGGGAACCAGTTCTTGTCGTTCACGTTCGGGATTCGTTCGTTGTAACAAATCGGTCGCGACCGACTCATCCCTACTAATTCCCATGTAAAATGGATTTGGGATATGTTTTGTATGATAACGAGTTGAAATGTTCGTTTTGGAACACAAAAAACGCATTCTTCAGTGGGCTGTTTTTGGCCAATTCTATCAAAACGCTATAAACTTGGAACGATGGGGGCACTGGTTATGGTAAAAACGAAATCGCTATATTAAACCACTTAAAAGGCTAAAAGTAGCCCGACAATTCTTTGGTAGTATAATCATATAAAACGAGGCATTGAGAACTTCGTAAGCGTACACACTAAGGCTGGGGGTAAACGATTATTTATCAAACGATTAATCGGGCGATTATTTTATCGATTAGTCGACTAATCTAATGACCAATTGGACGTTTTTTGTTTTTTTTCTGTTGCTCGATTAATAAAAACCATAATGTATCTCAAATAAATACCAAAAAATTCTTAATAATATACTTTATTTAATACGGAACCCGTAAAGGGACATGAAAAAAATGTGTGCGCATACTCTCTTGCGCTCCGCCTCCAACTACGAGATGGTTAGTTACATCTTTCCTGCTGTCGGCTCCCAGACCGAGGAGCACAGGTGATACGTTCCCTCCAGGTCCGATGCGCTCTCGGGGGCATGACCCTTCACTTTGACCGACAGTGAGTCTGCTTATAGGTCGGAATATGATGGAATGAAGCGGCCACCGATTCTTGGCAGGCTGGGTATTTTATTCTTACACACAACCGAACTCGTTCATGACTTCACTAGACTGACACGCACGCTATCGCTCGCTCTCCTCGCTCGTCCACCTACTCGCTGACGACACACACACACACACACACACACTGCCAGTGATATGCGCACGATGTTTCCCCATGCTCATGAGATACTTTCTCGTGCGCACGAGATACTTTCTCGTGCGCACGAGATACTTTCTCATGCGCACGAGATACTTTCTCGTTTGAGATGCTCCAACATTGCTGTCGTGCTCTTGTGATATGCCAACTCCATTTGGCAAAGAGTGCAAATCACAACACCTTTCCGTTTAGGACTTAACTTGAAGTATTTCCATACCTTTGATGATTTTGTGCACGGACATTTTCCTTTATTGTGACTTTCGTCCATTTCTCCGTCGACAGAGAAATTTGACGTCAACGAATTTTTAACGTCGACGCGTCAACGTCATCGACGCATCGCTACAGCTCTAGTACACACACAGAGAAATAGGGGTATCATTTCTGTACCCAAAGGTACATTTTTCAGAAAAGTACCCTGTAAGGTACGGAAATGGTCCTTAAGGTGACGACTGTGGACCTTTGTTTGAATATTAAGGTACAAAAGCATTGCTGACATCAATGGGTACAAAACTGAACCCATTGATGACACGCAGTTGGATTCCGCGCCTTTGAATGTTACTCATCCAATCAAATTACTCGGTCAAAACCAACTGTCATTTGGATTAGGAGCTTGATGCTGTAGGATGTCGGCCAGTAGTTTATTGACCCTATCAACGGAGGAACTAATACAAAAATGTTTGGAAGCAGGAATTAAGATAAGTGAAGACGAGGTAACAAAATTCAGGGGTAAGTACATAGGTTTAACATTTTTGTCCATTGTTAGTGAGCTAACTTTAGCGGCAAATGAGCGACGTTCGGTGTTGGCTCACTAACATGGAGGGAAGCCGAATGTTGCTAATTTGCCGCCCACATTTAAATGAGTCAAAGCCGGTTGTAAATCGTCAATAATTCATTTTTTAAATGTTAGCTAGCTACATCAAGCACATTTAGTCACACTCTGCATTTGAAATGGGTTGTGTCGGTTGTGTATGGATTTCTTTATGTATTGGCGCCATTATTGGCGCTCCCTCATGGAGCCTCTGCCAACTTGGGTAGTGCAACCTATTGCAACGGGGCCTGCCCGTAATTCCGACACCTCATTGTTCCGACGTCTCAATGGTCAGAAATATTTCCCATTAGATCGACATGCCACTATGCCGACGGTTCAATGTTATGAAAACGGAACCCATTGGTCCGAAGGGCAACAGGTGGCGTTGTTCCTGCCAAAACCGCAAACCGTACGGTTTCCGTGCGGTTTAGCACTTTTACCGCGCCATTCTAGGGCCAGTTAGTGACCTTCTTGGCTTTCATAGAATCCACACACGGTTGGCCGGCATCAAATAAAGATTTTGCGGAGAAAAAAAGATCGTCCTGGCGGCCTTAAACTGACTCAAAAGCGCCACCTGCTGTTGTGTAGTGTGAATCACAGGACATTTATTTGTCACGTGACTTTTGGCACTAATTTTCCGCCTTGCTGATCCGTGCGCAAATGCATTCCGATCCGTGCGCAAATGCATTCCATACTACAATTTAGAGCTCCAGCCTCTGCCTCAGCCAGATCCAAGGTAAGTGCATCACTATTAACTTTTTCATCACTTTTTTTATTGTGCCTTTCTGCAATGATGTAATCTTGTACTTCTTGTACTGCAGCAGTGAACTAGCTCGCAACAGAATTCCACTGGGGATTTGCATTCCGACATTCCCAAGAGATGTCCAATCGAAGCTTGATGCCAGGGAACCATGTGTGCCAAAACTACGGAATAAGATCATCCGAGTCCTTTATGAAATGCTTGCGGAATATAACCTGTAAGTACTTGCTACCACTTCTGCTAATACAACTTAACTACTTGCTGCCTTCATTGATTGTGAATTGACCTTAAGACAAAACTAAGGGATTGATTTAGAGTTTGTTCAATCAGGTTGCCAAGGCACTGGTTCTGAAATATCCTTTGTTGAGAGATGTGGAGGGGAATGGCTACGTATTGTTTTTAATAAATATTTAATATTTGTTTGTAAAAAAGTATTGTTACTTATTCCTTACTTGCTGCAATATAACAGTCAAATGTCTTACATTTTCACTAGCACACCTGGCACATGTCCCTCAAACGTAAATTTAAGGCTGAACGTGCACCTCTTGTAAGCGACTGTGAAGTAAGGAAGGTGAAGGAGAAGTTTGGCAACAAAAAACATTTGAAATCCACCAGGGCATCTGCTAGTTCAGCGCTGATGCCCCGCGGTCGGACGTCAGCAAGTCTTACTTCTGTAAGTCCATTTCCGTATGCATAATCTATTATGTTTTATTAACATTTGTGTTATTAAGTGTTATTAACATTTAAATCATATTGCATATACTCGATTCACATCGTTCAGTAAACCACTTACTACACTTGGAACATAAGCGGTGTGCAGCAACACATAATGGCGAGCCATAAGGATACTCTCACATTACATTCAATGGATAATTTTTTGTCAAAACCCTATTAGTGTTAGTGATGGTTGAATCTGAGTCAATCGGATTCAAAGAACCGAATCCTTACATTCACCCATGAGTCACGAGTCCGTGGTCTAAATTAACCCGAATCTTTCGGTTCTGGCTGCTACGGACGACATTATTAAAACAATGCACGAATGTCATCAAACTGTAGGTCTATAACAACATTAACACATCCGTTTTTCATCTGCATAGTAACTTAGATTAAGCATACGGACCCGGAGCTGCCAGCTGCGTGGTTGAATAAGAACTTCCTGTAGACAGAGCTGTACACAGAGCGAATTCATGTGATTGTATCCACGAGATTGTATTCTAAAATGAAAGTGGCTTATTAAAAATAAAGTTGTTTGCTGACTATGTGAACTCTCAGAATATTTCTGTGTTTGACGAGCTTCGAAGAGAAAAAAAATTAATCCATACGTTTTTTTCCTAATTCAGATAGCAGTCACGTTGGCGACATCTCCGATGTTTGCAATGCATCCTTTTTAATATTCAAATATGTTCCATAATGTTCGGCCTGCGCTGAGAAAGTCCTTCTTGCGTATTTCCCCTGGATATCCTCAAAACTGCATTACAGTGGTTTGCTGTGAGCGTGCGCATTAGGCACTAGGGAGTGGGCTGCTGGGCTCATTCAGCGACAAAATTTCAACTGATTCAGATTCAAAGGACTCTAAAGATTCAGATCTTTTTAGTGATTCACTCAAAGGACTATGAATCTTCTAAGTGAATCGAAATTCCCATCACTAATTAGTGTGCAATGAGTGCACTGACTTTTAGCATCTATCTGTCCTCTTGCCAAAGGAAATTGGTGTTGGCGAGGACTCAAGCACAATTGAGGCTCATGTGAATGTCCTTAAAAATGAATACCTGAAGACCCAACCTGACATGTCTACTGTCAATGACCTGATGGTCCGAACATTTCCGTGGAGAAGACGGGAAATTATGGACGGGATGACGGTAGAGGATGTTCTAATTAAATATCCACACCTGAGGACGCCTGCTGGAGTGAGTGGAAACGCCTAACTGTTATAGTGGAGCTTTATCAATCTATATGTAATTATTTGGGATATTGTGAAATTGAAGGCATGTCAAACTGCTGTCACTGAAAATAAGTGAAATCAAACTGTCTAAAAGTTAAGGTAATATAGTCTGTAAAGGCTTAAGTATTGAGGCTTAACAGCATTTTACTGTACATGTGTGTTCTACAGCTTTTCAACGAGGTTGACCGGATTCATCGATCACAAAAAGGATTTAGTGATCGCTTCAGGGGGGGGGTTCGCCAGTGTACTGAAAAATGTACTTCAACTTGCTAAGGGAAAATCTCCCATAGCAAAACAGTACAACGAAGCAAGACAGGATGCCCTTGCTGAAGATCTACCAGGTAGTCATGGTCACCTCACGTATTAACCTGATGACATCAGATCTCTGTAATAACCACATTGTGCATTTGAAAATATATGTGATCGTGAAACTAGTATATTTTTATGCATTGCAGGAATTGACTTCAGGGCCGGACTGATCCTGTTGCCAGTAATCTTAAAAGAAAAGGTGGAACACTTCATCACAATGGGAGAGGTAAGCATCTTGATTGTCCAACAATACTGACTGCTAGTAGACCTCACATAAATATATGCACAGAAAATAATTGCTTTAACTTTTTCATTTTCATGCATTCCTTTTTTGTAAACTTGTTTTTATCAGTGTGTCCAAGAGCATGAAATGCATCGTATAATGTGAACTTCGCTTGCATATTGCTTTTGCAGTATTCTGTCGAGGACAACAAATTATCTTTTGGTTTATTTCTTTTTTTTCTTTGTTTTCCAAGATAAATGTACTGAAAAAAAAAACAAGTCTTCAGCTTGGTTGCTGCAAATCATAAAAAAATCTTATTTCAAGAATGATCACCAGCAAGTGCTTATACATTATAGGACTCTAATGTAACATTGACAAATCTGATTTGATAGGAATAAAAGTGCCAATGAGATCACAAATTAACTGATTGGTTGCAAATTGGTAATCTCTCACTTTTGCATGTTTTCCTTTCATGTACCCTATCCAACCATAAGATTGTTGGATAATGACTGGAAAATGGCGATTGAAGGAAGAGCGTTGAACGTGGTGAAAGTCGACGGAGTAGACGTGTGCCAGTGCACAGGCATTGAAGATGGTTTCCTCACAGCCTTCAGTATGCATTTTGTTTTTAACATTGCATACCCACTGCACCTGAAAAATACTCTGACCTTCCTTCAGAGGCACATCGTCAGTATTGTGGAAGAGGGCGAGAAGCCACTGCCAGTGACTGTACTACGCGTGATTAACCTTCTGTGCTAAACCATCATGCCTCCGATTCACCAGTGCCCTAAGTGTCCTCGAAGGACATTTACTCTGTTCAAGTTAATGTCACCTGTGGTGTAGGTGATTGCCGGTCAACTTTTACCAGATTTGATTATTTTAGAAAACATGTGTACAGAAAGCACAGATGCTTTGGATTTAGACGTTCTGTACGTCCCAGTGAAGAGTCCACAGTGCAGCAGCAAAGTTCAGAGACTGATCCAAGTGCTTCAGATCCCGAAACAGTTAAGCCCGATTTAGATAAACTATTGGAGGATTTCAGGGATAATCTGTTTGGATTCATTCTTAAATCCAGAGAGGTAAACCTTCTACATATGTCAGTCCAACAAGACATCACTAATGATGTCAAATTTCTCTTTTGCTTTTTCAAAGAAAACTATGATTTGTTTATTTCTCACCATCTTAAAAACACAGGTTTTGATATTTCAAAGTGCCCTGAACTTCAGCAAGTTTTGCACTCATCTGATTTCTTTGATAAAGCTTATGATGTTGTTCGTTCTCCACACATGATAAAAGAACACTGCAAGGCCAAGATGGACTATACAGAACCTGTACACTACACACTGAGAGGCTCTTCAGGAAATACAATTGGAAGCTATTCCTATGTTCCCATCTCTGAAGTTTTAAGGAAATACTGTTCTCATGAAGATGTCTGGAATCAAATATTATCTGAAAATAATGACAGAGATGAACAACTTCTGTCAGACTATAGAGATGGTTTTTATTTTAAAGAACATTTGATTTTCAGAAAACATCCAGGTGCTTTAAGGCTTCATCTGTATGAGGACGAATTTGAGATAGTAAACCCTTTAGGCTCCAAGAGAACTAAATATAAGTTATGTGCATTTTACTACACTATTGGAAATCTGAGTGGAAAGTATAGATCTCAACTTAAGCACATTCACCTAGCTCTGCTGGCTCATTATTCACATGTGAAACAATTTGGTATGGACATCATATTAAAACCCAGATGACAGTTAGATGACCTAAAACAGCTTTCAACTGAAGGCTTCATTGTAAGCGTCGGTGGAAAGGAGCACAAAGTTTATGCTGCTTTAGCAACTTTTTCAGCTGACAATCTGTCAGCACATATGATTGGTGGCTTCCGCATGTGTTTTAACTCAGGTCGAATTTGTATGGCAGCTCATTCAGAAATTAATCACAAATTCCAGGAAGATAGTTTTATTCTGAGAACAACTGAAGTCCACAAATATCATCTCCAGTGTGTCCAGCATAACAAGGAAGATACTGCTTTGTACGGTGTACATGGCCCTAGTTCATTTGATGCACTAAGGCCCAATCCCGTTTCTTTGCTCACTGTCTCAACCCTACATCTCAACCCTAACCCTCATTGCTCATGCTCATTGCTACCCCTCATTGCTACCCCTAACCGATCCCCTACCAAATGGGACAACCCTACCCTGTGATGTCATCATGGCCTCCCCGTGCCCCCTAGCAGATAACCAGACCCCTGGTAATGTTACAAGAGACAGACTGGCTGCCATTGTCTCGGACAACGAGCAAGACCCATTGTAAAGATGTTTAACCTGAAATGGTATTTATATTTTGTAATTGGCATGTTTAAATAAAGTGTTATAAAAAAAATAATACTATTTGTCCCTCGTAATATACCTTTATTTTGAATGTCACTTAGCTACATGTTAAAGGTGGTATGAGGGTGCACTCACACTAGGCCATCTGGCCGTGGCCGTTGGCCGTTTTTTACACCTAACCGTGCTCAAATGGCCCCATTGTTCTCTGGCCTGCACTCACACTAGGCCATCTGGCCGTGGCCGTTGGCCGTCGCAGCTGTGGCCTGGCCACGGAAGGCTCTTGTACATACGTCATCACGTCGTAACACGTCATCACCAAGCGTCCGCTGCATGGATCATAATAAAGTCTGCCGCCAGTCAGAGTTTTAACAACAATGGACAACAACACAGAGAACACACAAACAGTTGAACCGCTTGACGCGATGTTTACCGTTTAATGGGAAAGAAGGCTCGTCGCCTTTATTATGTCCGTGGTCGTCGCATTGACTATACGTCATCCAGCTCAGGTTGCGTAGCGCGTGTCGGCTCATTAGCATCTGTACCGTAGCGGCCCGTTCCGTAGCAGCACACCTCTCCCAAGTGGCCAAATTGGCCAGACTGGCCACACTCACACTGGCAGATTTGAGCACGGTTAGGTGCTAAAACGGCCACGGCCACGGCCAGATGGCCTAGTGTGAGTGCACCCTTAGATAATAATCGGTTATGAACAAGAACACTTTAGAAGAAACATTTTATTTAAATAAACACTGAACCACACATCTAAAAATACACACACACGCATCTAAAAATACACACACACGCACACCTAAAAATACACACACACACACACACACACACTCTCTCTCTCAGCTTTTGAGAGAATGGTGGAGAATCACATCTTCTCCACCATTCCGCCAACTTTGCCTCGCTCTCCTCATGCCTCGCCTGCCCCCTGGCACTCTCCTCTTGGAAGGGGTGTCTGGGGTGGTGGAAGAGGTGCCTGGGGTGGAGGAGCATGAGGAAGAGGTGGGGGGGGCTGGTGGCAGTGGACTCAACGAAGTCCTGAAAGAAAACGAATAAGAAGGAAATAGGAATTATATGCCAGAACTGGTTGATATGGCCATATGTTATGTACAATATATAATAGCTATGTACCCAATATAGTACTGCCAAAAAACACATTGATTAACCATGTAATATTACTAATATAATATAATATATTAGTATAATAATACTTATAGAATATTACTAATATAATATAATATATTAGTATATATAATATTACTTATAGAATATTACTAATATAATATAATATATTAGTATAAAGCTTATTTTTAACCTGGAGTCACTAGAACATGGAAGATCTGGATATCATACGACATGATATCCAGCCCGGTCGAGAACCGGGGTCGGGCGGCCCGCGAAAGTCGGCCGCGGACATTCGCGATCTTCCGCGAAAGTCGGCCACAGACTTTCACGATCTTCCGAGAGTCCGCGGCCGGGCTTCGAAGCCCGCGGCCGGGCTGCAGAGTATAATTAATAAAATAATTACTAGTTAATTACAGAGAAAACACTTACATTTGTGTTTTTCCAATCCTGTCGCATCTTTTCGCCCTCCATCTTGTCTAGGATATTTCTTGATTTTCCGTTTTCTCGCAAGGTATTGTGGGAGCAAGTCAGAACTGAAGCGCTTTGAGGGTGCCCATCGAAAATCTCAATTTTGAGGGGATGTTAGCCCTCCCCCTACCCCTTAAGCTACCTTTAAACTGGTATGGGGACATGGCTCCACGGCGCGTGAACGCGCAACAGTGAGGGTTAGGGGTGAGATTTTGAAGCGAGCCAAGTAATGGGATTCAACCTAAGTTATTTTGATGTAACCAAGTCTCTGCCTCCAGACATCATGCACGATATGTTGGAGGGAGTTTTACCACTGACAATGAAGCATGTTATTCGCGAAGCACATAGACAAAAGCATATAACTATAACTGAGCTAAATTAAGAGCTTCAAAAAATCTGTATAGGTCAGAATGACAAGGCCAATAAGCCTGTTGTCTGAAAGACTTCTCCAGACTTCAGGTATCGTAGGAACAGCTACCCAAAAATGGTTTCTCTTTAGATTGTTGCCTTTTATAATGGGGCACCGTGTTCCTCCTGGAAGCAGATACTGGCATGTGTTTTTATTATGTAGAGATATTGCAGATATTGTCATGGCCACTAAAGTGAGGATAGATGATCTAGCATGTCTTGAATTACTTGTACA